>NC_068405.1:5211976-5539476 GCF_023724105.1 Carassius gibelio | reverse complement strand
GCCTGGAAAAAATGCCATTACATTATAATATATTATTACATAAGACCAATCCCATTTTAAAAGGAACCTTTAAATAAAATTAAAAAAAAGACAAAGTATAAAAATGCACACAAATCAAAAACAGGATAAAGGCTTGAAGTGTCCTTTTTAAGTTTTTGTTGCTGAAGTTGTTTGATTTTACAATTCGTATACAGGATGTTGGAAGACCATACCAAATGGGAGCATTCGAGAGCGTACGCCTCTCGTACCCTGTCCGCATTGAGCGGGCCTGAGACAATCGGGAAGTCAGCTCATGGCCTGCAAGGAAGTCCCCGCTGGCAGGTACAAACAAGGTATATGTCAGAGTTAGGAGACAACATTCTTCGGCTTTCTTTCCTTGTAATTCCATATTTTCTGGTACCCATTTAGCAGTACTGTACCTGTTAATTTTTACAGTTAAAAATGGCAAGAAACAGCCAAAAGCCAGCTGTTACATTACTGCCAAAAGTCTCTATGTTACCACTACTGTAAAGCACTTCAGGGTGCTGTGAAACTTTAGAGAAAAACAAAAATTAAGCAACATACATTACCAAAAAAGTAAAAAAAAGTTTACAAATGGTGATTTAGAGACTACAGATGCACGTGTGAGCTATGCGTCGGCATACCTGCATGTTTCTGGTTAATACGGCTTGTAAGTGTTTTGATGGCCGCCTCGCCTCGGGAATTTTCCGTAGCCGCTCTGCTGATCTAGAGTAAGGAGCACAAAACACACACAACGCAGACATCTACAGTTAAACGTGCTGGCACACGGGCGCTCCAGACAGGCGGAAAAAAAGGAAAAGAAGCTTAGCGATTCGGGGGTTAGAGCCAATTTGGTGACACTTGCGAGATACTTACGTTAATTGTATTCAAACATTCTTTCAAAAATACTGTATTCTGTCAATGTGGTGAGAGACACAGATCTGTGGCGTAAATGAATGTTTGAAAACTGTTTATTATTTTCTAAAAACGACCGCATGGCCTACAGTTTTACACGTCCAATGGATTCAAAGGCACTTTGACAGATGTGTTTTGAAGCTAAAACATCCCTTTCTATATTTAGCACCATAGTTATTATAATACATATGTACAGAATAGCTTTGTGCAAGCAAGCCTTCCCTGTAGGACAAAAAGCAACTGCAGCAATGTTCTAGAGGTTTCTCTGGAAGCGTAAGGCGTGTATGATACAAGCATGTGCATTCTGCTCAGATAATTTAGTGCACAGCTGTCATAGTCCGGGTCGAGTACCGACAATCCACGATACAATATATCCTTAGTTTTTTCATCTGTGCGTTCACAAACAGTATTACATACTGCTGTAGTCACCATATCCGTAGTAGTTGTTGTAACCAGAGTAATCATAGTCGCCGTATCCACCATAGCCTTGATTGTTGTAGCCATAGTTCCCGTAATTTCCATAACCTTGATTCCAGTAGTTTCCGTATCCCTGGTTCCAGTTCGGATTGGGACCTGCAACAGACGCCGAAGACACATCAGCGTTAGTCGTGGCTTGAAACTAGAGCAGCCTATTGTGCCACTAACTTAAGTGGACTGAGATGTCAACACAAAAACATTTCATTCAGAATGTACGAACAAAGCAATAAAATGTGAGGAAATTCCAACCGTTTAGCAATTATTATTAATAATGAGAACAGAATTCTTAATCGTATTTAATGAATTACAGTTCATTTTATAGATCATATTGGAAAATCATGCACCAATTTACTCCACATATACATTTAAAAAGATGTTTAGATATTTCTATAAGCTTATCCTGAAGTTGTACATTCTGCGGTGCGCAACAGTAAAGTATTCACATTAATTATGCAAATGTCTTATTCACTAAATTTAGAATATCTTTGAAAATTCTTTTTTTCAAATCAACATTCCAAATTCCTAACAGTGTGTAGTTGCCCCAGTGGTGTTGGGACGCACCTCCTCTGCCCCGGGCCCTGACGGCGTACCCTCCTCTGCCCCCCCACGGCTGCTGCTGCTGCTGGTACTGCTCCTTCGACATGGCCACCTTCACCTCACACTGCACACAGGGTCACATGACGTCAGAACAACATCATCCTTCAGAGTCAAAGCTGTCAGGAGCATTTCACCCACAAATAAACACTGGGAGTCGATATAAAGCCCGACTGACTACTGATTCTGAAATTGCATTATCCAAAAACATGCATTTCCACATGGTTATTTAGCAAACAAGTAATTTTTGGCTAAAAGATTGGGATATGTACCATTAAAGTGATATAAAGCAGTTGCCTTAATTGGGGGGATGGGGAGTCATGTCCATAAGTTTTAATACATTTGCACAAAAAAAGCAATTTCCTCACATTGTCTTCATGAGGTTTTATAAGTCTCCAATACAAAACATTTTCGTATTCAAAAAAGAAACTTCAGAAACTTTTTGTAATTTAAACAATTTGTGTGTTAACATTTCTAATTTGTGTCAAATGGCAGGATCATTATAAGCCTGTACCTTGCTTAAACCGATGTTGTGGTACTTCTTCTCCATTATTTTCTTGACTGGCTCCTCCTCTTTAAATGTTATAAAACAAAAACCTCGTCTTTTATTTGTTTTGTTCTCCATTGGCAGCTCAATGGATTCCACCTGAAGAGAGTATAGGTGTAAATCATGTGTTGTTTTGTCATGCATTACAAACGTCTTCTCAACTTTCTGCTTTCTATATACCTCTCCGTAGCCATCAAAGTACTCTCTGATCTTCTCTTCTGGAGTATCTGGGGAAAGACCTCCTACAAATATCTTCTTCACAGGCTCTTTGGACTTCATGGCCTTTGCTTTCTTAGGGTCGATGGCTTTTCCATTCAGTTTGTGCTCCTTCTGTGTGATCACCTTTGACGAGGAACAGACACAAATCCAGATTTAATCGGTCAGAGATGCCTCGCCGGCCTCAAAACTCATTAAACAGAATTATAAGTCTGCCAAAATACCTTGTCCACACTATCAGCCTCTTTAAACAGGACGAATCCAAATCCCCTGGACCGTCCCGTCAGAGGATCCAGCTTTAAGGTGCAGTCCACCACCTCTCCAAACTTAGAGAAGTAGTCTTTCAGGTCTTTCTTTGTTGTGTCCCAACTCAAGCCTCCAACGAACATTTTCCTAAAAACCAAAAAGACTGATGTGAGAACAGAGAAGAGGGAAGACGTTGCAGTGATTTATATCGGCTGAAAACACTTACAGGTCAAGAACAACATAACAAGAGACAAACGACGGTTTATGACGGAAGATTATAAGACCAGTAAAAGGAAATTTAAGGGAACACGCCAATAGGTTCTCTCAATGTAAGTGTAACAAGAACACAATAAGCACAATTTACAACCAATTCTGCATTCCTTTTTAATTAAAATACCAAAACAAAAAGCTTAACTACTAGAAATACTACTGGAATAAGTATTTCTGTCATGTGTTGCAGTGAAACATATCAAAACAAAGTGAATTTATGAATGTTTTTTTTTATAGGACAAAAATCCTGCTTTTAGGATTTGAGAAACTTATTTAAGAGCAAAAACAAGTTTTTATTCCCCACTGACAGACTATATCTTAAGTTTGCATTTGAAGTAGACCTTGTTTTAACAATGTTTAAGTATTTGTTCCGCAAAATGACAAAAAAACCTGACAAAGAGGTTCGTTTTTGCATTACATGGAATATTTAATGCCACGATTTTATGATTTAAAGCATTTTTGATTCAATTTAAAACCTATTAGGCCTTCATAAATGCAAAATGTAACATTTTTAATATCTAACGTTACATTAAAGTCTGGGTTAGACTCCTTCAGGGTCATTTGAAAGCTTCACATTTAATCGTTGATTTATGATAAAACTACGCAACAACACGAAATGAACAAACCCCACCATGAGCTGTTAAACACATGAGGAGTTTCTCCTTGGAAAAAGACACAGCTGACATTTGAAAGGCAAATGTGTTTGAAACAGCTGCAGCCTCATGAATATGCGCACGCGACTCATGAATATTCATAACGTCTTCCGACTGATACACTGACGTCATTTACACCGTTTGACCCTTGATTATGTGCTCCATAATGATAAACAGATACTGATTATTTAATTTGAGAGAAACCCGTTACAGGAAGCCGGATAGCCTCTAAAAACGGGGGATAATGATCTAATACACTATTATATGGAAACCGTGTAAATTATTGTTTAATTGTGCAGTCAGTCAGCCGAGACTCACCCCTCATCTTCCTCGTTTTTACTGGCGTCTATCTTTGATCCCTCCGCCTGTCCCTGGCCTTCTTCATCGGGCCCCAGGAGCTGCTCTTCATCCTCCTCCTCCTCCTCCATCTTCATCAGCGGCTCTTCGCCCAGGAGCTGCTCCTCCGACATCGCTGATCAGTTCTCGGCGAACACGCGGGTTATTGCAGTCGTTTTTCCTGAGGAAAACGTCGCAGGTTAACACGCGATATAACTGGCAGTGTGTCGTGTTAAAGTAGGCTCGGAATCGCGTTTGTTTTACTCTGCTTTCAGGATGTCGATGGCAACGGCGTCCATTCACAAAATGGCGGCGTAACGGCAGTCGGACGTCATGACGTCACTGCGCGTTTGAAAACAGCGAATCATGACTCGTCTGAACATTAAGCAAATACGGTTATAATAATTATACCACCGGTCCAGCCACGTATAACACACACGACTGAGAGAAAGAAAGAAACAGCACAACCACATCATTTTTCTCAAGTTTTAATCCCTTTATGCAAAAACCTTCAGGAAAAGAACTAAAATACAAAATAAAGGACACTTTCTCTATTCGAGACTTAAGAACACATCAGCACAAAACCTACAGGTTCAAGACAAACTTGGAAACAAAACGCCTCGCTATTTACAAGGTTTAGACACTGGACAATGTTTTTTAATGGTTGTTTAAGGACAGGAATCCTCCGAGGAGCAATGTCGAAGTCAGCCTGCCGACCTACAAGAGAAGATACGCAAGATGAACAACTCTGATTTGGACATGTTCATGAAAAAACAACAACAGCACGTCCATGTTTCAGTGTTTAACTTCTTGAGCTGTCGATTTTAAACTAGGAAAACCATCATTAGGGATTAAAGATCATATGTTGGACGGCGTCTTAGATTGACAAAACAGCAAAAGCTTGAGCTCCAGGCGGTTGGTGGACCAATCGAGGAGCGAGCCAAGCATCTTCCCTTTAAACCCAAAATCATTATTTGCATTCGGCCCATACGTGACATCTGTCTAACACAGATTAGTCAGCTTTCAATGGCTTGGCAAAAACCCACTTTACATATGATCTTTAAAGGCTACACTTAAGGAAAAGCCTTTGAGGTGAACCCATTTGAAGTTTCTCTATGGCCTCTAAAGAAAAAGCAAGCATTATGAGAGAGTTTATGCATTTATTTATACAAGGGAGGTGTGATCGAAACCAAAGAAATACAAATAATAAACCACTGAAGCTCCACAACTGAAACACAAGAGCACTACAATTGAAAAAAGAGAAGTTATGAATCACTTTTAGGTTACGTTAATAAAGTCCTGGAAGAAACACATTTGGAACAGTTAACGGAAACCAACAACTTAAGGCAAATGGGGGAATCTCCTTTGCTTTGTGTTTGTTTTACGCTGGTACAGGAAGTTTGAAGAGACCATACCACAGGACAGCGTTTCTCGTGCATGCCGTGCTCTCTGCGACGCCCAGAGAATGACGTGGTCAGGCGACACACGGCCTGCAATGAAGTCCCCGCTGGCAGGTACAAACAAGGTACAATAATCAGAATTAGGGAAAGAAAGGGAAAATCAGGACTCTGTACCCCTTAGCTGTACTTTACCTGTTAGCATTGCTATCAAGTCTATCATGATCACCTGTTAAAGCAGGAGGAGGAAAAGGAAAACCTACAGAAAAACGCTTACGTTTTTCTGACACGCTAAAAAGGCAAAATAGCTACACAAACGAGAGTGATTAAAGATCTATAGACATGTGGGTGCACTGATATGCGTAAGGCCTTAGCTTTTCTTTTTCTTTTTTTTTTTTAGATAGTGTCTATTGATCTTTAACATTGAGCTCGGGTCCAGAACGCAGCAGAGATGTGACCTTACCATGAACGTGTTAGCCACTTTATCAATACGGCTGGTAGCTGTTCTGATGGGTGCCGCTTTCCCGCGAGGCCTTGCCATAACTGCTCTGTTGACCTACACAAATTACAAACATATGAAGCAATTTGTACAGTGTCTTTCTTTTTTGAATGTTTGCTGTTCCTTGCTTTTCGACAAAACCACTGCACCTCTACTGTTATGAAATTATCTCTAAATATAGTGTAGCAGTATTGCAACATTTGTATAAAACGGAATTTAATACCGAAACATCCTAAATGTGGATAAAACCCACACGTAACATTAGGCTAGGTTGGGAACGAATGTATGTACTTACAAAGCACTGAAACACTTTTGTAAATTTTTTATTAGATTTTTCAATTTGTATTCGGAGCAGTTTCATCATTTTCATGTTTCATTTGTGAGATATATACATATATATATATATATATATAGTGATATTATTTTAATACACTATTCAAAACAGTTTAATAATACTTAATAGTATTTAATTAGCATTGTTATAACTGTATTATTGTTTTAAATAAATCTGTGTGCTTAATTTTACTGACATTAAATTAAAAATAATGGTGTAAGTTTGACCCAATTTTGCCTAAACGGAGTGGATTTTTTATAACTATTGGATTCCTAAAAGATGGAAAACAACACCACATTGTGAATCTCGAGACTTTGGTGTCTGACGGTTAAATGCTCAATAAGAAACTGTGTGTTTAATTACCACTGTAATCATCATAGCCTTGTCCATAGCCGTAATTCGGATAGTTGTATCCTGAATAGTCATAGCCAGAATAGCCGTTGTAGCCCTGGCTGTATCCGTCACCGTAGCCTCCGTAGTTCTGGCCGTAGTAGCTGCTGTAGCCTTGATTATAGCCCTGGCCCTGTCCTGTTCACAAAGAGTCAGAGGCGCACCTTCAGTCCAGAACCACTGCCATTCACAGTCTGCCAAAGACATCTAGATTTGCAAACCTCTTCCTCGGCCCCTGAAGCCCCCTCGTCCTCCTCCGAAGCCCCGGTCCGCTCGGCCCTGCTGCTGTCTGTACACCTCTTTAGGCTGCGCAACCTTGACCTCACACTGGCAACAAAGATTCACAGCATCACTCACATGCAGTCATACTGCTTTACTCACCATAATTAAAAGTGACAGCTTTATGACATAGCCATCAAATCATAGAAAAGCAACCTTACTGACCCCAAATGTTGTTTTTTAATGGTTAGTGTAAATATAAGATACAATATGACATACCTACCATGATCGGTTTCATTAATTGAGAGCGAGGTACATGCATATGTCAAATATAATATCATGATGACAACAGCATACCTTCCCTGATCCAATCTGATGGTATCTGTTCTCCAGCAGCTGCTGAACGGGATCCTCTAAAACGTACGTCACGAAGCAGAAACCCCGTCTTTCGTTTGTTTTGGTGTCGATGGGGAGCTCAATGTTTTCAATCTTTGGAGAGATAAAGACACAGGTGAGTTTAGACGCAGCGGTGTGGCACTGCTTCCGATAAATGAGGAGATACTCACTTCTCCATAAGCGCCGAAGTACTCGCGGATCTGTTCCTCAGACGTGTCCGGACTCAGCCCGCCGACGAACACCTTCTTGGGCGGCTCCTTGCCCTTCATGGCTTTGGCTCTCTTGGGGTCGATCAGCTTCCCGTCCAGCGTGTGCTCCTTCAGCTCCAGCACCTGAACACATCCAGAGCCTGCTATCAGTGCTGCATAAATCATGTTATCACTAAAGTAAAGAGTGACGGGGGGACTCACCTTGTCAACGCTCTCAGCGTCTCTGAAGAGCACGAAGCCGAAGCCCCTGGAGCGGCCAGTCATGGGGTCTGTTTTGATGGTGCAGTCGAGGACCTCTCCAAACTTGGACAGGTAGTCAGTCAGGTCTTTCTTGCTGGTGTCCCAACTGAGTCCACCGATGAACATCTTCCTGCACGAAAGCAAACAGCACTCCACTGAATAATTGATGCACTAACATGGTGTTATACACACATTTGCTGGTTATGCAAGTAAGAAATTTAACAATTAAAAATTATTGTTTTGTTAATTAAACCTCACTAGTAGATCAATACACAAACTATTAGCCATCAGACGCTAGTAATATGCGAGTACGCAAACGGATTGAGAACTAGGTTACGAGCTTCTTGAGCTCGACTTTATGTTTAATATAAGTTAGTGCATATTAATAATAAACGCGTTTGGAAGCACACTGAAGTGGCTGATCGATGAGGATATGTTTGTAATGTGAAGCCGCTGCTGTTTTGTTGTTGTGTCGCGCGGCCTCTCTCCTCGCGCCGCACTCACCCGTCATCCTGCTGGTTTTTACTCGCGTTTATCTTGGAGCCTTCTGCAAACTCGTCGGTGCTGAAGTCACCTTGTTCTTCGGCCTGCATTTTGGAGTGTATGTAGTTTTATCCGAGGCTTTCTACGTAACTGGTTGTGGATTTAAAAGGTCAAAGACTTCAACACGAATAAAGTGCCGCGTTGATTAAAATGGCGGACGGAGATCAGTGACGAAATCCGTCTGCACGAGAAAGGGGGAGGGGCGGGGCTTATACTGCGAATAAATAATACTCGTCTATCGTCTAAAAAAACCGTTGTTATTACAAAAGAGATATCTTATCAAAATGTTTTTTTTTGTAATGACTCAATTGCCCTTGATAATTATATGTTCGTTCCATTAAATAATTCCAATAAATTACACTATTATTAGAAAGTGTACTAACAAAAATAAAATAAATTCTAGCATTATTTACAGCGCTGTTTTCTAGCGCCGGGGGCGGGGCCTGATTCGGTTGAAAATAATAATAATAATAATAATAACGAGAACAATGAAGCCTGAAAAATTAATTCATTCCAATGAAGGTCAAGACTTATTAAAAAGGTACATTATTCCTAAATTGATTACCCTGACTAGAAACAAACAATAACTTCAACAACTAAAACAACAACAACATTAATTGTATTAATAACAACAGCGGCGACAACAATATAACAATTGCAAATATATAAATGTAAAAAATATTTGGCAGGTCCCTTTGTTTAAGGAAATTATTTTCCTTCAATTCTTGTATTTTCAATGTACACAAACAAACAATCAAACAAACTACTAAATAATTACACGAATTAATTAATTCCACACAATGAGTAAAAGTATTTTATTTAAATGCAGCCTTTACTTATCACATTTACTTCCTTAATCAACAGCCTTGCCCAGCCGTGTTGCCAGATTAACATAATAATAAAACTAATATTACTACTACTACTAATAATAATAATAAATGCTTAATACGGCTACACGGCTATTAAAGTAATAAATAAATAATTGTATGCACAAAAAAAAATCCTTTATTAATTTTATCACCTCAAAAAGTGTCTAGAACTAACAATCTAATATTTTATAAACTATTATTATCACTTTCCATTGCTAATTACAAGTATTTTAAATATAAATGTAAAGATGGTGTGTATATGATAATGTATTTTTTTTTAAATAGCAAATACATAAATGAAGCGTACCAACGTAACGTTGGCATTACACAATTAATTAATTACGCTGATGAAAGAGGGTGGGATTTCTGTGCGCGGGATCTGGCAACCCGTTCCATGTGTTAGCTCAGCACTAGCCTGCTAGCTATTATTGGTCCATTTGTCAAAAGCAGAGCTTCTCATCTCATATAATCAAACCAAACACAGGACTTTAACAGACATATATATCGTTTGCCATTGATAGAAATGGCAGCGATTGCAGTACCAGAAAATACTAGAGTCTTTCTTCTGGACATTGAAGGAACCACGACGCCCATCACGTTTGTCAAGGTAAGAGCTCACAGAGATAATAGAACAGCATAAAATCAGTTCATCATGTGCGAGGGTTTATTGTGTTATCTTCTGCATGTAGGACATCTTATTCCCCTACATCCGAGAGAATCTGGAGGAATATCTGTCTGCTCACTGGGAGGAGGATGAATGCAAACAAGACGTGCATCTGCTCAAGAAACAGGTCAACACCTTTCAAAACACCCTTTATGCGCTTTTGACCACTTATTTTCACATGTGAAGAGGGAGTAATGCCACTGTTTCTAAACGTTATTTTAGTTTGTGCTACAAAATTGGTGTACGTTTTTGTTATTATTCGCTTTAGATGAATGTAAGTATTATATAAAAGCTTAAAATCTTTTTAGTACCTCTCATGATAATGACAAACTCAGTATGTGGCGGTAAAACAATGTTCTTATTTGAAAACAAAACAAAAATAAGTGTGTGAGCTGGTGTTCTGGAATGAGGAGGCAGTCCTCAAAGCGTTTTTTTATTTTTTTATTCAATTGTCCCAGTAACATTTTCTTGGTTAAGTAAACAACTTGCATTTAAAAAGAAAAAGGGTGGGGGAAAAATATATTTTATATTAACAATGTAATCAATATTCTATTATTTCAAGCCGTCTATGAATCTCGTCAAGTTTGTGTTTTTAAGCTATTTATATTTATTAAAATAATAACTCTATGCAGTACAATTTAAAGAAAAGTATTTTATTGTGAATGTTTAACTATTCTTTTTAATAAATAACTTACATTTTTATCCAAAGCGACTTACAAATGAGGACAATGGAAGCATTCAGGGGTGCAAAGCCAGTGTTGGTTTTGTAGGTTGTTTTGATAAACAGAGTTGTGAAGTGTATTTTTTTCGGCTCATTAAAAATTATTCTTGCTGCCGCGTTCTGGATTAATTGTAAAGGTTTGATAGAATTGGCTGGAAGACCTGCCAAGAGGGCATTGCAATAGTCCAGCCTGGACAGAACAAGAGCTTGAACAAGGAGTTGTGCAGCATGATCCGAAAGAAAGGGCTTGATCTTCTTGATGTTGAATAAAGCAAATCTGCAGGATCGGACAGTTTTAGCAATGTGGTCTGAGAAAGTCAGCTGATCATCTGTCATAACTCCAAGGCTTCCAGCTGTTTTTGAAGGAGTTATGGTTGATGAGCCTAACTTGATGGTGAAATTGTGATGAAACGATGGGTTTGCTGAAATCACAAGCAGTTCTGCCTTGGCAAGTTTGAGTTGAAGGTGATGGTCCTTCATCCAGCAAGAAATGTCTGTTAGACAAGCTGAGATGCGAATAGCTACCGTCGGATCATCAGGATGGAATGAGAGGTAGAGTTGAGTGTCATCAGCATAGCAGTGGTATGAAAAGCCATGTTTCTGAATGACCGAACTTAATGATGCCATGTAGAGAGAGAAGAGAAGTGGTCCAAGAACTGAGCCCTGAGGCACCCCAGTAGTTAGAAGTTGTGACTTGGACACCTCTCCTCTCCAAGATACTTTGAAGGACCTATCTGATCGGTAAGACTCAAATCATTGAAGTGCGGTTCCTGAGATGCCCTTTGTCAGTAGGGTTGATAGGGGATCTGGTGGTTAAACGTGTCAAAAGCAGCGGACAGATCAAGAAGGATAAGTACTGATTTGGATTCTGCTCTTGCCAGTCTTAGGGCTTCAACAGCTGAATGTCCACTTCTGAAGCCAGATTGGTTGCTGTTGAGGAGGTTGTTCTGTGTGAGAAAGACAGAAACTTGTTTGTTCAAGTGTTTTTGCAATGAAAGAATGAAGTGAAACTGGTCTGTAGTTCACTAAAAGAGATGGGTTGAGGGTGGGTTTTCGTAAGTAGTGGAGTTATACTAGCCTGTCTAAATGCACAGAAAATCACCAGTGTGAAGGGATGTGTTAATAATGTGAGTGCAGCTACAAATGCAGGAGAAATGGCTTGAAGGAGTTTCAATTCAATTCAAGTTTATTTGTATAGAGCTTTTTACGATACAAATCATTTCAAAGCAACTTTTCTACAATATTTAGTAGTAGCTTATAAGTGGTGACTGTCAGTTTATGTGCATAGATGTGCGAAGATGAACATTATTAACATCATCATTATTTGTTAGTTCTGTCTATTGATTCAGGCTTAGCATCATCTGAGGGTCAGCATCATCTCTTCTCAGGTGTTCTGGATCCAGACTGGAGCTTGTGTAAATCCTAGTTACACAAAACCGAGAAACAAAGAGGGAAATCATTAGCATAGCTGCTGTTCCAACAAAGTCAATTTAATTAGTTTAAAGGGGGGGGGGGGTGAAATGCTAGTTTTCACTCAATATCCTGTTAATCTTGAGTACCTATAGAGTAGTACTGCATCCTTCATAACTCCAAAAAGTCTTTAGTTTTATTATATTCATAAGAGAAAGATAGTCTGTATCGATTTTTCCCGGAAAAACACGAGCGCCCGGAGGCGTGACGTGTGGGCGGAGCTAAAGAATCACGAGCGCCAGTAGGCTTTTGCGTTGAGAGCGTTTGGAAACTGTGACTTTACCGTGAGGAAAAAAACATCATCCAAAACAAACCATGGCTAACAGTCAGATTCAGCCGTTTATTTATGATCCAGAATCAGATCCCGAGGCTGAAACTGAACGAGAGCAGCAGCAGCAACGACTCGCTCTGAGCGGGGCTCGAACCCGAGTCTCCGGCATGGGAGGGGACGCACTAACAAGGAGACAGAGATATCTTAAGCAGTTTTACTCACCTGCGGTTCCAACACACGATCGTGACCCTTTTTCGTTGGGATTGCATCATCCTTAAGAAATAAACGATACGCAAATCCGTCGTCAAACTGGGCCTTGTTTGTAAAACAATCATCTTCGAAATGCAGGGAACAAACACAAACACTTGCACAACTCCGTTGATGCTCTGTAAAAATAAACTCCATCCACTGGTCCCTTAATGCTGTTTCTCTTTTGGTAATCTGTGCAGGGTTGTCTTGCCCTGGCAACCAAAAACACACTCCTTTTGTGACATTTCGCTACGCTCTCGCTCTGATCAGTGAAGTCTGTTGTGCTCTCAGTGCTCTGCTATACGGGAGCGCGCGCTCTTCCGGCAGAAGCTACCTCAGGACCCATATAAGGAAATTCCAATCCATCTAACGTCACACAGAGCCATACTCGAAAAAAAAAACTTTCAGAAACTTGTGACAAACCGGAAGGAGTATTTTTGGAACAGAAATACTCCTTCAAATGTACAACTTAATTTTTGAAACTCTGTCCATGTTTAGCATGGGAATCCAACTCTTTAACAGTGTAAAAAACTCAGTATGCATGAAATAGCATTTCACCCCCCCCCCCCTTTAACCCAAGCTAAAGAATAAGAAAGCGCATTTGATCAGATGCAACTCCAGTCACAATTTATGAGATGCATTATTCGAATGCTTGGTGAAAGAGATGCTTTTTTAATCTAGATTTAAACAGAGATGTTTAAGATGAGATGGAATTGGATCAAGCGGGCAAGTAGTAGTATGATAAGAAAGGATGAGTTTGGAGACTTCTGCCTCAGAAGGATGTGAATGAGTGTATGTTTGCTGGTGAGATGTGCTTGACTGATTGTGGTGTGGAACAATGTGCACTGATGGTTTTAATTTTATTAATGAAAAATGTGGCAACATCGTCCCCTATTAGGGTTGATGCAGGAGGAGGACAAAGAAGCGAGGAAAATGTTTTAAAAAGCATACGAGAGTTAGATGTATTGTTAATTTCGTTATGGTAGTATGTGCTTTTAGCAGTGGAGACATTAGCAGAGAAGGAAGAGAAGGAGTGACTGATACACATTAAGGTCCGTAGTATTTTTCGATTTACACCATATATAATAATATAATAATCTTTATTTATTCCTTAAAAAAACTTAGTTTTATTAATATTCATTATGACACAGTTTCTTCATGTTAAACCAGACTTTTATTTTGACAGGCTGCCTTGAAGAATTTGCAGCTGCTGTGTATGTGATCTGATGGTAGTTTTGTAAAAGTGAACGGTAAAATGCTAATGAAGTGACTCTCAGAGCAGCTGGAGATGATATTTCTGTATTCATATCATCATAGTGAGACCACAGAAGCTGAAAACACCACGAGCATCATCTGCACTTTTTTTTTTTTTGTGTATGTAGTATTCATTCATTGATGTCGAATGCTTCCACAGATTGTAGTATTACTAAAGCGTTTCACCTGAGCATTGCAAATCATGTATATTGCTTGTTTCTTGTTAACGGTATCTCCACAATAAGCACTGAATTAATCACAGGCTTTCTGTTGTAAGATTGCACAAGGTAAATATGAGAGTGACATCTCGTGGTGAAAACGAATGATAAGATTCACGTTAACCACATCTTGAATTAAATGTTTGCTAAAAAAAGTAAAAGGTCGATTTGTGGTTTTTGAAAATCGATATCAATTAAAAAAAACGACAACGACAACATTAGGTTCAAAATCAAAGCCGAGCATTGCTGGTAAATTTACCTGCTGGTGCCACTATTGAACAGTGTTTCTTTTTGATTCATACAGTTTTAATGTTATTTTGTAATATGAGTGTGTGTATATATTTTATTATAAAACAGATAGTTGACTTCCGGTATGCCTCGTGGTGAATAGACGTGGTTGGAAGTCGCTCTGTGAACACACATTTGTTTTCTTTTTAGCAGTGCTATTTATTTAGTCATTTTTTATTACATATTCGATTTTATGTTACATTAATAAGGAAAAAATGCCAAAACCAGGAAAATCAGGGCGAAATATTGTGGAAATGCTGACTGACAAAGGGAGCGACCAAGCTACTAAGGCTAACGGTAGTGCTTCAGTACAGGTGGAGGAAGAGATCACGCCAGCTTCCTTGAAGGACCTAATTTCATCCACCATCCGTTCAGAAATCTCGTCACTACGATCTGAATTTCTGTCTGAAATTCGTTCTGCCGTTTCCACATTACAAACAACCCTGTCATCACAAGCTCTAAAGATCGGGGACATTGAAGAGGCACTCAACGACTCAGACGGCCGGTTGACGGCGGTGGAGAAACTGTGCAGCACGCTGCAAACAGAGAACACAAGCCTCAAACTCAAGCTGGATGACCTGGAGAACCGGTCTCGGAGGCAAAATCTAAGGATTATTGGAATACCAGAGGGCTCAGAGGGCCAAAATCCGGTTGCTTTTATGGCCTCATTTTTTACTGAACTGTTTGGAGACGGCGCCTTTAAGCGACCTCTGGAAATTGATCGAGCTCATCGTGTCGGACAAAAATCTCAGCAAAGCGCTTTTTCTAGACATATGCTGGTCCGACTCCACCATTACCAAACCAAAGAACTCATATTGAAGCTGAGTCGCGAACTGGGCTCTTTGGAGTTTAATGGTGCGGTTGTCCGTATCTTCCCGGACATGTCTGCTGAGGTGGCGAGACGCCGCGCTGAATTCAAAGACGTGAAAACAGCACTCCGCAATGCTGGCATCACCTACGGAATGTTGCATCCCGCCAGACTCCGCGTTGACTTCCAAGGACAACGCCATCTATTCCAGACCCCGCAGGCAGCGATGGACTTTGTTAGTACGGTCATTAAGTCTGCAACCAGCAAGGATTGAGCTACGGACATGTTTAACATTTAAAAAGAGTTCGTTACCCTGTTTTAAGCGTGTGTTTGTGTTATGAAAAGGGAGGTAGGTAATTTAGTAAAACATTCAATCCTGAGTCGCTAAAATGTGACCATTCTATAAACTGAATACTGAGTTGGATGCCATCCTACTGCTCTGCCTTTTTTTCTGGTTTAGATGCCATTCACCATATAGCCTACTGCTAAAAGAATAAACTATACTTAACTCCTGTTCACGGAGCACTGCCGAAAGGGCAGCTAAAGTTGCAAGAGCTAGTTAACGTAGCTGTTTTGTACCTGTCTGTTATGTTCCTTTCAGTCAGGTCTGTTATTGTTTCGTATGTTACGAAGCATTTTTTTCTTTTCTTTTTTTTTCTTTTTTTTTTTCTTTTTATTTTTTTTCTGCACCTTCAGCCATCTCTTATATGCCAGCACTTTTTGTCATGCTCTATTTTAAAAATTATTATTTTTCCCCTAACAATATTGAGCTAAGGTTTATTACCAATGCTTAATACATTCCAGGGGAGGGGGGACATTGTTAAATTAATTAGTTGGAACGTAAAGGGATTAAATAATCGAGTGAAAAGTATAAAAATATTTTCCAATTTATTTAAGTTGAAGGGAGATATATGTTTTTTGCAGGAAACCCACCTTAAGAACTCCAGCCATAAAAGTTTGATGAGGTCATGGGTTGGACAGGTGTTCCACTCTGGATTTAATTGTAAAGCTAGAGGTGCAGCAATTTTAATTAACAAGAATACTCCATTTAATCCTTCTAAAGTTATTTCAGACCCCAACGGTAGATATGTGATTGTTTCAGGCACTCTTTATGGTAATCAAGTTGCTTTAGCAAGCGTTTATGCTCCTAATTGGGATAATCCAGACTTCTTTGTAAATCTTTTTTCTAATTTTCCGGACCTGAATCTTTACCAACTGATTATGGGAGGTGACTTTAATTGTGTCCTGAATACTGTATTAGACAGGTCCTCCCCCAGACCAAGTACCCTGTCCCAATCCTCTAAAACAATTAACTCCTTTTTGGAGTGGTACGGTATAACTGATATATGGCGCCATTTGAATCCCACTTCTAAAATGTTTTCTTTTTTTTCTCCAGTTCATCATACTTATTCACGTATCGATTATTTTATCATTGACAGCAAACTTATTCCTTTAGTCAAGTATTCATCCTATGGAAGTATAGTCATCTCTGATCACGCCCCAGTAATTCTCGATCTGGCCCTCCCTGGGGGTTCTATAATTTCACATTTTTGGAGAATGAATGTATTACTCTTATCAGATAGCCGCTTTGTAGAATTTATCTCCGAAAAGATCAGTACTTTTCTTGAGGTTAACTCTACTGAAGGAATTTCTGTATCTCTTCTCTGGGACACGCTCAAAGCTTATTTGCGTGGAGAAATAATTTCTCGTTCTGCTTATATCAAAAAGGTGCGGGATAGAAAGCTCTGCGAACTCTCTAGACAGATTGGTCAGTTAGACCAAAAATATGCACTAAGTCCAACCCCATTACTATATAAGGAAAGGGCTTTTTTGCTTTCCGAATATAATCTTCTTTCCACTAACCATGCTGAACACCTTTTACTTAAGTCACGTCATCGATTCTATGAGTTTGGCGATAAACCAAGCAAAGCACTTGCATTACAACTTAGGCTGCAAACTGCAAGGAGCTTTATTGCTCAAATCCAAGACACAGCAGGGAATAGTATATCAGACCCTCAAGAAATTAATAATCAATTTAAACTGTTTTATTCTTCGCTGTATCAGTCAGACTCCCTCAAAGATGCTAATCTTATTGATCACTTTTTTGAAAATCTTTACATCCCTCAAATTAGTAACGAGTCAAAAACCAAATTAGATGATCCTATTAGACTAACCGAAATTCAGCAAGCTATTGCTCAGATGCAGAGCGGGAAAAGCCCAGGTCCTGATGGCTTTCCTTCTGAGTTTTTAAAGAAGTTCTCTCTCCAGCTCTCCCCACTACTACTTTCGGTTTTTGAAGAATCCCTAAATGATGGGCATCTTCCTCCCTCTATGCGGCAGGCGTCAATATCATTGATCCTGAAACCTAACAAAAATCCACTAGACTGTGGGTCCTATCGTCCAATTTCCCTTCTTAATGTAGATGTGAAAATCCTGGCTAAGATTCTCTCTCTAAGGTTGGAATCTGTTATTCAAGACATTATTCACCCGGATCAAACTGGATTCATAAAAAACAGACAAAGCTTCTTTAACCTTAGGAGGCTGATGAACATAATTTATACCTCATCAGACTCATACATGCCAGAAGCCCTAGTCTCTCTTGACGCGGAGAAAGCTTTTGACCGCGTTGAGTGGGACTATTTATTTTCTACATTAAAAAAATTTGGGTTTGGTGATAAATTTGTGTCCTGGGTAAAACTTCTATATTCTTCCCCTGTTGCATCGGTAAAAACGAATGGTATTAGTTCTGAATATTTCTCTCTTCACCGTGGGACAAGACAGGGCTGCCCCCTGTCCCCACTTTTGTTTGCTATAGCTATAGAACCTCTTGCAATCTCTTTTCGTTCTAACTGTAATATCACTGGCATCCATAGAGCAGGAAAAGAACAGAAAATTTCCCTCTATGCTGATGATGTAGTATTATATATTTCAAATCCAGAATCTTGTCTTCCACATGTTTTAAGTATTTTAGAACAATTTGGTAGCGTCTCAGGTTATAAATTAAACTTGCATAAGAGTGAATTTTTTGCAATCAACACAGTTGCAAGAGATCTTTTAGCATCAAATATTCCATTTAAATCAGCTTCAGATAATTTCCGTTACTTGGGAGTTACAATAACACGAAAACATGTCGATCTATTCAAACATAACTTTATTCCAATCTTGGAGAGAACAAAAGAGGATCTTGTTAGGTGGAAAACTTTGCCACTCTCATTGGTAGGTAGAATTAATGCCATAAAAATGAATATTTTACCCAAATTTTTATTTTTATTCCAAAATATTCCGGTATTTATACCAAAAGCATTCTTTAAATCCCTGGATCGAATGATTTCAGATTTTATTTGGAACGGAGGCCCAGTAAGAATACAGAAACTTTTTCTTCAGCAGCCCAAAAGATTAGGTGGATTTGCACTTCCATACTTCTTATTTTACTACTGGGCAGCAAACATTCATAGCATTTTATATTGGAGTCAGTCGCATTACGGTCTTTGTCACTGGGTGCCGGCATGGGTTGAAATAGAATGTGAGTCTTGTAGCCGAGTTTCTTTACATGCTCTGTTATGTTCTTCTATTCCTATAAAATTTTCCCACTATTCTTCAAACCCTTTAGTTCTGCATAGTCTAAAAATTTGGCAACAATTTAGAAAACACTTTGGCTTTCAGAAAATGTCGGGTCTGTCTCCTATATATAAAAATCCGTCTTTTTTAGCTTCCATTTCAGATGGAGCCTTCGCATTATGGTTTAGAAGGGGCATTGTAAATATTAATGATCTCTTCCACGATAATACTTTTGTTACTTTTTCATACCTATCAGACAAATTTAACCTTCCGAAAACTCACTTCTTTAGATATCTTCAGACTCGCGAATTCATAAGAAATAAATTCTCTCACTTTCCTCATGCACCTCAGAAACAAGAGATTGATCAAGTTTTAGAAATAAAAGTCTCTAAAGGTGCTGTTTCTAATATTTACAAAACTATTTTTTCTTTTACTGCTCACTCAAATTCCTCACCCATGTCTAATATTAAACAGAACTGGGAATCCGATCTTAATCATGTCTTTACAGGTGAAGAATGGTCAAAGGTCCTTCGTCGAGTTCATACCACTTCTATTTGTGCTCGTCACTCACTAATACAGTTTAAGCTCTTGCATAGAATATACTGGACGAAAGCTAAACTATCCAAAATTTACCCGGATCTCGATCCTACGTGTGACCGATGTCGTCAAGCCCCGGCTACTCTCTTCCACACTTTTTGGCTTTGCCCAGCATTAACCTCTTTCTGGACCTCAATTTTCAAGTCAATCTCGAATGTTTTCATGTTAGATGTTGAACCCTGCCCCTTAGTGGCATTATTTGGTCTTAATCCCTCAAATGTATCTTTATCATCTTTACAGTCAAATGCTTTAGCTTTTTGCTTAATAATTGCCAAAAGGCTTATACTGTTGAACTGGAAAAACCCTCTTCCACCCAGCTACTCTCATTGGATGCACGACCTGTTGCAGTTTATTCAAATAGAAAAAATTAGATTTACTATGATTGCCAGAACAGAACAATTTCATATGATTTGGCAACCTTTTCTTTTGCATTTTAAAAAATAATATTTTTTCTAGAAATAACCATTTATGAAACCATTCTTTTGCATTTGACCCTAGTTGTTTTTTTCCTCTCTCTCTCTCGCCCTTGTTTGTTTAAGAAACAAAGTACATAAAAAAGGGGAAATAAATTGTATTTGTTTTCTAGACAGATGGCTTTGATTGGTAAAAAAAGAAGGAAAAAAAAAGGTGTAAAGGTGTTGTAAGGTTCTTTTGTTTGGTTGTTGTTGGTTTTTTTTAAATCTTTTTTTTTTTATTTTTTGTTTTTTTTTTTACTTTCTTTCCTTAGTAATATTTAGTCTTGCTGTATTTTATTTTTATTGCTACCAGATTGTATATGCATATTACACTACTAGTATTTATACTATTATTGGTAATGCACTAGCATGTTTTGTAGCAAGCAGATATATGTGTGTATGTATGTGTGTATGTATGTGTGTATATATATGTATATATGCATGTGTGTGTGTGTGTGTATGTATATATATATATATATATATATTTCTTTCCTTCTTTTTTCTTTGAGTCAGAGAGTAAGAAATGCGATTGTTTAATTTCATCTGCATATTTTGTATTATTATTATTGATCAGTATGTTGATACAAACTTTGTATTGTTTTTCCACTTTCTTTCTGATTGGTAAAATACCAATAAAAAGAGTTAAACTAAAACAGATAGTTCCGGTCCTTGATTCTGATTGGCTGAGCCACATTTGAAGCTGTTGTAAATTACTCTACAAACACACACCTTTGTTTACTTCTGTGTGTTGCTCGGCAACCACTTTGTTGGAACCACAGCGGTTTCTGAGGAACTACATTGTTTGGTGGAAGAATACTGTTTTTATTAATATCATTACACTTCATTTGCTCTGTTTAATTTTGTGAAACCGTAACAATTTTATAAAAGCAGTAAACCCGGTGAAGCCATGGTTCACAGTTATTTTAGAAGAGCTAAGGGGCTTTAAAAAAAATTTCTCATTCAATATTGTGCCTCGTCGGATGTAAATGCACCATCCGTGTCTAATACTACAGTGCATGGGGACCGATACCAATGGACAGTGCAGTGCACTTACTGGGATGCAGTGGCTCACACTGAACCCTGTGTGTGTTTCAGGCTGAAGAAGACCTGCGGCTGAATAAAGCGTGTCACGTTCATGCGGTGGACCAGACGGTGCACACAGACGAGGAGAAGGCCATCCGGGAGGTGGTGGAGGGCGTCCTGTGGCAGATGGCAGCGGACAGAAAGAGCACTGCGCTCAAACAGCTGCAGGGACACATGTGGAGAGCTGCGTACATGACGGGGAAAATCAAAGGCCAGTAAGTAACCAGCACAAACAGCCCTTGTGTGTGCTGACCTCAACGGTAAATCGTCTTCTTGTTTATTAAGAAATGAGCTTTAAATACAGGCTGTCAAATCAGCTTGTGGCTTGCAGCTGGCATCCACATTTTTAGTCAGTATTCATTAGGGATGTAACGATGAAGCACTCAAAATAGTTTGAGATGTTAAACAATTGGAGTAGGAGTTTATATGAAAGTAAAGTTTACACTGCATTTTCTTTCCATCTTGCCTCTGAACGATGCATAGTATTCATAACAGATTGTCTTAAAGGCGGTGTAAGTGATTTCTGAAACATTCAACCATCAAAAGTGTCATCAATCTTAAACTTGTAATCTATCCTATGCAGAAGCTGATTATATAGTTGCTGTATGCAGTGAAAGCGAGTTGTGTTGTTGTTTTGCTGTGGTTTTGTGGCAGGGTGTACCAGGATGTGGTTCCAGCCATCAGACGCTGGAGACATCACGGTCTGAAGGTCTACATCTACTCTTCAGGAAGTGTGGAGGCGCAGAAGCTGCTCTTCGGTTATTCTGTCCAAGGCGATCTCTTAGATGTAAGCTAATCTATCAGATGGGTTTCTCTCTCTAAACAACAGGAAGCCGTTTCTTGTGCTCGCGTCAGATTCAGATCTGCAGTCTGGATGTGGGTCTTGTGCATCGTTCATTACTGTGATTGATTATGTAAAGAGTCATTTCCTGTAGGCAAGTCATTATTGGTATTGTTCAGATGCTGTGTCACTCTGGTTTATTTCACACTGATGTCCAGCCGATTGTACAGTATTACAGTGGCTTTTCTAAATTATCAGTGTCTATTGGTTTAATTACCTTTTTTTATATATATATATATATATAAGATGCCAGCAGTAATGTTATTTTATTAGTGGTGGTATATGGAAGCGTATGGGTAGCAATATTCAATTTGGGATGTAATATGCAAAATGATAATGCAATTATGTGCCCAGCTATATCTGATTCAAATATTATGCTGATTAACAGTGAGCGGTGGTTTCAGACATTACAGTGCTTCACTCGCACTGACTCTTATTCTGCCTGAAAGAATGAAAAGACAGAGCTGAAGGTGGAGCGATTCGACCAATCAGATGAAAGGAGCGTTTCAGCTCCGCCCACAAGTGCGAATGAAATATTGAAGCCATATACCGAAATGATCAAATCGTACACGGGCCAACTGTCTTGTCCATGTTTTCTCACTTGAATTCTCTTCTTGAGATTTGAGTCTCTGACCGTCTGCAAGCCCCGCCTTGTTCACGCAGTGATTGACAGGGCGGGAGGGGGCGGAGACGTGATCTGCTCGGAATGCTTTTTCAATGTACACATTGAATTTTGCTACATTCATTGCGGGTCATTGAATGAAAATGCAATCATAAGTGTCTTCACTGTGGGTGTTAATGCATTTGAGAAAAATAGCATTTAAATGATCAGTTTTTGCTTGAACATGTTATACATATCTAATCATTTCTGTAATACATTTTCATTTTAATTTTGCAACTTATAAAGCATTAAAATTAGTATTATTTTACATTTTAGAACTGGTGTATGAAATTATGTAATTTTCATTTTCATTTTGCACCAAACATTGCACAAATGTATTGGAAAATGTTAATGTAAATACAGTAATACATTGTCATTTTACATATTGCATCCCAAATTGAATATTGCTACCCATATGCTTCCATAGTGTTAGACTAGTGTCGTATTAATTCATATTTTGAATAAGTATCTTTTATATTTTTATTTTTTAATTTTACTTTTAGGTAAAATTCACGTTTTCTTTTGGGATGCATTAGTATTTATTTAATTAAAATGGTAAAAAAAAAAAAAAAGGTCAAATATTTGAAATATTATTATAGAATTAATATTTTTAACTAACTTTTATTTCTATATCAGTTTTCATTCTAGAAAAGTATAATAATAATAATAATTATTATTATTATAATTATTATTATTTGTTTTTAGCTGTAATTTATTTTTGTTTTCGCACTCAGTTATTTACCAAAGCTAAGTTTGTTTTTCCATCTAATATTTGTGCGTGTGTTTATATATAGATATATATTTATATATAAGGATGACAACACTGGTGTTCTTTTTCCCATTAGTTTTTTATTTTTCTTTTCTTTTTTTTATTTCTATTTATAATATATATATATATATATATATATTAAAAAAGCAGTAGTAACTTATGGTATTTCAGTAGAGGTAAAAGTTAATAATGCAAAGTGATCTAGAAAGGATTATAAATGACAATCACGTGTGCCTACATGGGTGGAATTAAAGCCAAGAAACAGTGATCCATCCACAGGAAAATTTGAAATAAGTGTGTCCTTGAAACAGATACACAAGTTTAAATGAGTTAAAATTTTACATTTTATTTTCTCAGCTGTTTGATGGTCACTTCGACACTAACATTGGTGCCAAAGTAGAAAGTAAGAGCTATGAGAACATCGCGGAGAGGATCGGATGCCAACCGGAGGAAATCATGTTCTTAACCGACGTCACACGAGGTACAAACACGCTTTTCATTTTCAATACATGCTTGTTCCGCAATCACATGAGGGTTGAGTGTTAATTCAGCTTCATTAAATCTCCTTTACAGAGGCGAAGGCAGCAGAGGATGCTGGGGTGAGCGTGATCATGGTAGTCAGACCTGGTAACATGGAGTTAACCGAAGAGGAGAGGAAGCATTATAGGATCATCACCTCTTTCAGCCAGTTAGAACTGAGCGGGAACGTTTGACAGCGCAGAGCCAGGGTCACAGCATCAGATCATGTGAAACCAGCCGCTACTGTCTGTTGTTATTCTGCTGGACTCAAACGCCAAGCCTCCCAGGTGCTTGTTTTTTACACTGAAACCCATCTATGAATTATCATACACTTACATTCTCCGTGAATGTTTTATATGCTGTGTTAATGTGTAGCATATGACATGTTCATGTCTTTATCCCCCACATGTGCAGTGATATAAAATATGATAACCTGCCAACTAGACACAGGTTTAGTGTGATTGTACCTCATGTCTTATAAACCTCGATCTTAAATGTTGTTGTAAAATTTTATTTCAAATGGAAACATCGAACAAATCACATTTGTAACATCTAGATACACCAGCACCTGAGAACAGATGTCTGTTTTAGTGACAAAATACAGGTTTATGACCAATGTCAGAGATGTTTTACAATCCTCAACATCAAGTATAAAAAAAAAAAAAAATGTATAAGGTTAAGCAGGACAGTCTCAAAATTAAATGCGGTTGCATGAATACAATACATCTGATTCAATTTCAAATGGAGTTTCTTCTTGATATTGAAGGTATAGTTTACCCAAAAATACAAATAATTTACTCCCCCTCAATTTGTTACAAATCTGTATGTTCTGTTGAACACAAAAGAGGATATTTTGAAGAATGTTGATGGTAGCCATTGACTTCCATTGTATTTAATTTTTTTTTATACTATGGCTATCAGCAACTGTTTGCTTACCAACGTTCTTCAAAATATCTTAATGTTCAACAAATGAAAGAAACTACAGGTTTGGAACAACTTGAGGGTGAGTAAATGATGACAAAAGTTTTATTTTGGTTTGAACTGTCCCTTTAAATGAAGTTTCCAAACCTGTATGCGGTGTCTTCAGAAGCTTCCACAGGAAAAAAAAAAATAAAATAACAGCATATGGATTTGAAGTAACCAAAAGGGTAAACAACAACAGAATATAAACTGTGATTCTTAAAGCTGCAGTAGGTAACTTTTGACGCTCTAGCGGTTAATAAACTGCTTGCGTCTTGTGGAAGAACATCGTAGCCGTAACTACTTCTCTCTGTTTATGTCTATGAAGAATCACAAAGGTACTGGGTTACTCCGCCGCGGTACCCCCGAAGCAATCTAAAATAGTCCGAATATAAACACTTATTATAGGTGCACCCTAGTGATTCAGGAGAAGCCAAAAACACGGTTTGGAAAATGGATTCATGGTGTACTCGTTTATTATATACATTTTTCTACATTTTGAACACAAACAAAGTCACGGACCGCAGCTCTGATTGGTTGTTTCTTACCGGGAGCGATGGAGTTTCTGCAAATGGGAGGAGCCAGAGGAGCTTGATTTTTTTTCACAGATTATCTGTCTCATATTCTACTGTCAGGACAAAATGACAGGTTTAATAAATATGTAAAAAATATATTTTTACAAAAGTTACCTACTGCAGCTTTAAAGGTACAGGTTGTAGGACCTGCCACTAGAGGGCGCACTATCAAAACAATAGAAATCACGTGGTTTGATGATGCTAAGGAGCGAGGAATGATGGGATTTGTTGTCTTCGGAAAGATTAATCATGGATTTAATGCGAGTTCAACGATTTGCGCGAGTAGATTACATACAAAGTCAATGCAAAGACATGATCAGACTATGGATCAGACGCGATGCCCCACGTTTGGCGTGTATGCCCCATAATGCTAATCTTGTTGATCATTATAATAGCATACGTTTTCTGTAAAGATACGAATCAAAACAACTCACCTGTCGAGTAAAACACAAGCGAGATCGGCATCTCTATCTAATTGAAGTTTGTCGCGAAGCTACGTCCCCATTTGTCCATGACGCTGTTGTCATGTGGTTCCTACGTCAGTAAAGGCGGTAACAAAGGGTAACTAACATCATTGACAGGCGACTGCACTGCCCCGTGTCACTGTTTAAAATGGGAATATTCTTATGATTTACAAGTAGTTCAAAACATTAGAGATATTGCTAGTAATCAGCTGGACAAAATATATAACAATAGCCTAGTGGTTTTTTATATTTTACTGCAAAGATCTTACAAATTGTACATTTAATGGATCATCTTGCTAGAAACTGTTCCTGTATTGAGATGTTCTCCAGTGTCCTTGTTGCTTCGCTCATCTGACACACAAACATGGAGCACGTCACAGTAAATCCTTGTGCATTTCCAGAATTTGTTGCTTTTGCGAAAGCCTACCAACAGGTTCAGAAGACGTACTCGTCCGAAGGTCTTCCTAGAGAGATTACATTCAGTTTACATGCAGGACTGGTCACTGGCGAACACTGGAAGAAGTACGAGGCTCCACAGACGCTGAAGAGTGGGACTAGAGCTGGTCGGACTGGTACTCGGAGACCCCGGAGAGGCTGAGTGGAGGGTCCTGCTCGTCGCTGCACACTATCTTGAAATGGAAGTGGCGAAACTCAATGGCGAACGTGGCCAGGTACATCAGGAAGAACATGACCAGAGCCCACTGAGTGCGGGCCGCGTGCATGTGCAGCCGCTGAGCCATCAGAGCGAAGTCTGAGATCTGCCATCAAGGCTGAAAATATGAGAAAGAGGAGAAGATTTTGAACAAGTGGAGGGTTAAAGCGATAGTTCACCCAAAAATGAGAGTTCTGTTATTAATTACTCATCCTCGTGTCCTTCTAAACCTGCAAGACCTCCGTTCATCTTCAGGACACAATTGAAGATATTTGTGTCGAAATCTGAGAGCTCTCTGACCCTCCCAAAAACAGCAAGGGTCCTTACACGATCAACACACAGAAACATAAAGTAATCCTGAATGAAGCTACGAGAATAGTTTTTGTGCACACAGAAAACCATAATAATGTAATCAGCGCTGTTTACTTTCATTAGAGAAGAATTTTTAAAGTGCCCCTATTATGGGTAATGAAAAGTTCATATTTTGGTTTTGGGTCATGCATGCAAGGAAAACACTTAAAAAAAAAACAATTTCATTGTCTTATGATATCCATATAATTTTTTTCTTACTTGCTCAACTCTTCTATACGATTCGCTCAATGATTCATTATTCCAAACCCCGCCTTCGCGTGACATTAGCCTGCAGTGATTGGTCGATCATGCCTTTAATGCCTGATAAAGCAGCATTTGTAAGCGCAGTGCTGCTTTATGTACAGCGTAAAAAAAAAATTGCATTTTCATTAAGACCAACAAGTGGGTGGGCAATATGCTAATGTTTCATGAAACGACTTGGGATTTGTTTTAAAAATGACTCTTATCAATGATTCAGAGTTGACTCTTTCTTTTGAGAAACAATAATTTTATACACGGTGCACTTTTAGATTTAAAACTTTGTGGGATGTTTTCATTCAATTTGAGCTGTGTTACACACTGCATGAAAGGGAACTTTCTAAAAACCATTACATGGGCACTTTAAATTATTATATTGTTTTCTTTGTGCACAAAAAGTATTCTCGTAGCTTTAATAAATTACGTTTGAACCTCTGATGACACATGGATTATTTTAACGATGTCCTTGCTACGTTTCCGTACGTTGTTCGTGTAAGGACCCTTGCTGTTTTGGGGAGGGTCAGAGAGCTCTCAGATTGCATCAGAGATGTCTTAAATTGTGTCCTGAAGATGATCGACTGTCTAACGGGTTTGGAACGACACGAGGGTGAGTAATTAATGACAGAACTCTCATTTTTGGGTGAACTATCGCTTTAAGGCTAGAAGGGAGACCGCTGTGGCTACTGGGCATGCGTGCATCAATACAGCTTAATATCTTGTCATGCTATACAATAATCATTTCTATTTTTGCATTGTTGTAAGGGGTAAGTTTAGAGTTGGGGTAGATGAAGACGTTAATAAAGCACCATCTAATAGGTAGAAAAATACATTTCTTTGTTAGTTTTCCGGTCGAAGCTGTATGTTAGTTTCCCACAGATCCTTGAAATCCTTGAAAGTTTGTGAATCTGAAAAAAAGGCCCTGGAAAGTTTAGAAAAACATGCAGATATAGGGCCTTGAAAATGCTTGAATTTATTTTGTGCAAGATGTTATCTGAAAAGAAAAAAATCCATATTTTTCCCTCTGGTCCTCTGTGTTATTTGACCAACAATTTGTGGCCCATGCATACCGATGCATACTAGCTTGCTTGATTTACGCTAGTTAACGCGCTTTTACGCGTTACGTTAAGTGTTTCCCACGTGAGGTTTTTGTGTTTTACGCTGCCGTGACGTTAGTGACCATACGTCTTCTTTTTCCCGCGCACGTCCTCTTTTTTTTTTTTTTTTTTACCTTACATTTATTTCATTTTGGACGTTCTCCTGCTGAGAAATAGAATAATTTCCATGATGAAAAGTTTGAGCATGTTATCGGTTTCATTTTGTGGTGTTCGCACACTGACTCACTGAAGGAATTCTTCAGACGGTTGTTTTCTGAGTGCCATACACAAAAATAATGACTCCTAACTCCAAGACCGTAGCCAGGAGAGTCAAAAGGTAGGTATCTGGTAGAAATTGGTCTATTTTTATGGGGGAAAGTCTTTGCATTTGAATATATTCTCACGCTGAGAAATAGGTGATAAAAATAAAATGTAAGAAAAATTAGTGTGATCAAGAGAAATTTTTCGTATCATTTTTATTTGATGTTTAATATATCATGAAAGAAATAAGGTATTCAGAAAATACTTTTTTGGTGATGTTCCCCAACTTGTGTGCTGTATGTGAATAAAATTTAGTGGTGATATCATGAAGTAATCAATTGTCTGATTCAGCGGTTCTTTTCTGTCATCACTTACATCACACATATCTTTGCATGGCTTTTTTATGTTAAATACATTTTTTGCTTAAAGTAAAGGTGTATTTTCTTTCTTTTATATCGTTATTGCCTTTTTATGGAAGCTTGTTTTTGTCTCTGAATAGTTATAAAGTAGTTATAATGTTAGTATTGCATGATATAAATTTGCAGTTCTAAGAAATATTCAGAAATTTAAAAGTTTTGAAAATGGGCTTCCCATCTTGGTGAGAATCAAGTACAGTTAAGCTTTTTTTATTATTATGCTACTTATGGAAATGGTATGCTTTCAAAAGAATATACTGTTCAGTGCATAGTGAATGCAATGTTTTCGAACACTTAATTACATGTTGCTATTAAATGAAATTGTATTATAATTTAAATTCATATTAGATTAAATTAGCCTAATTTTAGCTTTTTGACACACTTAAATAGGACTTCTTTATGTAATTTCATAATTCTATTGTCTTTTAAAATAGTATTAAAAAACAATCCAACTTCTATTCTTGCTGTTGCCGCCGGTGTAATGTTGTGACCCGTTTCACTCTCTCAAAAGAGGACACAACTAGAAATCAGTGGATAAGTTCCAGAACAGTTCAACCCAAATATTCAGATGTGTGCAGCTGATTTTATGGAGGACTTATGGTTGTTTCTATAAAGCAGAGCAGTTCAAACTTTGCATGGACAGTCTAGCTCTTCTGACTCACAGATGCTTGTTGTTTGTTTTTTCTACGATCACAAATGCAGACATGGTTTTATGTTTATGCAACGCAATGTGTAAAAAGACACTATAAAGCCCTGTTCACAATAAGAACGATAACTATAAAGATAACAATATTACCATTCACACTAGTGAACAATATCGTCTGTTCATTAAGTGCACGTGCATCTGCCGCTTTAAATTTTCCAGCTCATTATGGAAGTCTTGATTCTGATTGGCTGTCAATATTTGTATCGTTCTCCAGCTGGAAAAAAATTCTGAAAATGATTCCAACAATATCATTTCTCTGTGCCTTTATCGTTATAGATGTGGTGTGGACTCTGCTATTCTTAAATAATGAGAATGATTTTTAGAACTATATATTTATTGTTATCTTTATAGTTATCATGCTTGGTGTGAACGGACCTTATGTTAATATAATCAGTAATTATGCACCCCACTGGATGCAACAATTGCCTCGTTTGTAATGGGTTTTATTGGTTTTGTCTGGTCGTGCCGGGACACTCGTCACAATCTTAAGGGGTGTAATATTTCCGTCACACGCTTGAGGTATTCAGCCAATCACAACGTACTGGATAGCTGGCCAATCAGAGCACACCTCGCAATTCAGACCGATGAGTTTTGTAAAAATCTACACATTTCAGAAGGTGGGGTATAGAGGAGCAACAGTTATGTACAGTATATGGAAAATAATGTGTTTTTTAACCTTAAACTGCATAAACACAATTCATTACACCAAATACACAAAAATAATGTTAATAAATAACTTTTTACATGTGCTTTAGTATGTTTGTCAGCACTTAAGATTAGAGTATTACTTTAAAGTATGACCAAATGTTTTATCTATTATTATTTATATCGTTGTATTAAAATAATTGCTTTAAAATAAAATGTTTAATTTGACTTTATTACAAAGTGCACTTTTTAAAAGTGTGTTATGAATTGTAGGTTACACATTTCATTTCAAAGTGTTCGGGTTTGGTGGGGATAGTTGCATGCAATATACATGAAAGAACTGTTTTACAAAAGTAAAAGTACACTTTTTTTTTTCTTTTTTTTTTTTTTGCAAAGGGGGTGTATATAAAGTGGAAAGAGTTTTTTCATGCTGCTTTGTTTCTAAATTTTTTATGTTCAACATTTTTTTATAATTTTGGATCTGTGACTACAGGGGGTTTGTTTGAAATTACATATTTAGATAATTCGGAGCTAGATGTATGATGCATATCATCACAAATCAGGACATTCTGGCGTTATCACCCAGCTATATCATTTACTCACAGCTGGATTCATTTCTTTCTGCACAGTCAACAGTGTCAGTGCTTGCGTATGTTGTTTTTACGTATGTGAGGTTACAGTGGAAGGAAAAAGGATACAAAGCAACATGCAGGAAGTTACAGCTCCGGACAACAGGAAGCGAGGGATTCCTGCTCGCCTGCCTTCATTCCTCAGGTTGACCTTTAGGGTCATGAAAGACTGGACCCAGCAGAACAGTGTTCCTAGCCCAAAGGTCATAAACGTGCCAATGTTGTGCACCTCCTCAACGCTGGACAGCTAGATCAGCAAAACAAATGATGAATAATCACAAGAAATGCAGGCTTCTATAGTACATATTGTGAAAAATGTGGTTCAGTACTGTGTTTGCAAAAAAATACAAATAAATCATACCTGGAAATTCCCAACTAAAGTCATACCAAAGCAGGCAAGAGACAGAGCCCCCAGACTGCTGATGTTGAGCCAGGGTTTATGTGCTCTGGGCTTCAGCTGCAGATATCGCAGCACTCCCAGAACGAAGCCTGGAGCACAAGACACCATCAACATTTATTTCAAACAATTCTACATTCATTCCAAGATGTTGATGAGTTTGTTTCTTAATCAGATTTGGAGAAATGTAGCATTGCATCAGTGTCTCAGCAATGGACGCTCTGCAGTGAATGGGTGCCGTCAGAATGCCAAAACGGCTCTAATGTGTGGCTGGACTGATGTGAGAGACAAAGGAGATGGACTTCTTCACTGGAAGAAGCAACTCTTATTCTGACGGCACCCATTCACTGCAGAGGATCCACTGGTGAGACACTGATGCAATGCTACATTTCTCCAAATCTGATGAAGAAACAAACTCATCAACATCTTGAATCTTTTTTCTTTCTTTTTTTTTTTGTGAACTATTCCTAACTAAACTGATGTTCATATGATTCTGGTGGATGCAACAATTGCATCAGGCTACAATTTCAGTCTATATGAAGTGATGATTATATTAGTCGTTAGCTCTTAGCTCTTTCTGTTTATAAGACCAAGTCCTCTGACAGGATCTGAGCACCATTCATACCTACAAAGGCTGCCATGTTCATGACTTGACTGAACACACAGCTGGCAGGTGGAGCATTGCCTGCAATACTAAACAGTAAAGACAGCGCATAAGAACAGTTATCAGGCCTCTAAACGAATCATGCCATTCATATAGACTTACCTGATATATGGAGGAGGTTTTGATTCTGACCTACTAAAATAAGTAAGGAAAATAAGTTTGAAGGAGGCATAAATATTGATGTCTTAGATGAAATAACTGTCTTGCAATAAAGGGATTTGGCCTTACTTGTACTCTGCACTGAGTGGGGTGATTTTCTCACCCTCCACAGCAATGAAATACCTGTTTAGAATGAAATTATATAACACTTATCTTAACAGCAGCTTAAGTCATTGACATGGAAACAGGCAAAGCAGGCGTCAGATACTCACACGACCCAGAGACCAGCAGCTGTGAAGAAAGAAAACATTACAGGCAGAAACATCCATGGACTGCACTTCCTCATGTCTCCTCATGAACAGCCCTGCAATAAAACCAACAACATATCCTACATTTATAATGAATCACATTTAAAGTGTGTAAAGTGCAAAATTGGTTGCCCCATTTTTATATGTTTACTTATGTTTTATTTATTTGGTCCTTAATCCAGATTACTTACAAATGTTAGTCCATTACAGATTATATTATAAAAAATTGTAGTTAGTAATGTAATCTGAGTTACTTTCGGTAATGCATTCTGAGTACTTTTAAATTATTTTGACACGACTTTTACCTATAACTTGTTTTAAACGTACCATAAAATGTACCACATTTATATAAAATATATTTCACTCTTTGATATCATAAAATGCATTTAACATTAAGCTTTTCAAATCTAAACATAAGTATGATTTTTTTTGTAAGTGAACTTTAAATGAGAAAAAAAAGAGAAGAATTAGGGAAAATCTATCAATTATAAGTAAATTGCTGCCATTGTGTGAATGATATGTATTCATGTAAGCCATAAAAAGTAAGTAATCTGATTATAATTATTTAAAAATGCAATATAATCTAATTACAAGTACTTATTTTTAGTAAGATCCAGATTATACGTAATCAGTACTACTCAGCTCTGTTTATTCAATAATGTTCTTTACATGAAATAAAAAATGATAATAATTCAATAAAAAATATTTGCCACATTAGAAGATATGATTTAAAATGTAAATATGAAATCATGAACTACTGATCTCTCGAAGCATTGTGAATTATGTAACTGAATCAAAAAATATATATTTATTGCAAGTTTATTCCAAAATTTTAGTTTTTACCTTCTGAAAAGAAGTGTGCTTAATTCTAATTCTGAAAGTGCACTCGAAATAAAATGAGTGAACAATGAAACAAATGAAATAAAAGGTATCTTAATTGCACTGAGAGTGCGTAGTTTTGCAACTGTAATAAAAAAGACAATCATGTCAACATTTACTACTTTACATTATTACTCTCATCATGGATTATGGGTAGTGAGGTTCCTTATTAATAATTCAGCCATTACACCATTAAATCTCTCATATTTATATTTTATCACTTACCAACTCTTAAGGTAATAATAGGCATGAAATTTTAACTTGCAGTACCCTACTGTTGCACTTTATAGTGAATAAGACAGGAATCAAGCCACTGACCAGCCTCAAGATTTCTTGGAGAATATCTTATCTGATGTGTCGACAGGGTTCAGTCTACAGAGACAAAACCAAAAGCCCTCTGTACATCTGAAAGCATCTATGAAGCAATATGACAGCAGGTTAATCGATCACTGTGAGCCTGTAAGCCATGGTTTGGTGCTTGTGGACAGCTCCTAGTGCTGAAATAGAGACAGTGACAGAGATCAAGAGCATGTCCCTGATCCCAGATTCACACATCCAGTTACAGAAAGAGTAGGAAATGGGATAATGCATGGGCTAACTTCATTATCAGCTTGATATGATGGACTTTATCAGCCTATAATGCAAAATTTAAAAACCGTCATGGTAAATCTGTATTTCTTAAGACTCAGAATAATAAGATGCCACCTTAGTTTAGAGGACAAGCCCAAATCATAAGTATGTTCATAACTATGTTCACTTTGAATACGCGATGTTTTTTCTGTAAAGCTGTCAAAGAGCCGTATTGTCTTCGCCATTAAAATGGGAGATCATCGCGTCATTTAATAAAAGGTTTAAATCACTTTATTATGAACGACGGGTATAACCCCATACCTTTTAGGCCGACGGACTCGGTCCGGTGTTTCCCAGACAGACATTGCGCGTAGTAGTCATGTCCGATTCGCAAGCGAGTCGTTCTTTTGAACCGGTTCTTTTTAAGGATTCATACGAACCGATTCGCAAAGCATCTCAACTGAACCGCTGATAAAGGCGCTACCCAGGCCACGGGTTAGAATAGAATAGGATAGAATATAATATAATAGAATAGAATAGAATAGAATAGAATAGAATAGAATAAAATAGAATGATTTTCCTAAATTAATGAAACCAACTTTATTTAAATACGTTTTGCAAGAAAATACAATTAATTTAACGTTTATTGTCGGCATTGTTGTTTCTATATAATTATTTGTCAGATTTCAATCAACTACTATCAATTTCTGAAGAAAAAAGTAAATCCTAAATCTTTTTTTTTTTCATGGTTTGTGAATAAAAACATAATTACAGCTTCATATACAAAGTGAAACCATTATGAGAAGTAGAACAACCGGTTTTGTTGTTGTTAGATTGTGTTATCTTTAGATCATTTAGGCTATTCCACCTTTGTCAAATACACATTTACAAACATTAAAGCCAACTCAAACGAAACTGACATTTAAAAAGCTAAATATAAAGCAAACAAAAAAATGGTTGTCAAAAGTGTTTAACAACCCTGATCTGTACCACCCATTCAGTAAAAATATGAGCAGTGACAGTGTTTCTAGAGTTACATGTGAATAGCCTGCACAGTGCAAGGATACAATAACATGAATTAACATGTTCTAAGATTGTTAAAGTTAATGTGTTGGTGTGTTTCATCTTGACAAACAATGTTCACTTACCATTAAACAGGAACTGATCTGCGTTACTCAACAGAGTTGTGTGGAGTTGTGTGGAGTTACCGAGAGTTATCTGTCGATGTCAGTGTTGGGGAAGTGGCGAGTCTCACTGCTATGGATCCAGTTTAACCAGTGTTTAAGGTGCTGTTACATAAACTGAAGTCACTCAGTAACCCTTAAGTCTTAGTGTGTCTCAAATGCCATTCTGTAATCCAAATATAGAATCAGACTACTAAATAATAACTCCATGAATTACAATAGCTAAGTATAAAATCGAGATTTTTCTTAGAGTACATACTAATGTAGCTAAATCTTCTTTAGTCGAGAGCTGTAATTGTGTGGAATCCAGGGCCGTCGCCAGAACAAACCAAATGGGGGGGCATTTAATTTTCATAGGGGGGCACACTTTTTTTAATGATCTGAGACGGACCATAACATAAACCCATATTAGGCTATAACTAAAATAGACCACAATAGTCTTGTTTTGTTCAATTATTCAAATAAAATACGTTACCGTTTGATGTCAACGTCTCTGTTTATTGTCCCTTAATATTTCCAAAACCGCCAAAAATTTATTCTGAGATGGCATGCAACGCGCAGCTCAGCTGCGCAAAGGAATTGCGTACAAACAATACAATACTGTATGCTTAACTAAATGAATTGCATGATTTATATATACATATACATACACACAAACTGTATATTGTAATTTGAATGAATAAAACTACTAACACAAAAATAACATATTGAAAGGTCTGCTGCTGGAGACTTGCCATTGGCTGTTGTATTTGAATAATTAATGAGGTAGGTCTTTGCAAGGTTTTGGTGCGGTTTTGGGATTTTTTAACAGTCATTTATGAATATAATTATATTTAAAATTATGTTCTGTGTAATAATGCGTTGAATAATGAATCGTCTGAATCATTTCTGAAGGTAATGTGTTATGCATTTCTAGTGTTACCGTTGTAGTGATTACTGTTCCTGTGAGCAAAGTTCTGCTGAAACAACGTTATTAGTGCAATGATCTAAATCAATAACATCCAATATCGAACGTCTAACTGCGCATTCATACCGGCGGCGTCGGGAGCGTCAAAAATCGCTCTTGCAGCTCTGCTCACAACGCTGCAGAAAGATTGGAGAGCGCTCAGACGATCTGACGTAGACCGAATGCTTCTTTTGTCGTAAAACTGGCCGCTAAAGTAAATAGACTTGTTGATCTTATGCAGACTAACCACAAGGAGGTTAGCGTTACAAGTTAATCTCATTAAATGTTGTTGTGGACGAAATATTAAGATCCTTTACTTAAAATGAACGATCTCAGACACCTTGATCCACGTATCACTTTTAATTATTTTTTTATGCAAATAGGGACACATCATAGATTATTGCAAACGCGAAACGGCAATAATCAACCTGTCCTCTATTTTGCTTGGGAACTAATGTGATCGGAGCTGCGTCCTCTGGAATCCTCTCAAGCGGTTGACTTCTACGTTCCGATTGGTTGCTGCCCAACCGCGTCATAGCTCATTACCATAAAGTTGCCTTGATTTTAACTCCGCTCGACGCTCTCAAAGGCCAAGTCGCGCCGCGCCGCTGCTCGACGCTGGTTTACATTGAAAATGAATGACTTCCGGCCACTTTGACGCTCTCGACGCCGGCGGTGTGAATGCACAGTAATGCAAGTTTGGTTAATTGTTCTGTGCGTTACGTTTAGGGGGGCACAAAAAGTCATTTGGGGGGGCACTGCCCCCCGATGCCCCCCCTTGACGACGGGCCTGGTGGAATCACATTTTGTCTTGCACCAGTTTTCTCATTGTTTATATTTCCGCTAGATGGCGCTGTTCACCCACATCACAACATGACCGCTGCCTGTGTGAAATAAAGCTGTTTAAACAAACCTGGACTGAAGCTTGTTTAATCTTATCATTTTAACATCGCAGCATTCATATCCATATCCACTATTACACGGATGCTTACTTTGCCCAGCTCGATTACACTTTACATTATCAGAGATATTAGCACTTTGTTTTATTGTAGCTACAATCCACTTTTTCTTAGTCACAAGAGTATATTTAATTATTTATCTTATATTTTATTTTTGAGAATACCTTACCTTTTAGGACATAATAACGCAATATTTGCATAGTGCTGCTAAACACATTAAGAGAAAAGAGTTAGCCTATTGTGTGATTAGAATTAAAACACAAATTAACTTAAACCTGTTAGCATATATTAAGATAATATTACTCCAAAACACTTACATGATGTAAAATAAATTTTTTACGGACCTTTTTTACCTCCAAGCTCACTTTATATGCCAATTTAAACAGATTATAGAAAATGATATTTTAAATACTAATGTTTACCATGTAAACTTCAGATTTTAGTCTTGCTGTTGCTCATGTGTTTTCTGATCTAATAAAGCTGCACTAAAACAATTTGTAGAAATAACAAACAAGCCACTTGGATCTGTTATTGTATCAAACTATATGGTTCGTTTTATGGGTGCTGTAGAAGGATAATTAATTGTGTCTTTGACATACTGAAGTTAATTTATTTATTTACTTTTGTCGTCAGATACTTTCCCGCCAAATCTGTGTCGTTAACCCCGCCCTCTGACGTCAAGGCCGCTGTAGAGCCTCCTCTCGTTTAAACTTGTTCTCAAACTCTGTCAGAAGGCTTGTACAGAAGGATATGAGAGCTACGATGACTGCTGGATTCAATCATGGGCGATAATCAGTTACAGACCAGTTTCTCTGTCACTCTGGTCTTTCTGAATGAGAACGACTTGAAGAAAGATCCGCCGATCTCCAGTCCACATCAGGAGCTCAGACTGGAGATCCACAGAGAGGCTGACGACATCTGTCTGACCGTTAATAACGGTAACGTTAAACCGAACATCACTTTAATCTGTTTGACAGTTAGTAACGGTAAACCGATCATCACTTTAACCTGCCTGACCGTTAATACTAATAACGGTTAACCGAACATCACTTTAATCTTTCTGACCGTTAATAACTGTAAACAAAACATCACTTTAATCTCAGAATTGAAATCTCAGAGTTTAGATGGCAGACCTAAGTATTTTGGCAAATATAAAGAAAATATTTGTTTGACATTGTTATTGAGTTTTACAGTTATTATTGTTGTTGTTCATATTATTAGACACTTATTTAGGACTATTTTTCGAAATGGTTGATTCTGAATCTACTTGAAGAAATAATGAGTTGGAGTTGTTACAAATGTATTTCCTATAGCAATAATTATGCATAATTACAAGCTATTAACATAAACCAAACACTGACAATAAACATATCTTTAATACACGATGTTACTTAACATTTCACTTATGTGTGCATTTTAGAATAAAGTGTGAATCGAGAAACATCAGACGAGTCTCCATTTAAACTTTTAGTTGATTGTATTAGCTGTAAAATCTGAGATATTTATTAGATCTGATTTGTATTAGCTGTAAAAACTGAGATATTTATGAGATCTGATTTGTATCAGCTGTAAAATCTGAGATATTTATGAGATCTGATTGGGGATTTTTCTTTCCTATGGATCACTATGCTCTTTTGGGTTACACTTTATTTTATGTTGTCCTTGTTACAGTGTAATTATTTATTAAAGTACTGAGGGATATTAATTACTACATGTACTCACTATATGGTTTAGGGTAGAATCAGTGTTGCTGGGATGTAATTATGTCTACTTATTTGTTATTATAATAACAAATACATGTAATGTGTGACAAAGACATCTTAAAATGTAACCCCTATTTCAATTTTTTGGTCAGTCGGCCTTTTTTATTTGTAATTATAGTGAATGCCCAAAGTTCCCATTTTGAGTATGTGCTGCTGTCTGGATAATATGAAGAGTGAGGAGCCACATGGAAGCATTTACACTGTAAATAACATCATATCATATGCATTTCTCCACTGGCTCTTTGTAGTGTCCTGTTTCTTGGTTGAAGGGCAAATGAAGGCTCTTTATTCAGGTGTGCCACACATTTTCTGGAGTCTCGTTGTGTGGTCTGGCCAGATTTACGGCTCCGCTGTTCATTCTCCGTGAGCTCCAGCATGGCCTGCACCGGACTCTGTTTTCTTTGACACGCTACACTAGTCCTGGCCGCCAGCGCTTTCTGCCTCCTGCTGCACAGAATCAGATAGCACCGCTCTGGCGTTTCTCTGTGTCCCGTACCTCACATAGCAGGATACAGTCATTTCTGCTGCCAGCTCATGGCTTTTTCTGTAGAGCACAGAAGGAGATGTTTAGCAAAATGTTCATGCTTCTGTTTCCTTTACTGAAAACACTTAGTGACCACATGCTGTAGTCCTTATTCATTGAAAATCCTTGAACAGTGTATTCATAATCTGAAAAAAAATTGGATAAATATGCATCACATCACTTGCTCGCCAGTGGATGCTCTGCAGTGAATGGGTGCCGTCAGAATGAGAGTCCAAACAGCTGATTAAAACATCACAAGTTATCCACACCACTCCAGTCCATCAGTTAATATCTCAAAAAGTGAAAAGCTGCATGTCTGAAAGAAACAAATCCATCCTAAAGATGTTTTAACTTCAAACCGTTGCTTTTTGTCAAAATATCAATAATGGTCTCTCACATCCACTCACATATTTGTTTAGAGCTGTTTCGGACGGTTTAATCAGTTCTTAATGTGTGCAGATTTCTCTCCTGATTCAGATTTTTTCTCTTAATAAAGCAATAGGGTGGATTGATAGCTTTTTATCTTTAGTTTTGAAGTTAATCTAAATTACAAAGTGATTTAAAAAAGGGAAAAACAGCATTTATTTGAAACAGAAATCATTTTTCTAAAATTATAATTGTCTTTACAGGCGTAAAGGATAGTAAAGGATAGTTTTTTGATCAATCGAATCCATTCTTGCTGAATAAAAGTGAGTATTTAATGAGTTTAATGAACTATGTTTTTGTACGGTTTGGATCTTGGCGATATAAATCACCATCCACTTAAGTTTTATGTAAACATGCATGAACGTCTTTCATACCTTTTCCTCTTGTATTGTGTGTGTAAGGAATGACGTGAGGGTGAGTGAATGGTGACAGATGTAGGGTCACACAGTCCTCTCATTGTTTTAGCAGCATTCATATGGCCGGTGTATTCATGTGCTTCCAGATGCGGGCGTTTGTGTTTTTAAGTTCTCCATCACGAGGGACACAGAGTGTTGTCGGGTGGCCAGCCGCTCGTTTCTCATCACTCTGGGCTGTTTCAGTATCATCATGCGCTTCAGCACCCCGTCAGGTCAGTTATCTGCAGTTATCCAGACCTCTCTTTACCTCAAAACTAATCTGATCTCTGCCTGATCGATCTTCTCAAAGATACGGAAATGTTTTGAGCTCATTTGACAGTAATTCTCTGCAGCAGAAGCCAAAAGCCTCAACGCTCACCGAGACATGTAGTTGTGGCTTTTCAGTTTAATTTGGTTAATATTTCTCTAGTAGTAATAATCCAAGATCAAAGTATGGAATATTTAGCTCTTTTTTCTCTGAGAAGCATTTAGTTTTTCCAGCACATCTGTTGTACATCTGTATGTAACGGCTCAGGGAGATTTGGGATACATCCACTGGTAACTGAATCAAACACGATAGAAAAAATCACTAATGGCAAGCCCTGTGGAGACACGCTCAACATCACGCTCTGTATACAGACGAACTGACCTGAACGCTATAAAAGTGTCCATTTAATGTCTAATATTTAGAATGTTTCAATGTAACAAATGTATTTCAACTCATATTCTATTTACATTTAGCAGAGCCCCTGTCAAATACTGCTGATGCACTGATCCTGACAATAAGGGCCGTTGCATAGTCAACGCATCTGTACGCATACACGTCCCCGAGGCTACGCATCGCTACGCTTCGGCGGCCATTATGCGTCGGTGCGTAGCCAAATGTGTCGTCCTAGTTTTTGATACGCGACGCGCCGATTCACGCAATACTATGCGTTGTCGGTGGGGGCGACATTGCAAGTATTGTACATTAATTAAAGTATATTGTGTTTACAGAAGAAAAAGGTTTGAATACAATGGCGGGCGAAGAGGAAAAATTATGCGAACTTATATGTATTCATCCACATTTATACGATAGTTCATCAGCAACAGAATACACTCCTCTTTAGTTGCCATTGTGATCTGAATATCACGCGACGCGACTCTACTAATATCACCTGACTCTACTACCCCCTGTTGCGTGAGCGGTGTATTGCATACACGCATCACCCGTGACGCTTGCGTTCACTGTTTAGACTAAGCAACGTGAGCGAAGCGCTCCCTTTCATAGTCTAAACAGAGAACGCAAGCGTCACGGGTGATGCGTGTATGCAATACACCGCTCACGCAACAGGGGGTAGTAGAGTCGGGTGATATTAGTGGAGTATTAGTATAGTATTGCGTGAATCGGCGCGTCGCGTATCAAAAACTAGGACGACACATTTGGCTACGCACCGACGCATAATGGCGGCCGAAGCGTAACGATGCGTAGCCTCGGGGCTCGTATCGGCCCTAACAGACACACAGACTTCTGGATATACGTTTATTTGACCTCATATTTGAACTTTAAATGTTCATATTGAAATATTACTAACAATATAAAAGTTATTCTCATGTTTCCTTAGTACATTTCAGATCCAGAAGACACATGAAGCATTTTTAACCCTGATACAGTGGGCTTCATGACCATCCTCCTTGTATTGTTGATTTCTGCAGAGTTTGAGATCTTCCACAGGATGTTGTGCTCATGGCACGAGCTCAGGAGACATCAGTCTGTGTTTCAGCAGAGGACAGACGAGTCTTCTGCACTGCAGTACTTCCAGGTAAAGCAGAGGATCACCCTGATTCAGTTTCTGTGTGTCTGTGATGTGTTATTAGCCTCTGTAAGAAATGTGAGACATCTGTAGTTTCCTCTCAGTTCTATGGCTGTCTGTCCCAGCAGCAGAACATGCTCCAGGACTATCTCAGGACTGCAACCTACCAAAAAGCCATTTTGCTCAACGATGTTGACTTCAGAGATAAAGTATGTGTTTTATATACTTCACCTGGCTAGTTTGTTCTGATTTACCTGATAACATTACATCATCAAACACCGCAGACTTCATCCTGCTAGTTTTTAAGGGTGTACTCAATAGTGGTCTTATGTTGATACTATTGAATTGATATTACTGAAATTTCACAATATGAATAATTTTATTTCATGATAACAACATGCATATTACATAATTGTCATTTATTTGTGTATTTTACAATTGCTATATGACACATTTCTCAATATTTGGGTAATTTTTTGTCCTCATCGTACCATAAAACCAGTCTTAAGGGTCCATTTTAAAAAATCGCCTTTAAAGTTGACCAAATTAAGTTCTTAGCAATGCATATTGCTAATAAGAAAAACAGTTTTGTTATACAGTAGGAAATTTACAAAATAACTTCATGGAACATGATCTTTACTTAATATCCTATTGATTTTTGTCATGGAAGAAAAAATGGATAATTTTGACCAATACAATATATTGTTGGCTATTGCTACAAATATACCCCAGAGACTTAAGACTGCTTTTGTAACACTGTAGAGGTAAGAATCCTAGATAAAAGTTTTTGTCAAATAAATAAATGTAAAAAGGGCACCTTCAATATTTTTAGAAATGAAAGTCCTAGTGAAATCTATAATAACTGGTGTGTGTTTATTGCTTGTTTCCTTTACTCTTATGGTGCTTCATGTGTTTGTAGGTGGTTCTTGATGTGGGCTGTGGCACAGGGATATTGTCCTTCTTCGCCGTCCAGGCCGGGGCTAAGAAAGTGTACGCGGTGGAGGGCAGTTCTGTGGCCAAATATGCAGAAGTACACACAATCCTATTCATGATTCATGTGCTCACCCTTGTCTTTCTGGAACACAGAAGATGCAGAATGTTTTCCATGCAGTGTGTTAGAAGTATTATAGAGACTAGTCTGTGTGACTTCTGAAGTCATACGAGGTCTTGGTGTGTGGAACAGACTCGTGGCTCTCAAATCTTATTCTCTCTTCTACATAATCAAATGAGAGCCATTCGGCAGCATTGATGTGTGACGGATCTACATGCAAATTTGAATGAACACGAATTAAAGTTAAATATGAGTGTTTTACAGAAAATAAAGGTTTGGGTTTGGCTTAAATCTGGGTCTGTTCCTCACACAGTGTTGTTGTAAGCCTTAAGACAAGTTGGATCACACACAGACTACTTTTAGGATTCCTTCATGTCCTTTTTTACAGCAGCTTTTCCCATACACTTTATTGTAAGAAAAAGAGTTGAATGAACATTCTGCGAAATGTCTTTTTTTTTTTTTTTTTTTTTGGAAGAATCAAAATATGGCCGTCAGAATGAGAGTCCAAACAGCTGATAAAAACACAAGTGATCCACACCAGTCCAGTCCACCATGTCTTGAGAAGTCAAAAGTGAAAACAAACCTATCATTATGCGCTAAAACCTTTTATTCGAAAATGAGTCCATAATAAGGCGTCCTCCAGGGAAAAGGTCCTGGCCCAGAATCGACTTGTTTGTTGCTGTTTTGGACTGTTTTCACTTGCAGTGGTGCTTGATCTGTGCAGATTTCTCTTCGATTCAGACCAAACCACTTTTTTCACTGAAGAAAGCAGTATTATGAATAAAGGACTTGAATTTTAGCCAAAAGCAACAAATTGAAGTAAAGTTCTCACTGATCTCTTTATAAAACACACACCATTTTCACTTCTCCAGACATTAACTGATGGACTGGAGTGGTGTGGATTACTGTGATGTTTTTATCAGCTGTTTGGACTCTCATTCTGACGGCACCCATTCACTACAGAGCATCCAGTGATGAGTAAGTGATGCAATGCTACTTTTCTCCACATTTGATAAAGAAACAAACTATTTCTTGGATAGCCTGAGGGTGAAGATAGTGTCTTTAGCAAATTAAATAAATCACAGGTTTCCTTTGGTAACTCTATTATAAAGAGCTTCCAGTGCACAGTGAGGACATACGTGTTTTTTGGCCAGCTGTTGGATGTGCTTGGATGATACATCACTTATCACTATCTGTGCTGTCACACCCATTTGGCCTGAAGTTCAGGGCTATGGGTTTTGTGGAAAAATACCCAGGGCGAGACAGCTTTTCTGGAACACTTTCACAGGGCAACACCTTCAGGAGTCCTTCAGAAGGATCTTTCCTGCGTGTCTGGAATGCATGACATTCTGGCTGCTAAATGACTTGAAGACAGATTTGGCCGGAAACTTGCTTAGTGGGCAAACTGACACGTGTTTTCGGGGATAAAGATTGCTTTCTGTACAGTGCTAATAGTGCTCTTTTTCTCATTTAGAGGAAAGCTCTTGTTACTCTTGTAGTTTTTTGTAGACTACTTCCACATGTGTTTGAGTTTCTATTGCCACATCTGATTTATACAACTGAAGTTCCAAATATAACACACTAAACCTTTAAATGATTTCCTTTGTTTAGAAAAGAGATTTTGAGATTTTTGTGCATGTTTGCAAGGGTGATAATCAGACCCATATTTTTAAACTGTTCCTCAGTGCTTGTAAGGAATTTTCCATTTAAAGTTTAAAGTTAATGCTGCCTGGTTTAAAATGACAACCTTAAAACTGCAGTTACAAATATTTTTAAAAATAGAAATGATAACATTAAAGTTTATTTTAGTTTACTATAAATGTTTATCAGTGCATTTGACAGTAGACTTAAAAATATTTTAAATCGAATTATAAAAGAACATAAAAACATATATGACTTAAATATGTAAAAAAAAAAAAAAGGTTAATATAACTGCTTTTTATACACATTTACACACATTTAATTGCAATTAAGGTCTACCTAAATGCACAAAAACATTATATGTAACATTATTTATTATTTTAAAATATATTCTTTCAATAGTAAGAGAATCATTCTTGCTCTTGCTCATTTTTTTTGTTAGGCATATGGTTTGTAAGCCATTTAAGTTGTCTTTATATAGTCATTGCTTTATAGGCTGACACAATTCCTGTAATCTTAAATGCTTATAATATAAAAGTTTGGTTTTAACTTATAAGTTAACGATATAACTTTACACAGTCACACAGTAGTGATGCACTGGTCTCATTAGCATATAATCTTGTGGTTTTACTTTAACAAATAAAGGTTTTTTATGTTTATTCTGGTGCTAGAGATTGCCCCATAGTATTCCATTATAAAGGCATCACTGTGAAAGAGATGCTGCTGATAAAGCTTGAGTTGTTTTGTCATTCTTGTCTCTTCAGATTCTAGTGAAAAGCAATAACTTGTCCAACAAAATCACAGTTTTGTCAGGAAAGATTGAGGAAGTTTGCTGCCCCGAGAAGGTGGATGTGATCATCTCAGAGCCCATGGGCTACATGCTCCTCAACGAGAGGATGTTAGAGAGCTATCTGCACGCCAAAAAATGGTTAAAACCCAAAGGTCTGTCAATCCTCACATTTCCCTGTACACATACATGCTGTGTTCAGATGTTATGGGTTATTAGTTAGAGTACTTGTTTTCTGTCACTGTCCAGGCATGATGTTCCCGACTCAGAGTGACATTCATCTGGCTCCTTTCACTGATGAACAACTCTACATGGAGCATCATGCTCGCTCCCACTTCTGGTAAGAACAACTCCTGCCTTCTGTACTGTATCTGCCATTTTCATTCATAGAAAGAACATCTGGACATCTGGGAAATATAGCATCTGCTTTTTAAATGCTTGGTTTGAAGAGAACAACCAGTGTCATATACAGCTGCCACCGACTAAAGATTTTCTACATCAATCATTTAATGCATTAGTCAACTAATTGCACATTTATTAATTTAATAATTTAAATATATAAATGATAAGGTCAATAAATGATGCGAGAACATTTGGATATTTCTGCCCGAAATACTGTAATTACTAAAACGACCTGCTGTTAACAATCTGTTCATTTCAGACTGTGTGACTTCACGTTGCCCAACATTTAGTAAAGTATCAAGGGGGCAGTGGTAGTCGAAACGCAAAAAAATTCTAACTTGGCCATCGATTACTCACCTTTTTTTATTTCTTCCATGTAGGGCTGCAAAACGATTAGTCACGATTAATCGATCAAAATAAAAGTTTATGTTTACATACTGTGTGTGTAGTATGTATTTATTATGTATATATAAATACACACACATACATGGATATATTAAGGAAACATATGTAAAATTTATATGTAAAATATTTTTCTTTTATAGCTGTCAAACGATTAACTGTGATTAATCGCATCCAAAATATGTTCACATAATATATGTGGCTAATTATATGTATTTAGATGTATTTAGCAATTAGTGGTAGACCGATATTGTTTTTTTTTGTTTTTTTTTTGACAGACGATAGCTGATTTTAAACCAGAATAATTTATCAAAAATTGTAATATTTAAGAAATTTATATAATTTGAGAATGGATTAAAAAATAAATGTGTGAAATAAACATACTTGTACTTTAGATGACAAAGTGTTTTTCACAAATAAATATTTACAGGAATTACAGGAATAAATAGCATTCAACAATATATTCAAATAGAAAACAGTTCTTTTATATTGTAATAATAATAATATTAAATAATATTACCGTTCTTACTGTATTCTTGATCAAATATATGCAGCCTTGGTGAGCAGTAGAGACTTCAAATACATGAAATACTCGTTGCCCCAAACTTTGGAACATTAAAAGAGCAAAAGCTTGCATGATAAAATGCCAAAGTGGCCAAAGGAGGACTGGTGGTGGGGCTTAGCAAAACGTCAAACATTGATAACAAATAACCGTATGTTCATAGACATAAAAAAATGATCTTACATCAACATTCAATGATGAAGTATATAACTCTTTTGACTTTTTAAACTAGTTTTTAAACTAGTAATGTGTTTTATAATATGAAAAAAGTATTTAACAGAATTATGATCTACACCTCTATGTATTCAGCCTTCCCAAAAACTGGCCCATGTACTGTATTACTGTAGACATTTTTTGACTACAAAATAAAACTTAGGAATGAAGCAAAATGATTATCTACGGGAATGGGTGTTTTTCCACCTTTTGTCTTGAGAACATTTTTGTCATAGTACACAAGAACATGCTCAGTGCAGCACACTAAATGTTTAGAGCCTCATCCATGATGGTTTATTTTACAATGGCCCACAGGGGGTTGTGGTTTGCTTGCATGGAAAGACAGTAATGGTCCCACCGCCCACATGCCTGCACTGTACTTGCACCGTGCCGTGACCAAACTGAAGCCAAGCAGCTTCCCGGTTCTGTAAAATGCTGTGCTTCAATCCAAACCTGATTCATGGCACACAGCTCACTCCTCTCTGTCTGTGCTGTTCAGTTTGAATGACTGAGTTTATGATACCTCGTGTGACCGTGCTTCAGAACAATAAGTGAAATCATCTCGCTGTAGCTTTTATTCCAAACACAGATAGTGTTACCAGGTGTCATGTCAAGTTGAACACCCAATATTTATGTTAGAGCAGAAAAGGCTCATGTTTTGCAGTGGGTACATGATGAAATCTTCATCTGTAGAGCTTTGAAACTTGGATCTCTTTTTTGGCTTAAGTTGTAAAGAGCTTCTGGGAATGGCATTAAGGTTTGGCTGGATATGCCAGAACTACACCAATATGTGGGGAAAAAAGTTCCTCTCTTGAAAGCTATTGTATAATAAATGGATAGTTGTATTTTATTTTCATTTACCATTGTTCTTTCCTCCTGTTGAAACTCACTGGTTTCCATAGATAGTGATAAAACCACTCCCCTAAAACAAGGGTGCTCAACAGGGACCCACTGGGGGGCTTCGGCAAACTTCCAGAAGGGCCTCAAGATGTAGAAATAGGACAAAATCAGCATTTAAATGAGCTAGAACAACTAAAACACATATTTCTTATTTTAATTAACCATTTTCGTCTTTGAAGAAGCAGGCTTCGCGCAGTACATTTTTTTAAATGAGGAAAAAAAACTTCACTGGTATCAGATCGGCCAATACTAAACCCTAGAGATCGGAGTCGGTATCAGAGGCAGAAAAGGTAGATCGGAGCATCATAAGAAACACCATGTGTCTGAAAACACTATTAATGTTCATTAACTAGGAGTGCTCACAGATAAAAATTGTAAAAGGGTAGGTGGAGGGACAAATAAGAGACCTGGAGTCAAAGATGTTGTGAACCATGACACTAACCTGTTCACAGAATTCTGATGATCTCAAGATAACAGATGTTGGAAACATGATTGAATTTGATCTTACACCAGGAATCAGAGATGTTTCTATGGTGTGAACTTGAGTGGGCTTCATTCTTCTGCTGTGGATGAGTTCTTCAGACAGCCAATAGTTGTGAGTCTACACACACTGACTACTACAGCATCCATGAGTCTGGCTCTGTGATTGCATCATGGTGTTGTCAGAGAGGGTCTCAACGTCTTTGTGTTTCAGGACACATTCGATATGCAGGTTCTCATGGCCAGGTCTGTGAAGTACACAATCAACTTTCTGGAGGCAAAAGAAGAAGATTTACACCGGTAATGACAGTTCAAGAATATAGCAGCATGCAGAAATGACAAGCTCAAGCACACCAGGAAAAGTCTATAAGACATTCGCCATTTCAATTTTCAGTTTATCACATATATGTCAGTGTGCATCACTGTAAATGTTTTTGGCAAAAATAGGTGCACCTTTGTCAGTATCTAAAACTGCCAAAATACCCTGTGTTTTTAGCAACTTTTCTAGTGAGTATTAACAGGTGAAGAGATAATACCATCATTTTTGACCAGCATGGTCTTAAGATGATTTGTGGCCAGTTTAGGTTCAATCTGTTAAAGAGCTTGTAGGATACATTTGAAGTGTGTGACCTGGAACAGCATCTTAATATCTGTAGTGGATGTGTGTGATTCACAGGTTAGAAATTCCTTTTGTCTTCAAACTGCTGCAGTCAGGGCTGATTCATGGACTTGCTTTTTGGTTTGATGTGGCCTTTGTTGGCTCAAGGTGAGACTCAGAATTATGAAAGGAAAAGAGCACGAAGACAGCATGCTTGAAAAAAGTATTGATAGTGTTTTTTGTACAGGACGACAGTATGGCTGTCCACTTCTCCAAACGAGCCTTTGACGCACTGGTATCAGGTACGCTGTCTTCTGCAGACCCCTCTGTTTGCCAAAATGGGACAGACGTTATCTGGACGGGTTCATCTAATAGCCAACAAGAGGTGCGACTACCTTTGTTCACACATTTGATGAAGGGTGCATGACATTTCTGGGTTTAGAACACAGAAGGAAAATGTAGCAGGGTAAACTACTGGAGATGTTCATGGGAAACCATAACAAATATGGTTTTTGCATTCCATTTTGCTTTAAAACTATTTAATGTATCTTAATATCCGTTAATTTCTTGTTCTCAAACAACCAAAGAGTCATTTTTTGCATGTCACCAAACAACACACAATCACAAATGTCTTCTATTGTATATTCTTCAAAGTATCCATCTTTTGAATATGTTTACAAACTAATTTGAAGCATTAATGAATCTTTAGTCAGGATTGTATTCTTGTAGTAGTATGCAACCTTGCTGCAACATCATTTTGTCTAACTGTACATCTCTTTTACAGACAAAGCTATGACATTCACATCACTGCTGTGGTTGATCAGTCTGGATTTAAATCTGGGAACTCGCTGGATTTGAAAAATCCTTTTTTTCGGTAAGCACCACAGGAAATCCAGTTATAAAAAGTTATAAAGCCAAAGAGTTGACTTCCACACAGTGTGCCACACAGAGAAAACAAGAAAGGCTGTTTGTAGTCAAACCAATTAAATATAAATAGTTTGTTATGAGCGGGTTCAGATAGACTGTGCTTTCTTTTAATTCATCTGGAGTAAATTGGGGGAAAATCTGCAGAATTAGACAATACAATGTAGTAAATACAGAAGACGACGCATTTGTGCAATGACAGGCTTTCCAGTTCTTCAGTGTATTCTGTGGAAATCCTTGGACTTCTTTACACCTGACAATGACTAGGTTTGCATAGTTCACCCAAAAATGAAAACTTGCTGAAAATGTACTCATCCTTGAACCATCCAAGATGTAGTTTGGTTTTTCATGGAAAAAGATTTGGAGAATTTTAGCATCACGTCACTTGCTCAACAATGGATCCTCTGAATGGGTGCCAATGAATGGGAGTTCAAAATCTACGCACCCATCCATTCTGCCGCTTATCCAGGACAGGGACTGGGTGATCCCCGGGCCAGCCGAGATATAAAATCCCTTCAGCTTGTACTGGATCCCATTGTACACGAATCTCATTCTATTGGTCATAACCTAGAGCTAATGACCATAGTTCAAATCGACAGCTTTGTCTTCTGGCTTATTTTGCTAATTTTCTAAGCTGAAGTTTACATGCAGACACTCATATGATGAGTTTTAATCCACAAACTAGTCATTCAGAGAACACATGATTATTTTTGAAAATAGAAACATTTTATTACAGAACATGAATACAGATTTTACACCAGTTGTGTAGAGATTGGATATCATGAATTAGTGACCCTGGCACTCCATATTACCGGAGTGTCTCCTAAAAGTGGTCTTAGGGAACATGGACACAAACCTTCTCCATCTCCACAGAACACATGTAGGTTGGATAAACAGACTCCTCATGCCCCCTCCAGGGATTCTTGCCTGGGTGAAAAGCTGGTCCACTGGTCTGAGACAGCCGGTCACGTTCCCCTTTGTAGCACTAGTCTTTCATAAGAGTGATCTCTCTAGAATTGAAACACCTGTAGTCCCCTTCTATAAAAACCGAAGCCACCACACCTGTTTGCTGATCACCAGGCACTGATTCCCACGCAGTTCTGAACAGGTGTGTCAACTCACCAATGGATGCTCTGCAGTGAATGGGTGCCGTCAGACTGAGAGTCCAAACAGCTGATAAAAACATCACAATAATCCACAGCACTCCAGTCAATCAGTTAACATCTTTTCATTTTTTTTTTATTTACTTTAATAATTATTTCTATTATTCAAAAGAATAGTTAACAAATGGTTCACTTACCAAGATGTATTCAGTAAGGACACATGAATTACAGGAAATTAATTGACCAAGTCATTTTAGTTAATTTATGGTGGATTTCAGCATGATTTAACAAGTTGAAACGTGTGATCTATCTCTGTCTTTTACAGGTACGCCTAAATCATCGTTCTCCTCATTTATCCGATCAGCCTAAACGAAGACTGCAGGTCTATCACTCAGCATTCAGATACAATCTATGAAGGTTCTGTGCGCATGTGATATAGCGATTTATGATATTTGTTAATAAAAACAAGGTGACTGAATGAATTTGTTATATTTTCATAGCTATAATCTTTCATGCTTTAAACGTATAGTTCAACAAACAGCTTAATTTAGGCTTTAAATCACATATAACATCACACACATACATAAAGCACCTCAAACATGGTCAACGGAAGCTCAACCATACTTGCTTGAAGTGCAAGAGCAAATATGAGATATGAGAAAACAAGAGACACGTCAGAACAAACCTCATTTGTTCTTGTGTATCAAGCATGTTTGAACTTTCATTTATCTTGTTTGATAAGCTTTATGTGTGTTATCCTGACATCTGTTGATCTGTTGTATGAATACTCTAAATTATGCAAATGTGTGTTTAACAAATAAAAAAAGTGGAAAATAACTACTTTATATACATAATAGCTACCTCTAGATCCTGTAGGATTACAAAGAACACATCCATAAACGCTTTCAATTGAAAGACTGGGATTAAGTAACATAATTTAGGAGAACATTTGCATAATATAATTCATGTTGGGTAAATCTAACAGGCCTGACCGTTTTTGTAACTATTGGTCTACTCCCATGCTTTTTTCCTGTGGTGTGCCTCAGGGTTTTATTTTAAGCCCTATTTTTATTCTCACTGCATGTTGTATGAAAGTAAAACAACAACAAAAAAACATTCTCGTCTTCTGCCTTTTTAGAGGTGATTCTTCTGGGGGATTCTGAGGTCCTTATCCGGAAATATATACACAATTAAATGCATCGTGTAAAAAAAGCATTGTTAGAATAGTCCATCTGCCATCAGTTTTCGCTTCATAATGTTACAGTTGATCCACTGATGGCAGATGGACTATTCTGATGATATATTTTATATTTTTCTGGACCTTGACAGTGTAAGTTACTTGGCAGTCTATGGGACAGTCACAAGCCTCCCGGTTTTCATCCAAAATATCTTAACCCTTTAACTGCCCCACCAAGAAAAAAGCATTTTTTGTTTGCATTTCTTATCTCCTTATGTCATTAGTTACCACACTCAATGTATTTTTTTTCCAACATGTCCCATAATTTTTAAAACATTAGCTTAGCTTTTCTACGTTTACCATAAAGTGACAAATCAACCATTTGGTTGAGCACGTTTTTGAAAAATTATTGAAAACATACTAAAGTTTTTTCATGGCACCAAGTAAAATAATTTTGTAAAGTTAGGGCTCTTACAGTGTAATATGTCAAAAAAATATGCTTACCTTGCAAAATTTCACCAAAAACAGTTTACATGGCAGGAGTGATTTCTTTCTCTCTGACATCCATCAAAGAAGAAGTGTTGTGACAAATGCTGTTGATTTTTTTGGCTTAACATACCTCTACCAGATGGTAGAGATGGCTCAATCAGCTTGAATTAAGTTAGGTACTCCTCTCAATAAAATATAGTGACTCAAAATGTGCTCAACCATTTGGTCGAGCGGCAGTTAAAGGATTAAATTGTGTTCTGAAGACGGACAAAGCTTTTACGGTTTTGGAACGACATGGGGATAAGTGATTAATGACAACAATAAAAAGTGGTGGCCCGAATGGTCCTTGGGTGCTCATTATTTCTAAATTAATCTAAAGTATTTTAAAGTTTAAAATTAAAGTATTAGTTAGGTTCATGTCACAGCTGTCACAGAGCTTCCGGTCACTTAAATTACACTATTTTTGTTTCCGGGTTGACCATCATGCAGCGGTCAGGCTCGTCCTTCCAGTCCAGAAGCTGGATGATCTCAGGAACCCTGGGGCCTTGATTTTCTCGAAATAACAGAGCGACCTCCAGTGGAAGGGGATGGGGATAACCGTCCTAGAAGAAAGACAGTTGATAAGATGGATAAAGGACCAAACTGATGACAAGGATTGATAGTCTGTTGAAAAATAGACTTTATAGACTGTGATTAATGTTGTGACAGTGACAGAGAGAACAAAGACTACTTACGATGCAGACAGATTTCTTGTTCCTGTTGGAGGTGAATTTTACTGCCACATGATCAACAAAACAAAGCAAAAATTATTGAAGATTTACAATTAATTTATGTGCATAATTAATCAATTTTCAATCATTAACTGTGAACATACATCAGTGTTCACACATGCCAGCATACAACTGTGAAAAACATGTACATTGTGATGAATTTAAATTCAAAGCATGTTTTAACAAGTCTGACAGGTTAAATTCCCTAAACCGTTCATATATATGACCCTGGACCACAAAACCAGCCATAAGGGTCAATACAAGGATCATCTGAAAGCCTTCCATTGATGTGGGTTTGTTAGATTATGGCAATATTTGACTGAGATACAACTATTTGAAAATGCAAAAAAAGAAAATGTAAATAAAGTATAATTGAGAAAATTGCCTTTAAAATTAAAATAAGATCCAAATTAAGTTCTTAGCAATGCATTTTACTTATCAAAAATAAAGTTTTTATATATTTACGATAGAACATTTTCAAAAATTCTTAATGGAACATGATCTGTATTTATTATCCTAATGATTTTTTGACATAGAAGAATTTATCATTTTGGCCGATACAGTGTATTGTTGGCTATTGCTACAAATATACCCCAACATAGATTACTGACACTGACATAAACTAAAAACCTAGTATGAAAACCATTATTGTTATTAGATTTTTAACAAAACACCCCCATGGTTGGGGTAAATACCCCTCAGTCTGACAAAGCAATTTGCTTTAAACATTTACAGCAAAATCAGAGTACATGCAGTTTTTGCTGAAAGATAAAAGTACAAAATTAGAATAGTCTTATCTGAAAAAAATAAACGTTAGCTGGTGCTAACTAGCTAGCTAACTAGCTACTTGATGCTAATCTGAGGTAATCTATAAATATAAAGTCCAAATATTTTGACTCAACCAACTAGTTACAATACATTTGATGGAAAAACAAAGGATTTGATGTTCAGAACAGAAAAACTAAAGTAATTGCACATTGGACCCTGGGTGTGTTTTACCCTTTTTGTTTACTGACTACGTTTGAGAAAAAAATCATGTCATTCTGAAAATATAATTATATTTTTATTAAATAACACATACTCCCAGTCTACAGGCCCTGCTGTTCTCTTATCAAATATAACTGTGATGTTCTACAAAACAAGCTTTAAAACACTTTTTCTCTCTCCGGTACATCACCAGTGTAAACTTCATCATGAAAACTTCTACATCGCTCTTGTCAATGTAGTCCATAAATACAATATAAAATAATCTTGTGGTCATTTTGGGAAAACCCGTTTTCCCCTCTCTACCCTACAGTACAATTAAAATATTGAAATAAGTTCATAAAGTCCTGTTTGAGTTGATAAACCCTTGCATTTTCCAGTCTGTTTTCTCTCTTGGTGTCTTGTGTGTGCGGTGCTTCATGTCCTCCTCATCGTTCTCCAGCAGGACTCCCAGATCTTGCAGACGTCACCTCTCTCATAACCTCACTCTTCTGCTCATCTCCTTCCAGCAAGTGCTCTACTTCACTCTTCAGCTTCCGCTCCGCCTTCCGCAAACACTACAGTGGATAAAAAGCCACTGATAAAGCCCACCCATGTCTTCTTAGTAGACAACTAGAAGAGAGGGGTGCGACCAAACAAGAACCCAAACTCGGAAGCCATTATAAATAAAGCAAGAGATGGGCACTATAAACCAGATCATGCCCTCAAACAGGTTGCGAATGATTAATTGGGACAGAGTGGCCAAAATCATAAGAGTCCAGCCGAGCATGTAGAACTGTGGGCGATGGCGTCTCTTCACCAGACTCAGAGCAAACATGCAGAACCCAGCGAGGTACAGGACAAACGGAATGAAGCCATGGGATTGGCTGAGCAGGCGTATAGGCTCCTCCCTCTGCACCAGAGTGAAGAAGTTATCCGTGAGCGTTTCCCCATAGAGGAAGTCGTTCACGTACAGCAGGAAGTACCAGGTTAGCGTTCTGAACCATGGCAGGCGGTGCCAGTGATGACCGATGGTGATCAGCTCATGGAAGCACTTGATCTGAACGCACAGCACAATCGTCATCAGAGCCATGGGACCCAGATAAATACTGCAGAAGAAGCCAGAGATCATAGCCAAGGCGAGGATCTCCCTCCATCGCCAGGAAAGGCCTGAGAGGACTCTGTTGAGACCCTCTGGTGTGTCGTCGACAGGAACGGGAACTTCAGGACCCTCCGAGTCTGATTTAGTCTCAGTGTCCGAGGCTTCATAAGTCTCCTCGTCGTCCGAGCGCTGATCTCGCAGCTCTGACAGAAGGACTTCAGAAGAAGCCTCCTAGAAGAAACACAATTCATATAACGATTAGATCATTTCACAAATAACCCTAGAGCAGTTCTGGACAAACGGTTGACAGCGGGAGTCTGTCTGTGATTGTTAATATGAGATGTTTGACACTGAACCTCTGAATGAACCGATCCAAAGCCTCCTTCACTCAGATCAACGCCGATATCATCGCTGCAGGAATTAATGCCTGTTAAAAGAAAAAACAGAGGTGTTATGAAATGTGATGCAAGATGTATCTGATATTCATATTTACATTGAGATATTTGTGCTTTTAGAAATGCATTTGTCAGCACTACACGACTGTGATCTGAAGTGCTCGTCGAACTACTTTTCTATGTTATTTTTCATTTACCCTTAAAGAAAGTGCATACTGAAGTTGTTTTAAAGTACAGTGAAAACAGATCTTGTGTGTTTTTCTTGGCTTATGGTAGCAAACTGACCCATAGCTGTTGTCTGAGTATCCTCCAGCTGGCTGGTCTGAGGTGCCTCAGGGGCCACTGTTGGACTCTCTGAAGTTTGGGCAGTGCTGACTGAATCCACTTCAGGGTGACCAGTCATAGGCTCCTCTGTAGTCAGGACATCAACACTCAATTCAGGGACAGTCTGGAGCGAGTCGACGTCACATTTGCACATGACACCGCTGAGAACGTCAACTCTCCGTTCAGACAAATCCCAGACTAAATCATGGATCAGCGGCTCGTGGCTCCAGTCTTCAGGGTGACGGCTCGAGGGTTGCTCTGCCGAAGAGAGGAGGACTGCTGGGTAACTGCCTATATGTGCAGAAGTCTGGCCTAAAGAGGATAATGACATTAACACAACACTTAATAAATACTCATATTACTGCAATTAAGCTCAGTGTAAATTAAGAAATTTATTTTTGTCAAAACTCATGCCAGACATATTTAATGGTGAAGGGTTAGTTCATCGAAAAATGAAAATTATGTCATTAATGACTCACCCTCATGTTGTTCCAAACCCGTGAGACCTCCGTTTATCTTCTGAACACAGTTTAAGATATTTTAGATTTAGTCTGAGAGCTCTCAGTCCCTCCATTGAAGCTGTGTGTACGCTACAGTGGTGGACGAAGTACACAAATCAAGTACTTGAGTAAAAGTACAGATACATATGGTAAAATATTACTCCAGTAAAAGTAAAAGTACTCCTTTTTCAATGTTACTCAAGTGAAAGTACAAAAGTACTCGAGTTTTTATGTACTTAAGTAAAAAAGTACTGCAAGATAGATGTTTGCAATTTTATATAGGCTACTTAATTTAATTTTATATTAGCACATATTCTTTTTATAATCCTACTGCTCAAAATACCTTGGATTTTTTCAAAATAACCACTATATGAAGTCAAGATATATTTTTGTTGTTGATATGGACTACGCTGATGAGAGTAATGTTCACTGTGAAGCTTACACTGTGATGTACCCGAGAGAAAACAGAGATGACCATCTGATTTTCACCAATAAGAACAAAGTAATTTAAAGTTTGTTGTTTTACAGAATATCAAAGTTACAGTAAAGACCAAAAGTTTGGACACATCTTCTCATACAAAGAGTTTTCTTTATTTTCATGACTATGAAAATTGTAGAGTCTCACTCAAGGCATCAAGGGCTATTTGACCAAGAAGGAGAGTGATGGGGTGCTGCGCCAGATGACCTGGCCTCCACAGTGACCGGACCTGAACCCAATCCAGATGGTTTAGGGGTGAGCTGGACCGCAGACAGAAGGCAAAAGAACCAACAAGTGCTACGCATCTCTCGGAGAACTCCTTCAAGACTGTTGGAAGACCATTTCAGGTGACTACCTCTTGAAGCTCATCGAGAGAAAGCCAAGAATGTGCAAAGCAGTGATCAAAGCAAAAGGTGGTTACTTTGAAGAACCTAGAATATGACATATTTTCAGTTGTTTCACACTTTTTTGTTATGTATATAATTCCATGTATAATTCCATATGTGTTAATTCATAGTTTTGATGCCTTCAGTGTGACTCTACAATTTTCAGAGTCATGAAAATAAAGAAAACTCTTTAAATGAGAAGGTGTGTCCAAACTTTTGGTCTGTACTGTATATATGACATGATAATAAGGCCTGAAGTTAGGAAGAACATTTTACGGAAAAAAATAATAAAAAAAATGTAAATAAAGATAATGATTTTTTCCTTCTCAAATCTTGTCTGTGGTTTAAAAACACCCCTGGCCAAACGGGGTGCATCTCTTCCCACTGATAATTACTGTAGTTACCATGTTCTGAACATCACATCCTTTCTTTTCTAACCAGATGTAAACTATATTATATATATATATATATATATATATATATATATATATATATATATATATATATATATATATATATATATATAGGTGGCTGAATAAAAATATTTGGACATTATTTATAAAAATTACATCAATTTAGCACCAACAAGCTTGTTAGCTAGACAGTTAGCATCAGCTAACAATATTTACTTATTTTCAGTACGATGAACATTCATGTCTGTCTATTCGTCTAGTTAATCCAAACAATATACATATGTATAACGTTACTGTCGATAAACAATATAAAAACAGACGTCACATAGGACATTTTAATAAAACTGTTAACATCACGGCAGCGGGGAATTTGAACGTGCACGAGTTATTGTATTTAATCTGTGTTATTTTATGGGTTTTTTGTTGTTGTTGTTGTTTTTTTACCTAGAATTGATGTGTCTGCATCGTCTGCACTCGAGCATTTGAGTGGGCTTAAATAGATACCTTTACAACGGATTTAGTTTCCAAACAACTGACAGTTTTGACCTAAATATGATTTTCAGTTACAATAATTAATCCAAAATTTCGACATTAATAACTTACTTTTAGCAACGTCAGACGCACGCGCGCTCACAAGATCTCCCGGTGGCCGGTTCCTACTTCTGGTGACTCACACTAAGGTTCATTTGAATCAGTGAGTGGTTGACTCCAGAACAGCTGCAATCGGATCATTCTAATTCGTAAACGAATCGTTTGGTGTGATTCGCGATCCGATTTAAAAGTTTATTTTGAAAAGATTCAGTTCGTTCATGATGAATCAGACAGCGCTTCTGCGTGTCGGAGCACGTGATATATAGGGAGTAACGATATGTTTTATTAAATGTAGTGAAGTAAAAAGTACGATTTTATGCTTTGGAATGTAGTGAAGTAAAAGTAAAAGTTGCTCAAAATAAAACTACTCCAGTAAAGTACAGATACTTGAAAAATGTACTTAAGTACAGTAACGAAGTAAAGCTACTCCGTTACTGTCCACCACTGGTACGCTATACTGTCCATGTCCAGAAAGGTAAGAAAAACATCATCAAAGTAGTCCATGTGACATCAGAGGGACAGCATCGAAAATACATTTTGGTCCAAAAATAGCAAAAACTAAGATTTTATTCATCATTGTCTTCTCTTCCGTGTCTGTGTGAGAGAGAGTTCAAATCAAAGCAGTTTGTGATATCCGGTTCGTGAACGAATCACTCGATGTAACCGGATCTTTTTGAACCAGTTCACCAAATCATACTGAATTATTTTAAACAATTCAGGGCAATCATCGCCAATGACGCCATTACGTCGAGCGCAAAAAGAACCGAAGATAAACGGAGGTCTTACAGGTTTGGAACGAGTCATTAATGAGATAATTTTCATTTTTCGATGAACTAACCCTTTAAATAGTTTGTTTTCAATCAGCTTGAGCATTGTGTGTTTAAGTGGAAGTATCATGTTAAACTGTTAAAAGTGTGCAACATTAAGTTACAACTTTTTATTTTGTGAATGTAAGCAAGGTCACCAGATGTTGCTTGGTAAACTTCTAGGTTACCATGTCAATAAATAAATATTGTGTGAATAGATAAATGATGCATTGTTAGTTGTATTCAACTGTTTGTTAACTTAAGCTGTAATTTCTATTAAGTTACAGACTTTATAAAACTGAACTGAAGCTGGGTCTCTAAATTCTTGAGTGTGTCCAGAAAACATGGAACACACAAAAGCAGTGACATGTTGTCATAACATGGACATATGATTTACCATCAGGACTCCGCACAGGAGGAACATCTTTCTCATCTTGACATGAGTCGATGCTGTTGACTTTTCTCCTTTCTCTCTGAACTAAAGCAATTACTCCAAGTAAAGTGAACAACATTTTGAATGTCTATCGTATACTGCAATACAATCCAGTTAGAAACACCAAAATGAGCAACTTTGATTTAGCAAAGATTGAGCAAAGGAGCCTCAACACGAGCATGTAATTGTGACGTCACAATCGAATAACCGTTCCACGGCTTCTGGAGAGTCGTTTCTGAGCTGCTACGCGATTGGTCCGTTGTGGGATGTGGGCGGGGCTTATGCGCCGCAAAACTCGTAGCGCTGGTCCTTTACTGTAGTTTTACGAGGCGCAGAAATAAAACTGTTATTTAGGATATGATAACACGCTGTCTGTTTGGTGAAGAATGCTTTGTTATTATTTCGTGCCGATTTAAGGGTTTACAGGTAAAAAAGGTTAATATTGGCGTGTAAATAAGTTGATTAGATTCAAGAATGAATTAACACGCACTTTACTGATCGCGTTTTGTTTTCATTAAAACATAAGATGTGACCATTTATTCTTTAATAATTGTATCTAAGAGTGTTTAATTAAAGGTTCTATTATGTTATAACAGTGTTTATGTGATCTAATGATCATATATCTAGTTTCATGCGTTGAAAACATACAAAATCATTGATCGTCAACTGTACATTAATGTCAGTAATAAGAGTCATAGCTATTTTGATGTAGTCTGTACGACGGTTTTCACTGTATTAAGATTAAACCGTATTCTAACTGTATTAGCGTTTGTGTGGGACTGTATGCACTGTTTATAACTCTGAATAACAGATAAACTGTAGAGTTGTGTCTGTACACCCATCTAACCATAGATTGGGGGCAGATTTGTACCCAGAAGTGAACTGATCTGAGAACATCCAGGGACGCCCTCAGGAAATAAATGCAATAGTTTTCGTTCATTCATTCAAAGGGTGCAGAAAGTTTTCTCTTAGGGTTAGATTATAGTTTTATAATTAGCTTTATACAAAAACCGAAGTCTATGCAGTGTCCAGTTTGAGAAATGAGTAGTATATGAATTTAACAAATAAAAAAAAAGTATCTTAAAATAAACAAACCAGTGGTCTCAATTTGTTTTTATTAAAACTGCAAAACAGTCATCAGATTTACAGTACAATCTCAATTACTGAGACAGTACACAGAGTGCATAAAAAAAACCAACGTTTTAGAGCAAGCCTCCAGACTTTTGTGCAGCCTTATGCAAAATTGCTCAAAACGGACTTATTAACAGAGACTGTGATTAAAGAAAAAAATAAAAATAAAGGCAGACCTTTTTTTTCCACGCACATCAGATCCGGTTTCTTTTGCCTCTTTGTTTCAGAAGTAAGATCTGAACAGATGTTTAAATCATGTAGTGATGTACTATAAAGACAGGCAGCATTATTATGAAACAAACACAAATCAAGATTTAATCGTAAATTTCTAATTGTATGAATGCCAAATACTAAATCAAATACGTTGTTTAAATAAAAATTCATTGCAAATTCATTTATCATGTTACGCTGATGCCACATCCGAACTTCATCTGCAGAAATGATGTCATAACGTGAATCGAAGAAGATTCCCAGAAAATACATTGAAATGCAGAGAGGCTGCGATAATCGTAAACGTCTTAAAAATCTAACTAATAATGCCAAGTGAATAGCATAAATCAAGAATGATGCACTGGAAACGATTAGCATGCTGCTGCTATTCGTCACTAAAGCATAAAACTGGCATTTCATTTTATGAAGCTAATTTACCCTTAAAACTGGAGACATAAAAGGGGAAAGCCCTATTGCACTCTGCTCTGCCATGTAATAATAGCAGCAACATGAAAACACATGTGACAAAATACAAAGAACAAACTGATAAAAGAACGCTGTAAACCAGATCGGTTAAGTATATGCACAACTGGTCCTGGAAAGATGGCTTGAGGGGTTGAGAATACTTGTTGGTTTGTGTGCTCCAGACGGTGGACATCACACAGCCAGTTTGTTGGCCTGTGTCAGCACCACCTTCAGGATGGGCATGAAGGCAGACGTCTCGCTGAAGTTGCTGCTGCTCACGATGTGTGTGTGGATGTTGAGTCCGTCGCTGTAGCAGCGGCACTCGATGCTGCGGACCATACTGTGCAGACCACTGAGGATAGCTGGAGACAGCTGGAGACGAGAGAGTGTGTGTCGCATTCAAAACACTGCATGACAATTATATTTAAAAGCAGTATTTTAAAGCTTGTGGTTAGGGCTGGGTGATATGGCATAGAGATCATCAGAACTTTGTTGTTTGTTAATGATGACAGAAATTAAATTATAGGGTGTACTGTCCCTTTAATGACAGCTGGCAGCATGTTCAGTACTGTCCCTTTAAGAGCTGCATGCATCTAATATACAAGCATGGTCTGTTTTTCTCTTTACTTTCACTTTCTTTACTTTATTTTAGACATAACCAACTGAGTCTATATGTAAACCATGTGTGTTTTGACATCATTAGTGCAAAAGATAAATTAGTTCAGTAATCAGGTGCTGTGTGACAGGATTATTAGAAAAGCACATGTCAGAACAGCACGCGAATGAAGCGTTTAACCGGCAAAGCTTTAAAGCACATGCAAATGATGTACTTTGGTGACGGTGAATAAGTGCAGTGTCCTGTGAGAGTAACTCTACAGCTGAATTAACACTTATCTGAATGCATGTGGTGTTGTACAGTATTTTCAGACTGAAGCGCCAGAACAGTAACTGATTTGATGTGTTCTACATTTACATTTATGCATTTAGCAGACGCTTTTATCCAAAGCAACTTAAAGTGCATTCATTTTTTACCAGTATGTGTTCCCTGGGAATTGAACCCATGACCTGTTGCGCTGCTAATGCAATGCTTTTTAACATCCATGACATTTTTAACGTCAAGGATCAAAAACTGTCACATCGCACAGCCCTACTTGTGATTTAACCACTAGATTGCAGGTTGATTCACAGTAAAAAACACTCACTGTTTGCTCTCTCAGCTTGTCATAGAGATACTCCAGCCTCTTATGAGCATCATCCAGCTTCCTCTTGGTTTGCTGTTAGGATGAAAACTTGTTTACTTGGAATGCTGGGACATTTGAAACAGGATACAGACAGAAGAACATGCAAACAAACATTCTTTGGTAGTAGTAGTAATATTTACTACGGGTAATAACTTGTATGTTGGTCAAGATGCCTTTCAGAGGGATTTTGAATAAGATTTTTGGTAAAATGAATCACAGAGGATACGCATGTTTAGCAAATAGCTATATGAGATATATGTAAACAACATCACACATCGTTATATTTACCTCAGGAAAACCATTCAATGTTCATAGCTTATATGTTAGTTTAATAAAATATAACTCAAGAAACACATTTTGCTAAATAGATGTACTACATTAAACATTTTTTTAAACATAACCTGATATCATAATTAATGCATGCTTAAATCATTTTGTCATGAAAATAAGTCAATAATTACATTTTTATACTTCAACAATGAACTGGAGAACAAATATCATTAAGAAGTTGATTATTAGATCTTAAAATAAATAGTTGTTAATTTGAACCTTTATTATAGTAATGTATCAACTGTTTTTGACAAGTACTGCAGTGGATATAGATCCGAATGAATCGCTATAGATTTCAGATCACAATCGAATCAAGAGCTAGTGAGTCTGAATTTATTTGTCATGCAGATTGCAATGAAATAAATTGCATGAACTTAACAGCATATTCAGTAGTGACTATTGAAAAGAAAACTAGGGATAAACCATACAAAAACAGCATGAGAAATACATGAGAACCAATATACTGTTCACAAACTTGACATCGCTAAGACTTTTATTTTTTGCTTTTTGAAAACAATGAATATTTCTATTCAGCAAGGACACTACAAATTAATAAAATAAAAATCAATAAAAAAAGATGTATATCTGATATTTAAAACACTTTTTGGGGTGTGTGTGTGTGTGTATTATATATATATATATATATATATATATATATATATATATATATATATATATATATATATATATATAGTGCAATAATATTATCACTATTATTCATTTTTATTTTATAGTTATATTTGATGGGTCACACTCACATGAGAACCAGGCTTATGTGAATCCTTAACTCATTCGCACTTCTGAAGCCTGTGATTAATTCATATCATAAATAGTTATATTCATAAATAATTAAGTCAATGTTATCTGCTTCCAGTACCCAATAATGATTTCGGACCTGCACATCTGATTTTACTTTTTGTAGCTTTGAAGCGATTGTTTTAATAGTGTAACTTCATTGTAAACAAACCGGGTCTGAAGCAGCAGCCAAGCATTTCTGGATCAGTCCCTCAAAAGTGGTCTTCAGAACCAAGTGCTCTTCAGGGATTGGCTTCTTAGTGATCTTCTCAGTCGGGATGGACTGAAGTGGATGAGAATAGAGTATAATATGTGTAAAACACCAAGTGTACGATCGCTTCCAGGTTAGTATTATAGGTTTATTGTACATAAACGAATACCTTTATGACATCTCCAATTGGCGCTCCAGGCGCACCCTCCATGTTGCCCTGAGGCATGCTGGGGTTTCTGCCCGGGGGTCCCAGTGGCTGCTGCTGGATGGGGCTGAAGGTGGCTGGGCCCAGCTGATCGGGACCCTGTTGAGGGGCCTGGGGGTCTCCTAGAGGGGTCATGATGGGTGCTGTGATGGGGGCTGGTGGAGTGAAGGTTTCTGGCATCTAGAGACCAAAAGCACTAGATGTTTTTCTGAAAGTCCAATCCATGAGCAAGCAGACAATCTTCAAACTCACCTTCTTCTTTTTGGGAGCCCTGTTGACTGCGGGAGGATCGTTCCAGCCGTTCTGAGGTCCTGCAGAGGAACAGGAGGGGTCATTTCATTTGGGATTTCAACTGGTGCCAATGCATGGTCCAACCTGGAGCTAGTTTAACTCTCAGAATGGAGAACATAGAGCTGTTAATGAATTTTATATCATGCTGATTGGAAGCAGCTTTTTAAATCACAACTATTGCAGGACTCAAACAGTTAATGATTTGTTCTGCATGCACCACCGATCACAAGAAAACAATCAATCATATTGGACAACTAACAAAATACACCATTTTAAGTTTAAGGCACGAGTTATTACAGCCACAGTGATGTTTACCAAACTTACCGTGCAAATACAGAGCTAAATGACTGCTTATGTGCTTGTATCATTATCTATAATAATATCATGATCGTAAATGAGTGATTCATTCAGTTTAGAATTACTTGAGAAAAACAATCACTGTGGAACAACTCTAGTGAATCTTGCGATTATATATTAATGTTAACCCAAGACGGCCAATCACGGTCCTCCATGCTAGACTGTGATAACTCTCTTTATAAATTCACCTTCCAAAGACCAGGCCGAGTCTGGATTTAATCCTCCTGTGAATACATAAAGTAGCTGACGCATCACATGTCCATCACAATTAAACGATTTTAGATTTAAATTCAAATAAACCTATGTAACACGTGTAATAAACATGTAATAAACAGCACCAGTACACCACTGGTAATGATTTTTAACTGTGAGTGTACAACTCGAGTATACACCACTTTAAATCACCCTTTATTAGTTCAAAAATCAGATTTAAGTGTGTTAAAGCTATAATTAACAACAACTACTGTCTATATATCTATCTATATCTATATCTATAAATATATCTATATCTATCTATATCTATATCTATCTATATCTATCTATCTATCTATATATATATATATATATATATATATATAGAGAGAGAGAGAGAGAGAGAGAGAGAGAGAGAAAAAAAAAAAAAAAAAAAAAAAAAAATTATATATATATATATATATATATATATATGAGAAATATTTGGGTTTTTAACTCACCAAGGCTATATTTATTTGATCCAAAAAACTATAATATAGTGAAATATCATTACAATTTATATTAACTGTTTTCTATGTGAATGCATATTAAAATATAATTTATTTCTGTGATCAAAGCTGTATTTTTAGCATCATTCCTCCAGTCTTCAGTGTCACATGATGTGTGTGTGTGTGTGTGTGTGTGTGTGTGTGTGTGTGTGTGTGTATAGATGCAAATAACTAATCAAATGTGACAGAATTCATTGGAATATTATGTCTCTATTTCCAATAGATGTTTTTAACATTCATATTAAAACTATTATTAAGTGCACAGCAACAGAGCAGTAAATCATCATATTTTCATGATTTCTGAAGATCATGTGACACTGAAGACTGGAGGAAAGATGCTGAAAATACAGCGCTGCATCACAGAAATAAATGACACTTCACAATATATTCACAGAGAAAACTGATGTGTTCAATTGTAATAACATTCCACTAAACTGCAGTTTTTACAGTTTTTAGTTTGCGGAGCAGAAAGAGCTCTGACTACAGTGTGTGTGAAGCAGCTGATGATCGGATGTCTCAGACCTGTTCTCTGGGAGTCTGGGATCAGAGCGGGGGCGGTCTGAGTACCTGGAGCTCTGGAGACCGGAGGAGGATAAGCCGTGGGCGACCCCGGCCCACCGTGCTGGAAAGACACGCCAGAAGAGAGAGGAGGAGGAGAGAACGGCTGAGAGGAGGCAGGGGGCATGAACGGTGGAGGATAGACAGAGGAGGAGGAGGAGGGAGAGTACTGAAGAGTCCCGGCGGCTGGCGTGAACTGCTGAGGATAGTCTGAAGATCATGAGGAGAGGAGACAGCATGCAAACATTAATAAACAGCTCTAGTCAACATACATCAGAGTACATACTGAGCAAAACGGTCATGCAAAGATTTTACAGCAGCCAGCATCCGTACAAAACACCATGCATCGCTTAAGTTTACACTTGTTAGTGAACTCTGTCATTCCTGCACCACAATTAAGAATCGTTTTATTACAATAAAACCCTGTCTACAACAGTTAACTATGGTAACCACAAATGAAGCATGGTTTTGCTACACTAACCATCGTTTAATCTTGGAAATTGTGGTTATACAAGCCAAGAATCATTTACTGTAATAAAATGATAGTTAATTTTTGTAAGGGGAAGCAGATTTTTAGTGAGTGTCCGTGCCTGTGCACTTCTAGCTTCTGTGGTTTATTATCAGCTGTTTTTAGTGGATTTCCTTGTGTATCCAGCCAAGATGCTTACTGAGCAAGTCAAAATACACCTCTAATTGCATCTTTTAAGTAAAACAAACTATAAAAAAAAAATGAAAACTTGAAATGATGCAACTGATGCCGGTTGGTTACATGACATTGAAAACATGGCAGATGTGTGACCATGGACCACAAATCCAGTCATAAGGGTCTATATTTTTTTATTTAGACATCATCTGAAAGCTGAATAAATATGTTTTTCATTGATGTATGGTTTATTAGGATCAGACAATATTTGGCCGAGATACAACTATTTGTAAACCTGGAATCTGATGGAGCAAAAAAAAAATCTAAATCTTTAAAGTTGTTCAAATTAAGTTGTTAGCAATGCATATTACTAATCAAAAACTAAGTGTTGATATATTTACAGTAGGAAATGTACTAAATCTCTTCATGGAACATAATCTTTACTTAATATCCAAATGAATTTTTGCATAAAAGAAAAATGTATAATTTTGACCCATACAATGTATTGTTGTCTATTGCTACAAATATACCCCAGAGATTTCAGACTGCTTTTGTGCTCCAGGGTCAATATAGTACGTCCCAATAACATACATACGATACAGATTGTACTTTTTAACTTAGTGCAAAGTAATCACTCAATAGAGAGAAGTACCTGCTCAGACATCAGGTGGTTTTGGACACAGCCAATGTCAGGTCATCGTTAAGTGAACTGGCCTAAAACGACTTGGCTAAACTGACAGCTGAAAGCTTTTTAAGGTGTAGTGAGGAAACCAGCCGTCGTCTACGGTTCGGTGGGGAGGTGATTTGTGTGAGCGTACACTTACTCTGGTACTGCTGGGAGATCATGAAGGGAGCAGACGCACTCACAGGAGACTGAAGAGCGAAGCCTGGGGCGCAGGACTCCCCCTGAGGACAGACGAGAGACCCAAACCTGTTCAAACACTACACTACACCTGATCACACACATCACTCGGCTCCTCTGCTCACCAAGCCTGCATTCATCTGATTAAAACCACAGTCATATCGCTAAATACTCTTCAATGCAAAACAGCGGGTTTCAATGAGAATAGATTTTAAAATGTTATTCATATCTGTGAATCAGAAAACATCACTCATCACCTACAGCACATGCATGAAGAACCCAAACAACTAGTGCCTTCTGTTATTAATTAAAGACATACTGCTTCTGATAACATGTCAGAAGTCTGACTATAATCATGTAAATAAGTGTGAAGGATTGTAAAACTGTTGTCCTGGCTTGGGGGAAGAAACACTCGAGGAGCTGCCCATCTGCTAATGAGATTCGATTATAATCGGCGATATTAAAAATGTATTTAATACATAAACACAGGAGTGAAATCATACTATAGGAGCAGGAGAGACTGTTTGCAGAAAGCAGAGAGTGATGGACAACCGCTGGCAGAGTATTTTACACAATATAAGCTGATTTCTATCGTGTGATTTCTATGATGATAATATTAACGTCAAGGACACACAAACTAACGTGCAAATTAGCTCAAGTTTATTTGTATATTACATTTCATTTAGCTTGATATAATGCCAATATTTATATTTGTTTTCCCCTCAGTCCATAACAAACCTTTAAACTTTTAAAGCTTTCAGAAAAGGAAAGATTTATTTCTATAGTGCTTATAAATGTTACGTATAAAGTTACGTGGTTTGGAAACAACTCCAACTCTAAAGCATCGACAGCATGATTTAAAATAGATTTAAAAAACATGATTTATTAGATTAAAAATACAGGCAAAGAATAAATACTGTGCTATATTATTGCAATTTATAATAACAGTTTTCTATTTTAATATGCGTTAGAGTGTAATTTATTCCTGTGATGTGCAGCTGTATCTTCAGCATCATTATCCAGTCTTCAGTGTCACATGATCTTCAGAAATCATGAAAATATTATGATATATTATCAGTGCTGAAACTGTTGTGCAGCTTATATATATATGAAGAGTTATGATTTTGAGCATGATTTCTGAAGACTGGAGTAATGATGCTGAAGTTTCGGGAATGAATCTTGTTTCTCGGTTGAGAAAAGCAAACACAAATGTGTCTGGAGTTGAACTCACAATGGAAGTCAGTGGAGTGAACTACTCTTGGAGATGCATTACTCTTCAGCTCTCGTAGAGCAAAGAAACGGAGCGGTTTAGAGGCTGGAGTGTGAGCGTGTGTGTGTACCTGAGGATGATACGGTGTGTGTGCGGCGGGCTGCACGGGGACCTGTGGAGGTGCAGGTGCTGTGTACGTCTGCATCACTTCAGACGGCTGAGGATGACCCAGAGCTCTGCTCAGACGATCACGCAGATGATGCACAGCCACCTACACACAAACACACAGCATCTGCATCAAACAACATCACACAAGTACAGTGTAGTTACTGTGTTCACATTGCACTGGAAAACACTTCTGCTGATATTGAGGCGGGATGGGGGTCAGGTTAGGCACTGGTTTAGTGGTTGGGATTGGGGGTGGTTTTAAGGGGGTTATATAATATCCAGACTCAAAATGTCATTTATGTAGATTGATCATAAACCTAAAAGGCATCTTACTTGTGGCAATCCTTCACAAAACTAATATCTATCACAGTTTATCAAGTACAATTTCAAAACATGTACACATTAGGTGCATTGTTTCACATTATTAAATGTAAAATTGTAAACACACAGGCCCAAAATATTGACAAATCTGTCATAACTTGTAGGACAAACATCCCAGAATGTACTAAACTTAATAAACCCCACAAAAGTGCATTCACATCAACTAAGATTGCTTAGTTTTATAATTGTTAATAAAATATTTGTAATAGATTTTGAATATTTAGTCAACGCAGTTATTTTTATAATATTGATATGCTACTCTAGTATTTATTAATATTTTAAATGAGCTTTTATTTTTAAATAAATTGTATTTAAATTTTTTTTTTTTTTTTTAGCTATATAGCTTTGATTTTATTTCTTCTTCAGTTTAAGCTTTAGTAATTTTAGTACTTTAACTTACTTTATTTCAATCAGTTATCAAGGCAACACTTCATAAACATTATTTTTATATTTCAGCTTATTTAAATGAACAAAAAACTATTTTTCTAATCATTTTAGCTGTAGTTTTAATTAACAAATCACAACTCTGACCCAAACCAGCAAAGGCTGAAATCCTTGCTTTAGAGCAATTACTGCATTTTACAAAAGACACACATTGATTTGTTTTGCAGGATGCATCGGGAGACATTAGTGTTTACACCAAAAGTGCAGTCGGCTCATTTTACACCATGTTTAAACCTGTTTTTAGTGCTCGCCACTATTAGGATTTAATATAGAGCTCTATAGGAAATAATTCAACACATTATTTTTGCAAAAGCAATAGTAAACTTTCTCTTGTGTGAGCATCTACCAAGTTAAGGCACACTTCTGACCTGTTGAGTGTTGGTGGGTAGGTAGGACATGGCGGTCTGTAAGCTGCCCTGTGATGCCAGCAGACTGGCGTACTGATTCATCTTCTCTGCCAGCAGTGCACCCATATCAGGAGAAACACCCCCCTGAGCTCTCAGCACAGCTCTCTGCAGGACCACCACCTTCTCAACCAGCTCCTACAAACACCAACACAGTTACAGCAACCTCCACTGCTCATACGCTGTTCACTCACACTAGCAATAAAACCAGGTGTTGCTGGAGCACATGGAGTTGGGTGAGGGGTGTGTGAGCCTCACCTGCAGTGCCAGCGGGCCGCAGGAGTCCTGAGCTCTGACCCAGTGGGCCACCAGCGGCTCTACGCTGCCTGCGCAGATGTAGCAGAGACAGGCCTGAGCCTGCAGCGCCGCGTCCTCAGCAGCCTCCAGCCTGGAGCCCAGCACACCTGAGGACACACACACACACACACACACTCATGCCAGGGCCGGCCCATGTTCAGATCCTATCCATCATTTCAAATTTCATGTTTTGCCACGATGTTATTTTTTAGAAATCGAGCAATCGGGATTTTGAATAGAAATATTACTTTAAAATTGTGAACTTTGACAATATGCCAATCATACAGTAAAGAGAAAAGCACGATCCGAAAATATGTCAGCACACGATGCACGACGAGAATATATCGCTAGTAGGGCTGTGCAAAAAATCAAATGCAATTTTCATGTGCATCTCATCAGTAAAGACGCTCCTGTAATTAGAAGTATATCTCCAGCACGTGCGTTCAGATCAGGGTTGCCAGGTTTTCAAAACAAATCCTGCCCAGTTGCTTCTCAAAACTAGTCCAGAACTAATTGCGCTTCCAGGAGGTTCCCCAAAAAATTGCTTAAAATGTGTTTTTTAGCAGGGTTTCCTTGATAAAATTAGCATTTTAGGGGCTAAATATCACGTTATTGGTATTGTCGCTTCGACCCGCGGACATGAAAAACAACTGCATATTTGGCAACACTGGTTGGCATTTACTACACCGAGCCGTAATTCACTGACAATCTACACAAAATCGATGTTAAAATCGGTGGCGATTCTTTGTCGATTTTGAAAGCGATTTTGTGTTAGTTGTCGGTAGACTACGGCTCTGTGTAGTAACTGAACCTGAACCGGTGTTGCCAAGTCTGCGGTTGTTTTTCATGTCCGCGGTTCGAAGCAACCCCAATACCAATAACGTGATATTTAGCCACTAAAATGCACATTTTATCAAGACAACCCTGCCAAAAAAAAAAAACGTATATTTTAACCACGGGAAGCAATTCTTTGGGGAACCTCCTGGAACCGTGATTGGGCTAGTTCTGGACTGGTTTTGAGAAGCAACTGGGCAGGATTTGTTGTTAAACCTGGCAACCCTGATCTGAATGCACGTGCTGGAGATATACTTCTAATCACAGGAGCGTCTTTACTGATGAGATGCGCAGGAAAATCACATTCGATTTTTTGCACATCCCTAATCACTAGGTGCCATTTACACAGAGCATGCTTTTGTGTGGACAAAGATGCGACACATAAGAACATTAATTATAACAGAATGTATTTATTTAAAGGCCACTGTTTACTAAAAAGACAAAAGAAGTTATTTGAATATAATATCTGATTTCTGATGTTCACTTCTCTTTAACACTGTCCCCCGGCCATCAGACAGATCGTATTACTGAAAGCATCTTCAGTTTTGAGATGTGTATAGACTGGACTCACCACAGAGCGAGGAGAACTCGTCCGGCTCGGCGTAAGTCATTACTGCAGCCAGAGCCTCCTTCCAGCTCTGCAGCTCACACGTCTCCAAAACATCCAACCAGTCCTTCATCACCACAGCGCTAATGAGCTAAAACACACGCAGATCTGACATCAGAGCTGCTACAGCAAACGCCAAGACATGCAATCCACACAATTCAACTACTCCTATCTATGACTCTGAAATAAAAGGAGACGGGTTTGGTTCTCAGTCGGGTCTAAACTAACAGCAACACATTAGGAGCACGTCTACTGTGCTGCTGCATGACCTCACCTTCGAGATTTTGCTTTGGGTTTTGCTGAAGTATTTCTTCTGAGTCTTTGCCAGGAGCTCAGGACCTCCAGCGATGGCCAGGATGATGCCGTCAGCCATCCGGTTCTGGTGCAGACAGAGGTCCACCGCAGCTTCGTAATCTCCGGTCAGCAGCGCCTGGGTGATCAGCCCATCAGCGTCTGAAAGAAAACACAAGACATTGGTAAGAAGTCACTTCCTTTAGAAGAACCTGACCCCTGATTCGATGTGCTCCGTTAACGCTGGTTCTCTCAGTGCAGGTTGAACGCTGTAAAGGACACTTGCCCTGGCTGGCTTCGGGGTGAACGGTGTCTGAAGGAGCTGGAGTAATGTCTGTGATGGACGTCTCCTCAGCTGCTTCTTCTTCTTCTTCTTCTTCTTCAAAAGGAATCTGGTCTAGGTCTGATGTCTCAGCGGCAGGCGGCTCTTCTTCTTCTTCCTCTACACTGCTTTTCTTCACAACCTTGATAAGAAAAATATATGACAGTGAAAAACATGAGCATTGCTTCCTCTTCCTGGTTAATTGCAACCACAAAAAATTTGAATGTCATCTCTAAAGCAAAAAACACAAACACTAAAAACGAAACGTTCAAAGCTCAATCCTAGTTACAAACACTAAGTACATCAATAATCACAGTAACAAATTACTTTGATTAAGATCAGACTAGATTGCTTCAATGGTATTTTTATGTATGTGTAGTTTTTACTTTTACTACATTTTTTAATAGCTATCCGTATAATGCATATAATATTAATTAAAAAATTGCATATGCATCCCAACCCAGAACACAAAATATACATTTCAAATAGGCCTCCGTCATTTTACTTCATTAATTTTTTTTATAATTATCAAATGTTCTCATTTGTATCCATAATTTGTCAGAAGCGCCACTAAAAAGCCCCTTTACTGGTGTTTTTACATTGTTAAAATGCATGATGTTCATGTCTTGTACAACTGTAAGCAAATCTCTATCTCTGAGAATCATGGAAGAGGATTTATTTACTTCTAAAAGGTCACATTACACTTTTTAAAGAAAAATATGAGTACCATCTTCATCTCATGAGTGAACACCATTCAGATTAAGTATTTCCTATATTACACGTCATGAAACTCTACTGGCGTTTCTAACTGGTTCATTCATTTCAATGTTTCCAGCCAATCAGATTCACATACTCATTACGGTTTACCTATATAACCAGGACATATTCAATGAATGCTTCGTCTGTACTCTGCATGTCCTCATGTTGTCCCTCCACCTCCCCAGCTCCACCTGTCTAGATCTGTTCCGGGCAGCAGCATGTTTCCTTTTCATTTAAAGATCTGAGCATTTAGTAGAAGCTAGTCTACTTGTTCTGCAGCATCAGTGTAGCAGATCTAGTCCACCAAGGCCAAACCTATGCACATACTATTTACATTAATAAAGATTTGATAATTTAATCCCGAAAGTTGTCATGACTGAATTAAGTTTATGTAATTCTTAGAGAGCATTTAAAATGGCATGGGTGGGCTAAACATTAACAGTTCTGACTGTCACAATATGTTGTTCACAATTTACTAGGCTTTTCCAATGAGCGTTTTAGAATAAATAAATAAATGCATTTGCAAGAAATTCACCAATCATGCACTAAAAGATTTCAGTTAAAGAGTTCAAGGGTTGACTTTGAGGTAATTGTTAGTAAAAAAATAAATAAAAAAATTAACACTTTGTTTGGCATGTCAATTAGAAAAATAATTGAGCTGCTGTGAACGTTTTATTTATGCAAGTATCTACTCCTAAAAAAAAAAACAGCATTCACTTTCACTTCCCCTAGCTTAGAGGAAAGCACATGTTGCGGTCTTGTTTTGTGTAATGAATTAAACAGGGTTCGTACAGAAACTGCTAAATGACATTCAACAACTTTCAAGGATTTTTCAAGCACAGCTTTTTTGGTTTTTAAGGACTAAACTCAGAGATCTCACTTATCAAACAATATTGATATTATCTTTGAAATTCTAATAAACTATTAAAACTAAACGGCACAAATGTAGTGCAGCACAACAGCATGCAACGACTGAGACAACTTTAACATTTGAAATGAATATGATTATCCTGAAGAATGAAAGCTGTATCCTTCACTTGGGAACTTATGAGCTTTATAACCCCTTATCCTCTCTAGGGTGTGTGACAATACACTTAGCCCACCAGATGAGACAAAATACAGATACTTGGTTCACTAGAATGAGACAATATTTTAATACTATTTTTAAGATTTGTCTTTTTATCACACAAATCAAAACAATGCAGTTGTATTTTGAAATATTTGAACTAATCTAGCGCTGTAATTATTATTTTGGTAATCAAGAAATCTACTGATTATTTTGACAGTTGAGTAAAATGAGATTTAAAAAAATGTTAAGCACCTTGTATGAACCCTGATTAAAGCACCAGCATCTTTTTGCTTGGTTCTCAAAAAGGCTCAAAATAGAAAGGATTAGCCGTTAGCTCAAACACACTGACCGGTACACTTACCACATCGTCCTCAGCAGATCCGTTCTGTTCTAATGCTGATGCAATCTGAAAACCACAAGCAGAATTAAATCAAGACGCAGAAGCAGCTAAACACCATACAAACACTGTGGACGCACAGAAATACCTTTAAAGCGAGCTCTTCCTTCTTGTATCCCAAAAGCTCCAGATATTTCCCTCGTGCATCTTCTTCAAAGTTCACCTGAGCACATAAATCTATTGGTCACAACTTCGGTAATACAAGCACAACAGCTTATAAAGCATTCGAGTGTCCCACCTTCAGAAACGACCAGACGGTCTTCTCAAATTCACTCCGAGCAGCTTCAATCTTGGTTTGGCAGTACTCAAGGAAATGTCCTGCAGTGAGCGTCTCCTGAAGCCGGTTCGATCGATCAAGGAAATCGGTCTCGGTCACAACCTGACTGATATGAACCACATGGGCGGCAGTCTGCTGGGGCTGTTGGGCCGATGGCTTGATGTTGTCCAGAGTGACCAGTTTTCCACCAAACTGCTCACGGAAATACAAAAGCTGGTTAAGAACAAGCACACCATCATAGGGTTTCTAAATTGTACAATGCCAAATCTGTGGTCGCTTACAGCGAAAGACGCTCCAACTGGCCTGCGGATCCATTTGGGGGGTTTCTTGAGAGGTGTGACGGTGCTCTGGGACGGGGCGGTCTGAGGCAGCTGTAAAGGCGGCAGCGTCTTCCCCGTACCAAAGGGATCCATATTTCCAAATGAACTACTTAACTGTTGAGCCAAATAACACCAGGAGCAGCTGTGAGCAGATCAAGCTCGTGAGAAAGCTGGCTTGTATTGAGAGTTCGCCTGTACCTGTTCAGCCTGTAAAGAACTGGCGTTGTCATTGCTTCCTCCCATGATGGAGTAGATGCTGATGTGGCCATCAAAGGCAGCAGCAGACAGCACAGCTGGGTTTCTGGGACACCACTGGATGTCAAAACACCACTGAGTACTGGTAGGCAGCTCATACAGGACCTGATTGAAAAGCCATCACGGGTTACACCTCATAAACGTTTGGTGGCACCTCAAGTGTTCATCATACGACTGATCTCTCACCTCAGCCGTGTTGGGGTTCCAGCACAGGATCCGGTTATCTTTCCCACAGCTCAGGAGCAGCTCTGGATCTGCTTCACTCCAGGCGATGGCCAGGACACCTCTGAAAGCACACACACAGACACCGATGAGGACACGGGACAAGACTCCAGAAGGGTAAGAGTATCTGCTGATGATTAGATCTACCTCGTGTGGCTCTCCAGCACTTTGAGAGGAGAGGTGGCAAAGCGCAGGTCCCACATCTGGATGACGGGCATGCGGTCGTCTTCAGACGCCAGAACCAGCTGAGTGGCCACCTCCGGGTTCCAGGCCAGACCAGAGCAATGCATCTGAACCACAACACAAACACCAATATAATCACATGCATCAGACAGCAATAACTACTAAATACTACAAGACACAGGCATATCTTAGCAGTGCTATAGTAATAACTAGGAGTGTCAAGCAAATACAAGTTTTAATCTACTTAATTACACAATGGCGATTAGGTTAAATTAATTGTAAATTAATCACACGTTAAATTTGGCTGAGAAATGACCTGTTATTGTGCTAAATGAGAAAAGCATCAATCAATCAATCAAAGGCATTACAAAACGTGCCAGTAGGTGGCGGTAAAGTCTTGAGTAAATCATTGAGTCATTCATTCACTCGATTCGTTCAAACATCTGATTCATTCAGGGATGAAGTAAAGGGCTCTCTGTATGAATGGGACACTGAATTATGGATCCAACCGATTCAGTCAAAATGCTGATCCGTTCAGAAATTAATCAGCGTTGTGTGCTGCTCGGAATTGCATAACAGCTCTTCTGTGGCTTTATAGTTGAAACTGAGTTAAATCAGACAATACTGTGCCACCAATCAATTGTATGAAGATTTTTGTAAGATAACCTGCACAGAGGCATTACATGCATTATTCATTTTTGATGCATTATTTTTCATAACTAATTAAATGATTTTACACATTAAATCAACAGCCCTAGTACTAACATGATACTATGTCATTAAAGATTGCGATCAAATAGATGTGAAGTGACATTCAGCCAAATATGGTGACCCATACTCAGAATTTGTGCTCTGCATTTAACCCATCCGAAATGCACACACACAGAGCAGTGAACACACACACACTGTGAGCACACACCTGGAGCAGTGGGCAGCCATTTATGCTGCGGCGCCCGGGGAGCAGTTGGGGGTTCGATGCCTTGCTCAAGGTTCACCTAAGTCGTGGTATTGAAGGTGGAGAGAGAGCTGTTCATGCACTCCCCCCACCTACAATTCCATCCGGCCCGAGACTAGAACCCACAACCCTTCGATTGGGAGTCCAACCCTCTAACCATTAGGCCACGACTTCCCCGCAGTTAAATACACCAACTCATTAAAGTTATTATTAGCAAATGATTAGTCAAATCAAGGCTAAAAGGAATAAGTGCACAAACCCGGTTGCTGTGGTCGCTGACTTTGATGATCAGGTCGTTCTTCCTCAGATCCCAGACTGAAGCTTTCCCGCTGGGACTGGCCGAGGCCAGGATGTGCTGCACCTGCTTGTTCCACGCAACACAGCTGATGTCCTCCAGGGGCTGAGAGCAACAACAGAGTCAGCATTAGACGAGGTTGTTTACGGTCTCAAGTCAATCCCTAAATATATCAGCTCCTTTTTCAAGTCTACGGGATTTTTGGGGCAGTTTTTCCATCCACCCGGTAAAATCTGATTGCTTTACAGTAAAGCTGCTCTCAACCCATCTCCATCGTCCACAACAATGTTCAAAGTCCCCCATTTAAACTAACAAGATTGCCGTGGGACGACTGCTGTAATATTTTGTCTCCCAAACTTTTTTCTTTGCTCTTTAATTTACATAAACTAGTGTCCACTGATTAAAATGAGTAACTAAATTAATTATAATTGAAAATAAAGTAAGCTTCAGAATAGGGCTGTGCGATTAATCAAGATCGTCATAAAATCACAATTTGAGCGTGCACGATTTCTAAATCACTTTATAGCATGATTTTCCGTGGCCCCGACCTCCCGCAGTATGCTATCCGATCCAATCAGAATGCAGCGCTCCTAAATGCAGCGCGGGAACAGAACAGACTGGGTATATGCATACGTAAAGCCAGGAATCATTACATATCTTATATACGGAAACTGCATTTTGATGTTCAAATCGTTGGCCACCATTGAAGTCCACTATAAGGAGAAAAGTCCTGAAATGTTTTCCTTTAAAAATAAATATTTTATATATTTTATATTCCTTTAAAAATATATATTCAACTTTTTTTGAGAAAGAAATATGTTGCAGTTTAGGGTCAACGATTTCTTTATCTCAATTTCAAAAGATTTGAAATAATTTAAGTTTATTTTAATTCATTTATTGTTTTTGTTTGTTTTAATAATAGCAATATCTGGCAACACTGCGTCGATGATTGTCTTGCTAGAACATGGGCTGGTGTAAGTTATGCAAATCTTGGATGCGTAAACATTAATGATCCTGACTGTAACATCACAGTCAGTGCTATGCTGGGATTCGTTTCTTTTTCAGTCGTCTTTTGCATGCATGAGATTTACATAAGGAGGAAACAATGGTGTTTGAGGCTCACGGTATGTCATTTCCATGTAAAAAATAACAAACAAAGCTCTTATTATTCAACTATACAAAGGTAAATACAGCTTTCCATTCTAAAGCACCTTTAACCAATGAATTTAAGTGACTTTTACAGTCGTTCGTGATTTACTGGATAAGGATTTATCTTATAAATATTTTTAAGTAGTTCAGAGGTGTGAATTTAAATATGAAATATCTTGATTTTTAATGAAGTTTCAGCTTTTTTTAAATTATTTTAATTCATCTTGTGTCCCGCTTGAGAGACGCCGCTCAAACTACAACTAATAATAACATATAATTACATTCTACTAATGACATTCACAAACCACAGAGATCGAGAACCAGACTAGAGCTCCTTCTTGAGATCTGCACCTGTGTTTTGGGTCCTGGCGTCATCGGGGAGCTGAAGTTGTTCAAATCCCAAATGTAGATTTCAGACTCATTTCCCCCAGAGGCCACAAGGTTTGTCTGAAGAAGAGGAAAAGAGAGTCACGTACTGATGCACGAAGCTGACACGGAGAAGTAATAACTCCTGGTGTGGGTGATCACCTGAGACGAGTTGACGTCGAGAGCTCTGACTGCTCCCGTGTGTTTCTCGCTCTGGGAAATGATGACTTCACTGTCTCCAGCGATGATCCTGGAGGCGTCGTACAGGATGATGTTGCCGTTCTCTCCTCCAGCGATGAGGACACCTGAGGGCAAACTCTGGTCTTCAATGCCATGTGGACCCCACACTAGTTTGTGGTATCTAGAGACAGAACAGAAAGGTCACTCCTGGGGGACTAAATTAACCCCCAAGTAAGCAAAACTGGCTTTATTAATAGAAATTGCAACATTAAAGGATTTATTTTATTATTTAGGAATTATATGCACTTGCTATTGTAACAAAAAGCTAAAGAAAACGTGTGCCGTGATTGGTTTAGCATATTATCCAAATTAATTCTGTTTAATTTCTGTCCTCAGAACTTGAAGGATCAAGCCACCAAAATGAAGATACATTACCACCCGCCTTTTTTTCTGTTTTCATTTTGCAGTTCCTGATTTCTGCACTGTTTTATAAGAACAGCTCACACAACAAAAACCTAATTCAATCATCACTAACCCATTCTCATTTGTGACTTTATTGCTTCCATGAAAAAACGAAACATTTCACATGCAATGAAAGCGAATGAGGACCGTCTCTTATCAAAAGGCACTATGAAAGACATACTACACTGTTTTGGGAATTGAATTGAACGGTTTTCAGTGGTGACACTGGTGGTCGTTCAGATGACAGAAGTGTAAAGCACAGGCAGATAATGAGAGCTTGTCAGCACCTGTGTGGAGAGGAGAAGGAGCCGCATGACTTCATGGCTAAAGAGGGATCAGCCAGATCCAGTTCAAAGATCTCCAGAGAGGCACTGGTGCTGAAGGAGGCATCGAGCTGCTGGGCCGACGTACCTGAACACACCACACCAAACACACCTCCGTCAGGGTATGTTTAACACATCACAGCTAGTGCACCAGAGACTGCTCATGTCAGCCGAGTCCAGTGCTGATAGCAGTTACCTGCGGCCAGATAGATGGGGTGCTGCGGCGCTGGACTCCAGGCCTGGATCGCCGTTCGGTTAATTTCTTTAAGCTTCATCCTATGATTAAAAATGACATGCATTGACCATGCTATGATTATTCAGTTAATGTCACATTGACAGTCAATGTGCAAACTGTTTCTGTAAGTCGAAACAATGTTCTGTTTAGTAGACTGTATACCTCAATGGAAAGCTCTACCAACTGTAATAACAATTATAATAACAAAACATTATGCATAATTACAAGCAAGTATTCATAAGCCAAATCCTAACCATAACCAAGTACATATAGTTAATTAATATCACTCAGCACTTAAGTGTATAACTGCACTGTAACAAGGACACCTTAAAATTAAGTGTTACCAATATTATTATGACAATAATAATACCAGAGGTTATCGTAACAATATTGTAACAGCAGCTGGAAACAATAAATAACATCCTGCTGCTAAATAATTTAAGACATAATACCTACAGCTATACAGTTAGCAAGATACTGGACAATGAATGTTTAGGATAACTTAAATGAGAAGTTCATAACAGAGCAGTGTTGTGCATGAGAGGTGACAGCGGACGTGTTTTAGTGACTGAGAGGTGAACTCTGGACACGTAACGTGCATCTAAACAGATCATAGTGCAGCGACACAGAGGCTAATGTTAGTTTTAAATGTTTACCTTCTCTCGCGGTCACACACACGGACTCATCCACGCACAAACGCGAGCGTCGGAGTGAATTGAATAGATAACTGTCTTGAGATCCGCAGGTTTGTGTGGGCTTCTCCTGCAGATGGACTGAGCTCCACGTCTCCACTGCTGTCCATCAACGTGGCACAGCAAGCCCCGCCCACCGGCGTGACGACTTCCGGTAGCGACTCCCTCCCTCCCCCTCAGGCGACTGATTCCGGCGGAAGAGCCCTGGGTTGTCATGTAAGTGTGTGTTTTGGTTTTTGTGGCACCTGTGTGTGTTCGTACTTGTCAAATCTCAGTTAGTGTCGAGTTAGCGATTTCAAACAATATTTGCGCACGTAATTATTATGGCATGAAATCATATTGACTGTGGACGCAGTTCGTATTTCCTCACAGTTAGCAGCGGTGCTATTAAATGTTACTGAGTGATTAGCATCTTCATTATTTACTGCGGATATATGAACGATACTCATTACAGTACATGTCTGGACATATTTATTTATTTATTTGGTTGTTGTTGTTGTAGCGCTATGCAGAAGTGACCGAATACAAACTAGCATAAACAACATTTGTTTGTAAAAGAAGCTGGCAAATGCTAAATTTAAATATGCTGTACGGTATATAAAAAGGAACGAGATGTCGATAAGGGCAAACTCAATGGCCAAGAACTTTCAGCATAATAATGTATATGAATTTTGGAAAGAAGTCAAGACTATCAATAATAGTAAAATACCACTTCCAACTAGTATTGATGGGGTTGTTGGGGCGGGGAATATTGTTAATTTATGGAGAAAATATTATGGAGATATTTTTAATTGTGTTGAGAGGAAGGAATTTAAAGTTGGTCATGTGGCGAATGATGAAGGTATGATAATTACAATTGATGAGGTCAAGTACGCAATTGAGAAACTGGCTGAGAATAAAGCTTGTGGTCCAGATCGCATAACTTCTGAACATTTGAAGCATGCTAGTCCAAGGATCTCAGTGTTACTTGCTTTATGCTTTACAGGATTTTTAGTCCATGGTGTGTTACCTGATTCCATGGTGTCAGTTTTACTGGTACCGGTAATTAAAGATAAAACAGGTAAAATAACTGGTACAGAAAACTATAGGCCAATTGCACTGGCAAGTGTAATTTCTAAAGTATTTGAGCGAATCCTTATGGATAGGCTTAAAGAGTATCTAACAACCACGGATAATCAGTTTGGTTTTAAAAGTAAGCATGGCACTGATTTATGCATATATTCATTAAAGGAAGTAGTTAGTAAGTATAATCTACATAATTCAACTGTTTTTTTGTGCTTTTTAGATGCATCTAAGGCGTTTGATCGAATAAATCATACTAAGTTATTTTTAAAATTGCAAGAAAGAGGGGTTCCCCCATACTTTATAAGAATATTATATTTTTGGTATGTACATCAAACCTTAAAAGTTCAATGGGGTAAGAACGTATCGGAACCGTTTTTTATGACGAATGGGGTTCGGCAAGGGGGGATATTGTCACCTCTTCTTTTTAACCTGTACATGGATGGTCTTTCTGTGGAGTTGAATAATTGTAAGACTGGATGTTTAATAGGTGATAGTCTCATTAACCATTTGATGTATGCTGATGATCTGGTTATTATGTCTCCTTGTAGCGCAGGATTACAAAAGCTGCTTCGAGTATGTTCAAGGTATGGTGTGCAGCATGATATTAAATTTAATGTTAAAAAGAGTGTGATTATGATTGTTAAAACCAAAGAGGACCTTAAGCAAAATTTTCCTTCTTTTTATATAGATGACCAAGTATTGAATGTGGTAAATAAAGTGAAATACTTGGGTCACATCATTAGAAATGATTTAAATGATGAAGATGATGTGCAGCGCCAGTGCTGTAGGTTATATGGGCAAGCTAATATGCTGGCTCGTAAATTTTATATGTGTACTGATGCTGTTAAAATAGCTCTATTTAGGGCATTCTGTACATCTTTTTATACAGCTCACTTATGGTGTAGGTATGCTAAAGCTAAAATGCAAAAACTCCAGGTCGCATTTAATGATGCGCTAAGAATTTTGCTTAAACATCCAAGGTGGACAAGTGCAAGCCAATTGTTTGTATCTAATAATGTACCTACTTTGCATGCTGTCTTAAGGAAGTGTATGTATAATTTCATATGTCGGCTGAATGATTCAAAAAATGGTATCATAATGGTCTTAAATGATGTTACATTAAGTGATACAAGGTATTTTTCCAGCTTGCGGAAGCATTGGAATGCAAGCTTGTATGTCTTTTAAATTCTCTGTGTGTATTTTCCTCTTAATTCTTTCTTCTTTTCATATGGACCATGAGTCTGAAATAAAGAGTAATAATAATAATAATAATAATAATACATATCTTTCAAGGATGTTTAGCTTTTGATGTGTATTTGAAGGAATAGTTCACCCATAATAAAAAGTGAATTGATGGATTGGAGTCTCATTTTTTTGACAATATTCAGAAGCCCTCTCATCTAAAGCTCATGTTTAAAAATTAATTAACTCAAAAAAGATGATGTTAGTTTACTGCTGTACAGCTTTCTATATCAAAAGAGGATGTGTTGTATTTGAAGACACTCATGATCGGTTTTCACGATTTTCAGATTTCTTCTCAAGTACATATGACTTATTATACCTTCAGAGACTAAAACAAAACCATTTCTTCTTTCAGAGGACAAATCCTGGAGCAGAAACGGCCAGACTGCATCAGCTTATTCTCTGGTGATAAACAGAGAGTAGAGGTTGAGTTGGGGGAAGATGAGCCGGGGGTAAGATCCGACACCTGTGCATCTGAGCATTGATTTGTCATGTGAGCGAGCACACTATCTGGAGGAAGTGCACAGCTCATCCAGCTGTCTGTAAATGAGAGGAACGCAAGAGAAAAGTGGTGAGATTGTTTTAATATTTCTTTGACTTGAAAAATACATTTTTACAGCTCTAAAAACATACAGTGCACTCCAAAAGTCCATAGTTTGAAAAAATGTAAAAAAAAAAAAGGTTTTAATGACTTAAAATGAATATATGACTAAAGTATTTTAATTCATGCAATAACATGTATTAAATATAAAAAAAATTGCAAAATAGATGCATTTTTTATTAAGATATAGAAATGTAATATAGATATATGCATTCTATTTTGATGCATAAGACTCTTATGTTCACCAAGGCTGCATTTATTGGATGAAACATACAGTAAAAAAGCAATATTGTGAAATATTATTACAATTATTATTATATTTGTTAATATATTGTAACATTTTTATTCATTCTGTGATCAAAGCTGTATTTTCAGCATCATTACTCCTTCAGTCCGTCTTCAGAAATCATTCTGATATGCTGCTCAAGAAACATTTCTGATTATTATCAATGTTGAAAAAAAAAATAGTTGCTTAATGTTTTTGTGAAAACGGTGATAAGAAATTCAAAAGAACAGTACGGTATATATTTGAAATCTTTTGTAGAAATAACCATTTCTTCATTTTAAATTTTAAGCAATTTAATGCATCCTTGCTGAATAAAAGTATTATTTAATTTCAAAAGATACACATATATATGTGACCCTGGACCACAAAACCACTAGCAATAGACAACAATACACTGTATGGGTCAAAATGATAAATTTTTCTTTTACGCCAAAAATCATTCGGATATTAAGTAAAGATCATGTTCCATGAAGATATTTTGTTAGTGGCCTAACATAAATATATCAAAACTTAATTTTTGGACAGTAATATGCATTGCTAAGAACTTCATTTGGACGACTTTAAAGAAGGTTTTTTTTTTTGTTTGTTTTTGGCTCCCTCAGATTCCAGATTTTCAAATAGTTCCAAATATTGTCCTGTCCTCACAAACCACACATCAATGCAAAGATTATTTATTCAGATTATTTATTAATTTAATGTATAAAAATGGACACTTATGACTGGTTTGTGGTCCAGGGTCACGTGTGTGTGTGTGTGTGTGTGTGTGTGTGTGTGTGTGTGTGGTTCTTCACAGCTTGTCCTGTTGTCAATCACCACAGGAAAGCGATCATGCCACGGAACTATATTCGTAAAACAGACTGGGGATCAGTGACCTATGAGGAGCTGGAGAAAGCCTTCGTTGAAGTGAAGCGAGGGAAATCTATCAGAACAGTAGCAAAAGAGAGAAAGATCGGCAGGTCCACCCTGCAGCGCTACATGAAGAAGGCAGAAGAAAAGAGAGAGAAGACGGTGGGCTACAGAGGAACGGCTGAAGCCAGGAGGATCTTGTCTGAGGAGTTAGAGGAGGAGCTTGCTGAACACATCCGCGTGCTGAGCGAAGACGTGCACGGCCTCACGCCAAAGAAGTGCAGAGAAATCGCTTTTGAGTTCGCGCAGAAGAACAACATCCCCGTCCCCAACAACTGGGGAGAGCAGAGGTTAGCAGGTAGGTTTTGTTGAGACACTTTCATTGAATAATTCAGCTGATAGAGTCTCTACCTTGATTCTTTCCATTCCTGTAGGTCGAGACTGGCTCAGTAGTTTCATAACACGCCACAATCTCTACGGCCACATAACTGAAGCTACGGGACAGGTGACAGAGCCCCTGAAGAGTTTCTGACTGAATCAGTAACTATTGACCCTCATCAGCAATAAGAAGCGGCTGTAATAGAGATGCACTGGAGGATTCACAGCTGACACATCTACCTTTCTGCATTTTCTAGATCATCAGTTTCAGTGTCATCGACCAGGACGAAATCAAGACAGGAATCAAAGAGGAGCGCGACGTTCCTGTCCCTGGTCGTCAGACGTCAGAGGAGGACCGAGAGCGAGACCTGTTAGAGACTGACTTGTTTCTGACATGATGAAGCACAAATCATTCTGATGCTTAATCCTGTTTCCTGTTCGTTTAGGAATATCTTTCACAAAAGAAGTACTGTATAATGATTTAAATGTGGTCACACATTATTAATCGAATTCTTTTCATGCTGGTACTTATAGAAATCATTCACACTCCTGTTTTTTTTTTTCTTAAGTTAATGTTTCAGTTTAAATTTATGTATTTATTTATTTGTATATTCCTGTAGCTTAACTCATAGAGCATGGTACTTGCAATGCCAAGGTCATGAAGTAACCTTCGACCCCTAAACAATTCTCTGTTTAATATCTAAGGGGGATAAAACTTTCAAAAGTTATACTGTACATAAAATTGTGTTCAGACATATTAAATATGGTGCTTTCAGAAAGTATTCAGACCTCTTTTATCACAATTTTTATTTTGTTCACATAAATATACACTTTTCACTCCTTAATGGCACATCGAAACCAGGTTTATGATAATCTTTCAATTAATATATTTAAGAGAGAGAGAGAAACTTGTGTGTGTTGATCTAATGCTTAACTATTTCAAACTACATTTCACTAATTCAGAACAATGAAGTATTTTCTCAAACCTCTGTTTTGAATCATTTGTGATGATTAAGGAGTACACAGTTTAATTATTTGTTTATTGCTGGGGTCAAATTGCTTATAATAACATAATGGTGCCTGACAAACCCAGCTGAAGCTTCAATAACACTTCTTCTGGATTTTAAAGGAATTGTTTATTCTGAAAATGTCACCCTTAGGACATCCCAGAGAAATGCAGCATTGCATCACTGTCTCACCAGTGGATGCTCTACAGTGAATGGGTGCCGTCAGAATGAGAGTCCAAACAGCTGATTAAAACATCACTATTATCTACAAGTAATCCACATCACTCCAGTCGATCAGTTAACATCTGGAGAAGACAAAAGCTGCGTTTGTAAGAAACAACTCATTATTAAGACCAGAAGCCACAGTCTAAAGTTAATGTGGCTCATTCATGTATGCGTTTCCTTCACAAGACATTAACTGATGGACTGGAGTGCTGTGGATTATTGTGATGTTTTTATCAGCTGTTTGGACTCTCAGTCTGACGGCACCCATTCACTTCCATTGCAGAGAGGGTGATGTATTGCTACATTTCTCCAAATCTGATAAAGAAACAAACTTATCTACATCTTGGATGATGTGAATTTTCCTTTTTGGGTAAACTATTCCTTTAATGATTCAGATCAATTTAGGTAAATAATGAGTTGTAGTTACCGTGATTAATGTTACTCCAACACCGTTGTTTGCAGATTTTTTAAAAATCTATTTGTAGATTGTGTTTTGTTTTTACCAGTTGTAATATCTATTTGTGACTTTTAGTCTGTTCATTTTCAATGTTTTTGGAATCAATTTACCCCCATAAATCCGGGCAGTATCAAGTAGGTATCGCTGCAGCCCGGAGACCTCCAAGTGGGAGTGTTGACGCACAGGTGGCGCTGTTTCTTAGTTTTTTGTCCTCACAGTGGGAGTGTTCCTCCTCATTCGAGGGTTTCCTCTCCTTCTCCAGCGCTGCTGTCATTCACAATGAGAAAAGACACAAAGGCAGATCACAGATGAAGGTGTACAGCTCAAAGCTGGTTTAAGTGAGGGTTTGTTTCAGCGGAGGCTCGTCTGATCAGACGCCTCGCGCAGGTGCTTCGTTTCCCGCATCGATCAGCTGAGCATCCGACGGTAAGACAGCTCTTCATTTACATCACTCACATGAACACTGCTGCTCACACTCGTGCACTGCATGACACGTCTCAGTAAACTCGTGTATTAGCCGAATCAGTCCTGGTAAGTAGAAACCACTTTTTTTTGTATAGTAACTGGTTTCATACGATGGTAATGCAGCAGATTTAGTCGCTAGTCTACACGATCCTGGTCATATTCCGAGGTGATATATGAAGACATAACGTCAGTGTGTTGTGTATCCTCTGTTTTCTGCATTATGGCACAGCAGATTTACAGAAATGCTGTGCAAACTGTTGAACAGCAGCACATTTTAGGAAGTACTTCAAATTCATTCTGTTTTGACTTGTCTTTATTAACAGACGAGTCACTTATTGTCATGAAAGTGTGAAAGTCTTTGCATTGCACTGCACACACGCCCGTGTGAAATAGAATTCATTAAACACTAGTTCCGGTTCTTAATTCGGATTGGATGATCCGGTTCGTAAAGCGCACAGTGTGAACGCGCATTTCGTATTAATGGGCAAAAGTGTTGTTGCTGGGCAACTATAAACAGCCAATAGTTGATATATGAGTTAGAATAATTATTATTAATGTCTTATATACTGATGTGTTATTATTCACTAATTAAATTATATCATATTGCGATTTTTTGTTTTTAATCTTGTACCCAGCTTTGCATATTACTTGATTTAACAGACTTCTCTCTGATAATTAATTCTGGTTTGTTACAGAGAACTGCTACAATCATGGGCAGGCTGATTATCATGAGCTAAAACTAAAACCATGAAAAAAATGTTACAACATTTCTTATTTTTGTTTAGTTTAATTTGAAGTACTAAAATAATCAAAAGCAAATAAATAAAAACTAATTACTAAAATGATATAAACATTTGTATTTGAAAAAAAAGAAAAAAAAGATAACAAAATTACTAAAACTTAACTCAAATTAAAGTGAAAACAGTTATGTATATATAAAAGCACACACATACAGCATATATTTTGAAAATATTTATACCTATTTACATGCATATGTTTATATTCTAATTATATTCAAATTTCTAATTATATATATATAACAATTAATATTGTTTAAAATATAAAGTACATATTTATCTTGAATATATACATGCATTTGTGTGTATTTTTATATACACTACAAATATGCACAGTACACACACATTTATTATGTAAAGAATTTTTATTTTTTAAAAACATTTTACAGTATTACTATTCAATGTCTTTTCATCATGACACTGTAACTATATACACATCTGACTGCAAATATCATCTTTCTCCACTGATGATGGTCCAAAAATGTCTGTGTATTGTGATAAAATAATATTTTTTTGCATGCATTTACATACGATATAAATAGCAGTCAGAGACAGGATAGTTTCTTCACTCTGCAGATGTAGATGTAGGTCAGGCCTGTCTGTCTGCGATGCCGTTTGCAGAAGAGAGAACTGAACTGTACGAAATCAAAGTCACGCCGCTGCCTCCTGATCTGCTCTGAAGCGTGCACATATTAATGTGGTGGTATTATGGTGATATTTCAGATTGCAGACCTGTTTACTAGGATTACTTTTGGAATAAACCTTTTAATAATGAATAACAATTTTATATTTAATAATTGAGATTTTATTTTAGCCAATTTAGACAGTAGAACCACATGATTAATACATTAATACAAAACTGAGAGCTAAAGTTATACACTGATGGACTGCTAGTAAAGTAAAAGTAGTAGTAGTCTAGATTGGAAAAAAAACCATCACCTCCAATTAAAAGATCACTGCAGTTTTAAAGAGAGGTCTTATGATTGCCTTCGGAAACTTCCTACTTCCCACATCTGAAGATGTCATCATGAGTTTGTGGTGTTCAAGTGCTTTATTGTTGGAAAGAAGAACAGACATCATGGTGGACAGCCATGCTTGCTTGTTTCTTTGGGAAACTTTATTAAAGCCAAAAGGTGTAGATTGGAAGATATGTAGAAATGTAGCATCCCATTCATTGGTAACAATATAAACATTCACAGCACTATCTAGATATTCAGCTCCCAGGTGTAAAAATACAAGGCAGTTCATGTCCAATTTCAGACTAGGAAACTCATACCATGTGAAGGCAGCATTCATTTGGACATTTTTTACCATCATGAAAATCACTTAACCACACACTCTCAGAAAAAAAAGGTACAAAAGCTGTCACTGGGGCAGTACCTTTTCAAAAGGTACACTTTTGTACCTTTTAAGTACTAAGATGTACACTTTAGGTACATATATGTACCTTTAAAGAACCAACATGAACTCTTTAGGTACAAAGTTGTGCCTTTTATAAAGGTACCACTACAGTGACAACTTTTGTACCTTTTTTCTGAGAGTGGCAACTGTCAGTTTCTTTTGTGAAACTAAGTAACAAAATGTAGCTCTTTGAGTCAAGCATGCATTCCTTTAAAACCTTCAAGACCCTCCAAAGGTCTGCAATTTGAGAAAACCACAAAATAACACAAAGCACAAAAAAGCAAAACAAAACCATATACAACAACACAAAGCCAAGAAATACGGAAGAACATACAGTGAAACAACACAAAAAACGCAAAACAACAAACGATATAAAACAACAAAAAGCAAAGAAAAACAAAGAAAAACATAAAACAACATAAAACAACAAACAAAATGTATCAAACTTTTAAATAACTAATTTTGTTGTGTTGATTGAGCAAAAAAACAAACAAAAAAAACTACTACTAATTTAAATTTTCCGGTATAACAAAATAGTTTGCTCATATATGTAATTTAAAAAAAAAATGTAACTTTATTTGTGTTCTTCTGAGAATTTTCTCATTTTGTAGAAGAATGTGACATTTAAAAAAAAAAAAAAAAGTCACTTGCATTCTGTCGAATCAAGAGGTTTAATTAAAAAAAAAACTCTTTTCATAACAAAACAAAATAGATTGTACATCTAGTCAGTCAGATAACAGGAGCCTCAGGCTTGTGTGAAGGCTGCTGCATTTGCATTCGTTCCTTCAAGTGTTTATTGTCAGATCAGCAGATCAGAATACAGTCACCATGTATTTTGTAAGCATCCCTTCAGTCACAGTGCAGCGGGGGAGGCAGGATCATCTTCGCCCTGCGGCGTGACATGCGAGACATGCAGGCAGGAGAGTAGTTTAGTCAGCAGACGCTCATATCACAGCTGGCCAGAAAGAAAGGAAACCACCTACATCTAAACACCTCTGCAATACAACCCTGATACTTTCTACAGAAAGATTCAGACACGACAGAACGGTGGGGAGAGTATTTCAATGCAAGCTCTTGGTTGATTGTGTTCGGTCATCATCATGGACATGATCTGCATCTGTATTCTGTATTTGCTCATTGCTAGTACATCAGCCACAGAACAACCACTCTTCAGGGCTTTTATGGGATTGTGGTCTCATGCTAATTTGCCCTATTTAATAAATCTGGCCCTAAGTCCATAATCATACTGTTCAGTCAATATTATAACATTATTGACATAATGTTTATACTCTATATAGCCAGAGGAGAGCTGGACCCCTGATGGAGCCAACTTTATCCAACATCAAATCGAGTTTTTCTTTGCTTGCCACATCCGCCTTTGGTTCAAAGATAAAGATAAAGTGATAAAACATGATTTCCTATCAGACTCTTGATGAAACTGCTTAGGGGTGTGCGATATGACCAAAACAGTGATACTCATCACCTGCTAGTAATTCTGGCAGAACGTGGGTTTGTCACTACACCAGAGTATTTCTAAAGTCGACAGCTATTACTGTTTACTCACATAAAACAATATATAAGCTACCTCTACTGTATTATAGCTGATTGTAGACTGTCCTACGGTCAGCTTTAAACTGATAAATTGTGCGCTATAAGACATTAAAGCACTATAGACCTTAACGTAATACTATTACATTGTCTTGACTTCTAGAAACTACATGGGTCAAAGGTTTGGGGTCAGTAAGAAGTCTCTTATGCTCACTAAGGCTGTGTTTATTTGATCCGAATTAAGGTAAAAACAGTCATATTGTGAAATATTATTAGAATATAAAATAACTGTTTTATATATGAAACTATAGGGTACAGTCAAATATAATTGGTTGCTGTGATCAAAGCTGAATTTTCAGCATCATTATTGTATAAGATTCGTCAGATTTTCTCCATCTGTGTTTTAGAAATGAGTGAATACAGGTCTATAGAACAAATGCAAGCTTTTAGAAGTGCATCGTACCGTTTTGCGACCTAGTTCTGCATCATATGATCCAACAGCAAAACAAAAACATCTTTATTTGGTGCTAATCACAGAAATCTGGTCAAGTACCACTGAGTGAGTGATTGCACCATTGTTATTCAGGGCAAAACAAGAGTGTATTCTAGGATTGTTTTAATACAGAGACTGTGAAATCGCATTTTCCTCTTAAACCATTGTATTTTGGTGTGAGTTACAGCTCGAGTGGAGAATGCTCAGGAACGTCCTAATCTAATCTAGCCTCCATATGTTTCTCTTTAAGAGATCCTCCCAGGCTTAAGACCCTTCGTCTGTGCGATGGTCAGAAATTCCTTGCGTAATTGCATCTTGGCACCTGTCCTCGAGTGTTTGTGGCATTGCAGCTTTAATTTAGTTTTGGCCTTTGCAGAAGAGCCGAACATACTTTAGTTCATTCAATTATAGAGCAGGGGTTGAATTGATGTAAATTATATTAAACAATGTGGAACATTCAGAGGTTGTTTTTTCTAAGGCAAGCATCACTTATAGTTCTGTAAGTATTAAACTTGCTACATGAAAAACGTGCCTCCGCTACATTTTTGCTGTAGACAACAACAACTTTTATTCCCTTTTCACACAAATAATGATTACAGAGGCAAATTATCAATTAATAAAGATTTAGTTACTTGCACAATACTATTGTTTACACTTTTATCACAGTGCATTATTTATAAACAAATATATTTTGATGTTTCCTTCACAAAACCAGCTCCATATGTATGGCTTATCAAAAAAAGTAAAATTGCTCGTTAGCGCACCTGGTACACCATTGAGTTTGTGATGCAGGGCTTTTGGTTACGAGTCTCGTGATACATGAGATGAGATAAAAGAACTGAAAGACTACAATTGCATGGTTCCTTAAGGAAGTTTGTTTTTATCATGTTTGAGATTTCATTAACTTTTCCGAACTTCTACAATACATACAACAAATAACGTAATAACTGAACATGCTTTTCGTGCATTCATTCACTTTGGTGAAGTGCAGATATTTCCCCTCCTGTTCATTACGAACGTATGATGTGTGTGTGTTTTACATCAGCTCAAGACAGAGTCTGTGGGCTCAAAGTGAGACTCACACTTGTCACTTTACAGTTAAGACTTTGCAACTTGTCAATCAAATGACGTAAATGTTTACAGTGCTTCGCTAATTTGGTCTGTATGCATTATGCGTGAAGTCCAGTGCCGTTATTTTGAAGAAAAAGTCAAAATGGTAGTTCAAAGCATATGCAAAACTCAAAAGTTTTTAAAAAGGTTTGGAATGACATGAGATGAGGTAAATAAATAAATGTCAGATATCATATACAGAGTGTCACAAAGGCACTAAAGGCAGCAGGGTTGTGTGCCATTCAGAACTGAATTCATGAAACTTCCATATTTAATTTAGTTTTTATTCAGTTTTTTAAAATCTGCATAAAAGCCACACTAAAAGACGCCTGCTTTGAGATGCCAACAAAAATAGGATAAGCAGGTACCCTGTTTGTAGATGAATCAAGAGCGACTGAAACCATTGTCAATCAGCGTGCATCCTGTTTTCAGCGGCTGTGCACGCGAACGATCAGCCTTCAAGCTTGGCTTCTTCAAGATGATTTAAAATCAAGCTCATTCTTGGTTTTTGTTCTTGGCTCATACATCTCTCTGAAGGCTTCTGCACTTCCATTCTTTTCAATAACCAGAAAGATTCATAATTGTTTAAAAAAATAGGCGCAAATACTAAAACTTTCTTTGTGGTCAGAGCTGTACTGGATAAAAGTGAAGTGAACCTGCAATAGAGATTGAAACTAGATGTGTTGGATCTCTTGTGCGTTTGGCATAGTGTCAGTCATGAGCCAGTTATGATATTGTGATGCACTGCGATCTATTGAATTGCAACACATCACTTTGTTATATCATATCATGAGATATTTGCTGATACCAAGCTGTGGTGTGAAATTAGCTCATATGAGATCATTTAAGACATACATCTTAAATATATAGTACACTAATAACAGCACTTCTTCAGGACTTTGCTAGGTGTAATTCCTAAAAATATAAAAAAGCTATTTCCATGATTGGGTAAAATGGTTAGGAAGAATCTTAGAGACTTCTTCACAAGCCAAAAAGGCCAAATTGGGTCTAGGCAGACAGTGATGGCTTTATTAAGCAACTGGTCAGTCATCAGTAGTATCTGGGTCATTGCCTTACGGAGAGATGAGACACTGATGTTTCCTTTGCTAGCTGGCTGTAATGGTAGTATAAGGCATGCTTTGTTACCACTTTCTTTGTAAAGGGAAATTAACCCTCTACCACAGCCATGCAGCCATGCTAACATATCGTGCCAGACTTGGTGACATTTGTGGTCAAACATCCTTTCTTGCATGCTGCAAGGTGTAGCATTCTGCATCACGTATCTCAAGTGACAAGTCACACGGTTGCATTGAACAACATCTTCAGTTCTCTAGTATAACAAAAACAATGTCTTTAAGGAATATTTTCACTTCAATATTATGCACCCTAATGTGCACTATATATGTCACTGCTGAGGTCATGTGTTCAAAGCCTAGAGAACGCATGCATTAATTAATAGTATATTAATAGTAATTTATTTAATTAGTATTATCGTGCCAATCAACTGCCAGACCTTTAAAGGGGAAGCACTGCTCTGTTATGCTGCATGAAGCAATGGAAAAATCATGGTCGTGCAAATCTTAATGACTGGAAATCTCATATTTGTTGGAGAATGAAGATAAAAAAACATATGTTTGTTTGGAAGGTTTTTGTGAAACTTAAAGAGGACCAGCTTAGGGGTCTTCAGAGGCCTGTGACTTTGTGGTCTTGTGATCTGGATCACACAAGAAGGATTTGTGTACTGGATACTGAGGAAAAGCATGATGTCATCAGAATGTGCCCCTGGCACAGTGCAGAGAAACATCTGTAAATATTTCAATAAGTTTATTATGAGATCAGACCTGTGTCCCCGGTTCTTATGTGCAAATAAGAGAGGCATGAAAAATGTGCAGATCTGTGGATCCCCAGGACCAGAGTTGAGAACACTCATGGACTCATCCTCACTTTTCTAACCAAGATCTTCCTGGTGCTGGATGAAAGGATGTCCTTACCTCATAACATGCCTAAAAATAGGTATTTTGACCACTTTATCCATCAATTTGTAATATCCGGGATCTCAGGAGGCATGATCCAGTGTGTTTCCAGCTCTAATATATCCAGTCGTGTAACTACATTAATAGGGCTGGGACAATAAATCGATACATCACAAATCGACAAATGATGCTGCATCAATTCTGAGATTTTCTGAAGGAAACGTGATTCTCTCTTGAGTCAAATCTGAGCTTAGTTTTTAACAGCAGATGGCACTGCATGCTTTTGGAATAGCCATATTCTGCTTGCTTCCCGTTTCTTACCGGGTGTGCCTCACACATCCTGAAAAGTGAAGTTGCAGGCTCTTTGATCACCCCCTAGTGGCTGGCTGCAGTACAGGTCACAAACCCCTCCCTCTCCATGTAAACAAATGGGACTGTCATTTAAGGTAGTTTTTACAACACTGATATATGTTCAATTGATCGTTTTTATGATATGTTTGATTTTAGCTTGTAATTTGATGTTATAAAAATGGGGAGTGTCATAATGGTTGATTGGGTCTGCCAAAGTTTGGGTGGGAGTTTGATAACGTGGCTCCACCTCAGGACGAGGTGGCTTTTTCAAACGAATCTCTACTGCACATAGCCTGGCTCCAAACGAATCTCTACTGCGCAGACCCTGGCTCCTAACGCATCTCTACTGCGCAGACCCTGGCTCCAAACGCATCTCTACTGCGCAGACCCTGGCTCCAAACGAATCTCTACTGCGCAGACCCCTTGCTCCAAACGAATCTCTACTGCGCAGACCCTGGCTCCAAACGAATCTCTACTGCGCAGACCCCTTGCTCCAAACGAATCTCTACAGTGCAGACCCTGGCTCCAAATGAATCTCTACTGCACATAGCCTGGCTCCAAACAAATCTCTACTGCGCAGACCCTGGCTCCAAACGAATCTCTACTGCACATAGCCTGGCTCCAAACGAATCTCTACTGCGCATACCCTGGCTCCAAACGAATCTCTACTGCGCAGACCCTGGCTCCAAACGAATCTCTACAGTGCAGACCCTGGCTCCAAACGAATCTCTACAGCACATACCCTGGCTCCAAACAAATCTCTACTGCGCAGACCCCTTGCTCCAAACGAATCTCTACAGCGCAGACCCTGGCTCCAAACGAATCTCTACTGCGCATACCCTGGCTCCAAACGAATCTCTACTGCGCAGACCCTGGCTCCAAACGAATCTCTACTGCGCAGACCCCTTGCTCCAAACGAATCTCTACAGCGCAGACCCTGGCTCCAAATGAATCTCTACTGCACATAGCCTGGCTCCAAACAAATCTCTACAGCGCAGACCCTGGCTCCAAACGAATCTCTACAGCGCAGACCCTGGCTCCAAACGAATCTCTACTGCGCAGACCCTGGCTCCAAACGCATCTCTACTGCGCAGACCCTGGCTCCAAACAAATCTCTACTGCGCAGACCCCTTGCTCCAAACGAATCTCTACAGCGCAGACCCTGGCTCCAAATGAATCTCTACTGCACATAGCCTGGCTCCAAACAAATCTCTACAGCGCAGACCCTGGCTCCAAACGAATCTCTACTGCGCATACCCTGGCTCCAAACGAATCTCTACTGCGCAGACCCTGGCTCCAAACGAATCTCTACAGCGCAGACCCTGGCTCCAAACGAATCTCTACAGCACATACCCTGGCTCCAAACAAATCTCTACTGCGCAGACCCCTTGCTCCAAACGAATCTCTACAGCGCAGACCCTGGCTCCAAACGAATCTCTACTGCGCATACCCTGGCTCCAAACGAATCTCTACTGCGCTGGCCCTGGCTCCAAACGAATCTCTACTGCGCAGACCCTGGCTCCAAACGAATCTCTACTGCGCAGACCCTTGCTCCAAACAAATCTCTACACCGCAGACCCTGGCTCCAAACGAATGTCTACAGCACATACCCTGGCTCCAAACGAATCTCTACAGCGCTGGCCCTGGCTCCAAACGAATCTCTACTGCACAGACCCTGGCTCCAAACGAATCTCTACAGCACATACCCTTGCTCCAAACGAATCTCTACAGCATAGACTCTGGCTCCAAACGAATCTCTACAGCGCTGGCCCTGGCTCCAAACGAATCTCTACTGCGCATACCCTGGCTCCAAACGAACCTCTACAGCGCTGGCCCTGGCTCCAAACGAATCTCTACAGCGCTGGCCCTGGCTCCAAACGAATCTCTACCGCACATACCCTGGCTCTAAATTAATCTCTACAGCATAGACTCTTGCTCCAAACGAATCTCTACTGCGCAGACCCCTTGCTCCAAACGAATCTCTACTGCGCATACCCTGGCTCCAAACGAATCTCTACAGCGCAGACCCTGGCTCCAAACGAATCTCTACAGCGCAGACCCTGGCTCCAAACGAATCTTTACCGCACATACCCTGGCTCCAAACGAATCTCTACTGCGCAGACCCTGGCTCCAAATGAATCTCTACTGCACATACCCTGGCTCCAAACGAATCTCTACAACGCAGACCCTGGCTCCAAACGAATCTCTACTGCGCAGACCCTGGCTCCAAACGAATCTCTACTGCGCAGACCCTGGCTCCAAACGAATCTCTACAGCACAGACCCTGGCTCCAAACGAATCTCTACAGCGCAGACCCTGGCTCCAAATGAATCTCTACTGCACATACCCTGGCTCCAAACGAATCTCTACTGCACATACCCTGGCTCCAAACGAATCTCTACAACGCAGACCCTGGCTCCAAACGAATCTCTACTGCGCAGACCCTGGCTCCAAACGAATCTCTACTGCGCAGACCCTGGCTCCAAACGAATCTCTACAGCACAGACCCTGGCTCCAAACGAATCTCTACAGCGCAGACCCTGGCTCCAGACGAATCTCTACAGCGCAGACCCTGGCTCCAGACGAATCTCTACAGCGCAGACCCTGGCTCCAGACGAATCTCTACAGCGCAGACCCTGGCTCCAAACGAATCTCTACAGCGCAGACCCTGGCTCCAAATGAATCTCTACTGCACATACCCTGGCTCCAAACGAATCTCTACTGCACATACCCTGGCTCCAAACGAATCTCTACAACGCAGACCCTGGCTCCAAACGAATCTCTACTGCGCAGACCCTGGCTCCAAACGAATCTCTACTGCGCAGACCCTGGCTCCAAACTAATCTCTACAGCGCAGACCCTGGCTCCAAACGAATCTCTACAGCGCAGACCCTGGCTCCAAACGAATCTCTACAGCGCAGACCCTGGCTCCAAACGAATCTCTACAGCGCAGACCCTGGCTCCAAACGAATCTCTACAGCGCAGACCCTGGCTCCAGACGAATCTCTACAGCGCAGACCCTGGCTCCAAATGAATCTCTACAGCACATACCCTGGCTCCAAACGAATCTGTTTCCCATGAACATTTCAGTGTGTGGTTAAAAAATAGCTTAGAGCGCTATCTGCTGTTAAAAACTGAGCTCAGAATCGATTCTGAGAGAGAATCCCAATGCATTCATAAAACCTCAGAATTGATCCACGAATCATGATTAATCGATTTATTGTCCCAACCCTATAAATACATACAACATAGCATTTGTCTGCTCAATCTGGTGTACAAGTCAGCTCAACAAGACTCCATCATTTTTAAATCCATGGACTACTACCACTTACATCATTACATCCAGTTATGGTTATTAGATTGTAGCTAAAAAGAATTGTGGTTAACCAGATTTTCAAGCAAGATCTGACAAAGTGCCTTTAAGAGGCTGCACAGTTCCCTCCACTCGTTTATTGGTTATGAACTACTTATTTTAGCTACGTGGATGGAATTGAATTGACTAAAAATTGGTCAGCTGGTTATATGTCCACCGAGCAGGGATGATCAAATTAATGTGAGATGATCTACTGCTGGGATGTCCAGTCCCCTCAGAGTTCAGCTCCAGCCTGCTCCTTCAACAATGCCATAGAAGAACCTTTTTTGTCTAAATGGTTAATGGTAAATGAGTAACACAGGTTTGTAACACGTAGTTTTCCCATTTATTCACTGACATGTCTCCTGTCCTCATGTTGAGAGAAATCAAGAGTGCAGAGGCACTTTCTTCGACCAGAGGCTTATTAGACTCACTTTTGGTGAAAAAGGGCCTTTACAGTTGGCAAAAATAGAACTTTTGGGTTTATTTTAATTAAGTCCAGGTGACAAAAAGTAACACAAAAGTAACATAATGCACTATTTTCCTGGAAAGTACCTTCTGTGCAAGTGATACTTCATGTATTGCTACACTATAGACAATAGACAACAGAGCTTTATGTCCACAAAATTTCACAAAAATAATGTAACTTCATATTATGACAAGAAAAATCATGTGTAATGTCCATTTAATACAGCAGTTAAAATATACAAATAATGGCTGAAATGTAATTAAAATTTACAATACACTATAATCCCAAAATTTACTGAAAAAACTCAACAAAAACCTTTTATTATCCAGAGATTTTGAAATTCAGTCTTTACAAAATTACCACTTTTGTTATTCAGCCAGCCAATATCAAATTAATACAGTGCTGCATTTCACTCTGAAACCAACAGTGCATAGTTTTCATTGAGAGCAAAGAGCCACAATAAAAAATACATGGTTTAACTTTTAAAAATTAAGAAATTAAAATGTGAATATTAATATTGTAGGTTTTATAGTACTATAAAAAAATATATATTCATTTCAGATTATTTTATAGTATAAAGTATTATTATTGCAATATATTTCTTAGCTATTTTATTTAATAGTAGTTAAAAAAATCTAAATCCTAAAAAAAACAACTAATATTTCATAGTTATATTGAATGGGTCTAAATGGTGGGAATGTAGCCTACGAAAACTGAAGTGGAAAGAGAGTCACTGCCTTTTCAATTTAAGATGTTTAAGTTAGTTCTAGTAAAAAAAGTAAAAATAAAAAGGAATTTTTTGCATTCAAAGAATCTGATTTTATTATATTATTTTGATTATAATATTTTAACAGTCCTACCCTCTATGGATACACACTCTAATTGTGACACATTGAGTGTTTAATGTATAAACTGTAGACTGTGGATTTGGTCACACACACACACACACACACACACCACGACCCATGGCTACCGTGGCAACAAGCCCAGTGATGGAGGAAATGAAAGCCAGTGTTCAACAACAAGCGAAACAATCGTCCCGTGTCATACATTGGTTAATGAGCTTTGAAAAGGACAGGCTTCCCTCTCTGAAAAAACATTTATAATTCCACTTCTCCAATCAAGCCATTTTTGCTGAGTTGCATTTCCTCATGTTACATATCCATCTCATGTTCTGTTCCTGTATCCTGCTCCTTCAGACTGAAACTCTCTTCTCCCGCAATAGAAAGGATCTAATGAATTGCAAACGCTTTTGATGCTGTACTTTTATTAATAGTTTCTTGTTGTACCCTGGAACACAATCTCAGTGAGGTTCTTAAAAATAGATAAATAATGCATCATGCATCAATGCATAATGTAATCGAGCACATGAAGACAAGTCCTAATGCTCTTATGTGGTACAGCGAACAGGATTACAGATTGTTGTGGTTTTCGTCAATGGTTTTCTTGTAAGCCAGCACATTGCAAGTGTTTCTCCACCCCAGCATTGCTTACGTAAGCCACATTCAGTGGGAGGATGGTGCTTACATAAAAGCCTCCGCGGCGGTGGGAAAGAGGGGCGGGGCTTAGGCTGAGGAGCGTGCACGAGCCCAGGCCGGTCAGTGATGCAGTGAATGCCAATCGCCCGCTGATCCGTAACTGAGAGCGGGACAAAGGCCACCTGGAGAGCCCACAGCTCCTCGGCCTGGGATAATCGCTGAGACTCCTCTCACTTCATCACTGCAGCCGGGCAGCATGGTGAGTAAGATTGGGAAGCAGTCGTTTCTTTGAGAGCTATTGCACTGGTGTATGATTTATGCGTTAGCTTGGGGTCGGTCTTGATGAGGTCTTGATGATGGTTCCCTGAGGAGTTTGAATATGCATGCACTTGCATCAATGCAAATAAAAGAAGGTGATGTGATCAGAATGTTATATTGGCCGGTATTAATCGTTTTATGTCATAGTAAACTGTGTATACAAAAGTTTGAGGACAGTAAGATTGTTAAAAAAAAAAAAAAAAAAAAAAAATAAGTTTTTGCTCACCAAAGCTGCAATTATTTTATCAAAACTATAGAAAAAAAAACCTGTAAAACTGCAAGTATCATTATTATTATTATTGAAAAGGGTTGTGTTTTATCAGTATTTCTGTGGAAACTGTGATACATTTCAGGATTCTAAAATAACAAAACTTATTTGAAATTGAAATCTTTTGTAACATTAATGTCTTTACTGTCATTTTTGATCGATCGATCAATTAATTCCTAACAAAACAAAAAAAATTAAGAAAGACAACTTGATCACAAATTATATATTTGAATATTTTATTTGACCATAAATTCAATGGAAATGGTTTATTTATCAAGAAACAAACTCTATTACTATTTAATTTCACAAATAAGTAGAAATAATCAGTAAGTTACACTTTGAATTAAACATGACATTTTGAAGTAGAAAGTATTTTTATTATTTTTATTTACAACTTAGTGAAAGATAATGTTTTTTTTACAGTGCATGTGGTAATGTCTACATTTAGAAAACCCAGTAAATAAAACATATGCATCTTATTTCTTTATTTTCTCTTTTATTTTGAACTTGATGGCTGCAAACCATCATGCGTAACAGTCCAACATCAGTGTAAAAACAGCTTAGTGTTACATTACATAACACTTGAGTTCTGAACAAAATATTGCTATTAATATTATGTAATAGACACTTCAGACTCTAAATTCTGATTGAACGAGCTATTATTAAACCTGGTGTAAAATATCTGTGTAAATAACTCATAGCAGTCCTATAAAACCACTGTGTAGTATGTCCAGATCTCTCGCGTGTGTCATTGCGTGGCAGATACCCTGGGAACAGGTCTTGAGTGTATTGTGAAGGGTCTTCCTCTGACCCCTCACACAGAGGCCTTTCTTGCGCTGACAGTCTCTTTCAATGGGTCCGCGGCTCTCACTAATGGAGTGATTTCTGTGTGTCTTCCTGCCCGGGAACATGGGATTCTTCCCTAGAAAAATGGAGATGAGCTTGCTGTAGTTCCTAATAATGTGAACCGTCCTTAAGAATTACAGTTCTTAACTTTCTTGGCTGCTTGGTTGAGCTCAAAGTCTCTTTTTCCTAAGAAAGAGACAATCAGAATTGGACTTAACTGTTTATTTAGAGATAAACTACAATCAGAAGTTGACTAAATCAACTATGCATTAACCTTGGCATGTATACATGTTTAAAATGTAATCATCTTCTTCCGAGACCCATGCGTTTATGTTGTGCTATATTTCTAGTTTGTCTTTTGAGGTGCTTCCTCCAGTCACAGCATGTGGCGGATAGAGCTCCCTCTGAAATGATCTCATATCCTGTCAACGTTTAGATCTTGACTTGATGAATCCAGGATGAATAGAGACTGTGGAGAAGCTAGACACTGTGACATCAAGAAAGCATCAAGGCGTATTGAAATGCACAGATAATTTTAGCAGCGGAAGACGCTGCACAGAGAGCAGCTCTGTTCCCGGGTTCATTTCCATAGACATGTGGCTCATGGATTTGAGCACAGGATGCACCAGCATGTGTCCACCAGCTTGCCCACAATCATATTATTCATATGCACATATTCAATGAAAAGTATCAAGCATGCATTACTAGCATTTTCTGTCCTAATAACTAATTTTTACATCAAAAGTGGCATACAGATTTAGGGCCCTATTTTAACGATCTAAGCGGCGAGTGTAAATCGCACGGCGCAGGTGCACTCAGTGCGTGTCCAAATCCACTTTTGCTATTGTAACGACAGAAAACAGTTGGCGCATGGTCTAAACGGGTTATCCCTATTTTCTTAATGAGTAATGGGTGTTTTTTGGGAATAAACCAATCAGAGTTTAATTTTCCATTCCCTTTAAGAGCCAGTTGCGCTCGTGCCATGACATAAATATATATATATTTAATTAGCCTACAAAAATATCTTAGGTATTGCAATCCTATAATTTGTAATATTTGGCATGTTTGTGTGCTGCTGTGCCCCCCTGTGTTTAATAAGCAGCGTGTACGCTCATTAAATAACAAAGAAAATACATTGCGCCAGACTTTAGACCAGGTTTGAGTTGGTCTATGGTGCAGTCTATTTTCAGCTCCTTAAAATAGCATTACGCCAGCAATGCGCCTGAACACACCTCTTTTTTAGACCAGCACGCCCATGGTCGCACAAATGGGCACAAATGCATTTTCTAATTAAACGACGTGGTGCAGGACGACCTCATATATTTGAGTCGATTGGTTTGAGGCTGTTGGTCTTAAGAGTTCTTCACGGTCCAGTAAAAAAAACATGTATTCTTTGTTTTTCAAAATGAATATTTAAGGAATAGTTTATCCAAAAATGAAAATTCTGTCATCATTTACTCACCCTCACTTGACGGTAGCCATTGACTTCAATAGTAAAATATTATGTAAGTCAGTGGCTACCATCAACTTGTTTGGGGTATCTCTTCATTGTTCAAAATCTCTTCTTTTGTGTTTATCAGAATAATGAAGCTCATCATTTGGAACGAGTAAGGTATGACAGAATTTAAATTTTTTGATGATATAATACTTATAAACTAATATTATAATTCTGTTTTCACTGCATTTAATTTCAGCAGATCTGTTGTCTTGACTTGGACAAGCCTTAGTACTTTAGTAACTGAAGAGTTAGGAGCTGATTTTATTTTTTACGTAGAGTTTCTGACCCTGTGTGTCCCTCGTTGTTGAGCAGTGAACTGTCTGTTAGGACCGGCAGCGCCATACCACTGTTAACATGGGCTTTAAGGGGGTCATCGGATGCAAAATTCACTTGTACAAGTTGTCTGAATTGAAACGTGTGTTGGAAGTGTGTGTACACAACCACCCTATAATGATACAAATCCAAATATTTTTGAGTGATTGCCTTAATGAAATAAAGCAAGAGGTGTTGATTTGAAAGAATGACAGAACATGGTGCGAGATACTTCACAAAGAGAAGTCTGTTGGATTTAAAAATCACAAGACAATAGATATAGTGTGAACGTGAATAGAAAAGGAACCACCTGTGGTTATTCTGCTTCAGTCCTTCACTAAAATCCCCATCACGTCTGTTGCTTAAGAGTGTCTCGGGGAAGTACAGAAAACTCAATGACAACAATGACATTTAGTTTGAAATGTGATATTCTTACAGTTTGTTTTAAATGATCTTAGTTTCCAAATACTTTTTGAGAGCCATCAGTCTGTCTGTAAACTACTATTTTAAAGATTATCCAGCAACAGAGAACAGCTTTCTTGCCTAAGAGTGTAATTTCAGGCTAATACACATCAATGCTAATTCATTTCGCACTAGCAACACTGAATCATAATTAATGTGTAATTATAGTTTAGTGTATGATGACAAGTATAGCAAGCAAACACTAATTAACTAGCGGACTATCTTTTTATACACAGATGACACATCTAATCCATCCATCTATATATAGCTGGATAGCTTGGCAAAAAAAATTCTATTGTTTTTGTGTTTGAACCAATGAACACTGAAGTTACTGTATAAATATTGATGTTTAAAATCAGAGCTTTAAATTAAATTGTAACAGAATTTAAAAGTAACGTCAGATCCTGAAGCTGTATTTTGGGGAATGTTGGTGAAACGCTGTAAACGTCTTTCCACAAAAATGTTGGAAATTATATGATCGTGAATGTAAAACATACAGCAGAGCTGGATATATTATTCACCTTTGTTTTGATACAGTGATATAATAATATATCTCTATTTTGATTTGATTTCAATTACTTGTGCAGTCACATTTGTTCCCCGTGAGGCAAACTCTGGTGTAAATGATCTGACAGCTTTCTTCTTGTGTCCTGCAGGTCTGAGTGTTTGCTAAGTGGACTGAGCCATAAACAGGCTTCCCGTCTGCATCTCTGCCATTGCTCTCTTCCTGCTCTCCTTTCCCTGGATCCTCAGGCTGCAGAACATCTCCATCATCCCCCATCAGACCTTGAGCCCCGTCCAGAAGAGCCAGAGCCCCTCAGGGCCCACGGGCACAGCGGCACTTTAGGACTGTCTGCGAGTCATGAGTGAATTCTGGTTGTGCTTCAACTGCTGTATCGCCGAACAGCCGCAGCCGGTAAGATTATCATCCCCTCCAGCCTCCAATCCACAGAAACCGGAAAGAAATCTCTTTGTTAATCAGTCACCTGCTCATGCCTGTTCCTGTTCTCCTGCTGGGTTCCCAGTTACCGCTTTAATATTCTACATCTGTCTCTCTTTCAGTCTTCTGTTAGACCTCGAGTTAGTCAACGTTGGTTCCACCATAAACATTTGACATTTTTATATTATGTGTCTTTAAGTACTATACATGTACAGTATAAAATTAAGCATTTGCAACAATGCTGTTGTGGCCTGCATACAGTACATGTTGTTCTGCAAAATTCTTGCCAGGTTTACATTTGTTGCGATTGAGGTTGTGATATGGATGACATTTAGATATATTTCTGAGATGGAAAAATGCAGTTTTACAAAAGCTAGAAACGTGGCTTTCTAAGGAAAGATTGCCATCAAATAGCACACCTAGGTTCCTAACTGATGACGAAGAATTCTAGAGCTGAGTATCATCATTTATCAGCATGTAAAGCATGGAAAGTAATGGTCCTAGTACTGAGCCTTGAGGTACTCCATACTGCACTTGTGATAGATATGATACTTCTTCATTCACTGCTACGAACTGATGGCGGTCATATAAGTACGATTTGAACCATGGCCAGTGCACTTCCTCTAAAGCTGTTTTTGCTGTTTAGTTTCGGTAGATCATGGTACACAGGGAAGTTAGATTTGCATTTTGAACATGAAATGTTCTCTTTAACAATAATAAGTCCCACACTGAATCTGCACTTTCAGATCTCTGTGAAAATCTCAGTTAATTTCAGTGAAATCAGTTAGCAAAATCAAAATACTATAAGTACCAGTAGTAGTGTATGTTTGCATCGTGGTAACAGCACTTATTTTAACACACATCTGATTTATGCTCATCTACAAGCATGTGTGTTTGATAAGTCTGAAATCCTTGGCTCTGCGTGGATGTGAATAATTTTGCCCTTTTGACCTCAGCCATTTACACATTCTGTGAGTTTTTGGCTGTCACAACACATTATGTCAAATTTATCTCTGCTCAGTTAATTAGGCTTAAGAGATTTATAATAACAAAATACTTCAGCCCCAACAGGCATACCATGACTTAATTTAACCAAAGAATGATTTACTGATAAGATGGGTGTGAGGAAATCTAGTTTGAGACTGTTTGCCAAGTACAACCTGAGTACATTTTGTGTTCAGGGTTTGCAAATGTTTTGGCATTTGGAATTATTAGATTAATTCAAGACTTAGGTTTGTTTGTAACAGCTGTGCTGTCTGTTATTGGAAGATCTGGACTAGTAAGCAAAAGGTTACATTATGGTAGTAGCCAATATCAGTTGATTTGTTTTCTTGAATACAAAATAATTACAGTGTTGTGTTAGGTAAAGTTACTTTTAAAATAATGCATTACAATATTTTGTTACTCTCTAAAAAATTAACTAATTGCACTACTTAGTTACTTCTTATGGAAAGTAATGCATTACTTGCGTTACTTTTCCTCTTCTGGGCTGGGCTTGATTGTTAGATTTTGACATAAAATGTAAAATCCCTTTCATAACAAAAGTGAAATGAATATGCCTCAGCTAAAGGAAATGTAAATTTAGAAAGCTCAAACAAACCTTTCAGCTGTCCTGCTATTCTGATTGCATTAAGAATAGAATGCAAGAGAAGAAAGTTCAACACTCTTCAGCAATGAAAAAAAAATTGAACATTAATGTTATGTCTAAATTAATTTTTGCTTAGTGGTTGAAGTGGATCATTGAAAGTCAGCAGCAAAAACACTGCTGCTGACTTTGAGACTTGTGTTATTACAAGCACTTATGATATTTAACTGACTGGTGTCTGAAATGCATGCACACATTGTCCAAAAAAAAAAAAAAAAAAAAAAAAATCACTGACTGTACAACTCATTTCAGTAAATAATTTTAGGTCATTTCAAGTGTTTTAAACTGACTTGACATTGTATTGAAACTGAAGTAGCAATAGATCTTTTCTTCTGTCTTTTGACATACATCTGAGTGAAATTGATTACTAGAAATGAAAAAAACTGCTGGGTGGAGACCTGGTTCTGTGTATGGCTTGCTGGTTGGATGTTGAGATGTGGGCGTGGCACTCAAAAGTGGAGATTACAGGGGCGGGGTTTATGTGGACTAAATGATTGCAGACATCATTTTCACAGGAAGGCCCAATTATTACATTCTGATTAAACAAGAGATCAAAACTATTTGGAAAATCTAATGTATCCTATACACAGATTAATTTCATTAATCTCATGTTAATCTATAACATGTCACAATAGTTTTAATGCTGACTTAAAAAAAAAAAATATTGAATGTCTTACAAGATGAAGTTGAAACTGGTAAAACAACTTTGATGAGTTAAAAGTCACGGAAAAAACATGTTTCCTTGGCTTATTGCTGTAATAAGCATTTTTATTTATTTTTTTTACATGCAATGCAACCTCAGATGACTCTATAATTCAGTATTAGATCAAAAGATCAAAAACAGATTTAGAGAAGAATTAAATGTCTAAACAGACTGAGTCCAACAATTGAAGTTGACTCAAATAAAATGTAACCGACTTAATTATGCAGATATTTGATGGAGCCACTCTCTGTATTTCGCTGTTCTGTGAGTCTAGTTGTTTTCTGTGTTCACTTTACACAAATGAATTACAACATTAGTGCAAAAGTTTTCTGCTCAACTTGAGAAGTTGCAATAAGGACAGCTGATCTTCAATCAGTGTGTAATTTAAGAAGATGGGTGCTTATTAAATTAGGTCACACTTTCCCCAGAGTGAAGAGACAAAAGCGTGTCCTAATTATAAGCTGTCACCCGTCCTGTGACGAGTGTAGAAACCTTCATCCCCTGATCAAACAGCACTTCTCACTGCAAACACACAGCCGACAGACTTTACATTAGATACTTTTCCTGAATTGCTATTGAATGAAGTATATGTATATGGTAGAGTATATACTTTTCAGAGTCATTTGGCTTAAAGAAGGTATTTCCGAAAGCTTTCTGCTTTTGGTGCATGTCTGTGAAGTCTTCAAATGCTGCCTAAGTTGGCAGATCACACTTGATGTGTAGTCTTCATTGTATTTATGAGTTAAAAATGTGGCACAAAAAGGGAAGGTGCTTAATCGTTGACCTTTCTCTGCTGTGCGCTTCCTCACAGCTCACTGGCCGTTTGGAGCTGTGCTGGGAAATTGCAGTAATAAGAGGTTTTGTCAATTATATTGATTTCTGCTGACAGATCCTGAGGGCCACACGCTGCGCTCCCAACAACTCACATGATCCCAAACCTATTAGCACAGTAAATACAACCACACACGGATTAACGGGTAATCGAAGACTTGTCACTGGGGCGAGACCTTTTCGAAAGGCACACCTTTGTTCCTAAAGAGCTCATATTGGTACCTTAAAGGGATACCCCCATGTCGTTCCAAACCCGTAAAAGATTTGTTCTTCTTCAGAACACAATTTAAGATATTTTGGATGAAATCTGGGAGCCTTGTGACTGTCCCATTGACTGCCAAGTAACTTACACGGTCAAGGTCCAGAAAAATATGAAATATATCACCAGAATAGTCCATCTGCTCATAATCTCCAAAATGTCACTACGATGATGTGGAGAGAAACGGAGAAGGGGAACGGTTGAATACATATTAAAGGTACAAAATGGTACCTTTTGAAAAGATATCGCCCCAGTGATAGCTTTTGTACCTTTTTTTCTGAGAGTGTGAAAGCCAGGTGTTTCGAGTTTTGAACATGTATAAAAATATAACAAAGGCCACCTGATGTTTTATTTTGAAATATTAAAAATGAGAAATTGTCTCACAGCAAACGTACATGGTTGTTACAGTAGCTTTACATTTTAATTTGGAGTCAAACTGAATGTGCAGTTCTTGAGTTATGTCAGATAATATCTTCTGCTACTTTTTGTCAGTCACTGTAATGATATATTATTTTAATATTCAGTGATGGGCGAGGGAGAAAACTGGCCTTCTACTGATAAGACTTTTATGATTAATAAATCCAGTGTGGCATGTTATAATTGTTTTCCCTATTATTTATTATGAATGTTCTCTAAAAAAAAAAAAATGTTTCCATGAGAATATTTAGCTAGCACGAGGAAACTGTGCTTTTCTGTGTATTGCTTTAATGATTTACTTGAGAGCAGCATAAACGTGTGTGGAGTATGTTGATGTTAACCTGGTTTGATGAATGCAGAAGTGGTGAGCTGTTAAATGCCATCTCCTCTGTCCATGTCCAGTATGTCACGTCTTGATCCTGAGAAACAGATCAGTGAAGGTTTCGATGATGTCTGGCACATTAAGAGCAATCATTGATCTGTTTAGTGAATGAGCCACAGCCAAGCAAGGCTTCCCCATCAACTGAGGGGTATTTAAACATACAGTTGTGCCCCTTGCAGAAAATGCAAAGTGTTAATCATTTTAACAAAATAAGAGGGATCATGAAAATGACATGTAATTTTTTTTTAAATTCGATCCAATTCAGTTAAAAAATTGCTCTTAATGCATTGTGTTGCCTTCTTGAGCCTCAGTAAATGTGTTCACCTTTGAAATAGCTGTGTATGAGTCCCTCAGTGTGGAAAGATGGATCTCCAAACCATACAGTTGTTGTTGGAAAGGGGATTTTTCTGAAGAACAGCAGGAAGTTTATCTGTTTATCTGTTTATTAAATAAAGAATAACATGCAATTTTCATCATCCCTCTTATTTTGTTAAACATTTTGCATATTCTGCAAGGGGCATGTACGTTTATGAGCACAACCGTACCCCTGTATAATTATTTAATTTTAATGTATTTAATTTTCAGTGTGCATTTATGAGGTTGATGTGAGGTCATGTGGTAAATATGAAGCCCCCTTTTGAAAGATGTTTCAATGAATGCCGCTGTTTAATTTAAGCAGTAAACCACATAGTATTGCTTTGGCGTGGCGTATGATGGATTTATGAAGTGCCCTCAGCTGGGTTTGAGCTCACTCATTTTCTATTGCATTTTCATTTTTTTTTTGTAATGGATTAAAGTTTATGGATTAAACATATTGATACTTTTTTTAAGAATATGGCTGAAAGTGATGTGCTCAAACCAAGGCCTTGATACTGATGGCATAGTACTGGTTTCTTAAAGATTTCTAACAAAATTGTATAGGTTTCTGTCGCTCCATTGAAAGTCCAGGTAAACAAAACTTTCAAGACATTATAAACACAATTCATAAAGGTTTTAAGACTTTATTCCAATTCTTCTGAAGAGATTTAACTTTATTTGATGGTAGAAAATGCTTGTTTGATGCTTAAAATGAAACCAGTGAGGTTCTGGTGGAATGAACTTTCATTGGAAGGTCAGAAATCTCGAAGGCGTGTTTCAAAGATGAACGAAAGTCATGGAACGACATGATAACAGTTTTATTTTTGTGTAAACTAACTCTTTAATGTAAAGCTATAAAGGGTAAAGGAACACTGCTGCTGAAACATGTTTAGATATGTATTCATCTGTTTGTTTCTTACTCTGCAGAAGAGGCGGAGACGTATAGATCGGAGTATGATCGGCGAGCCGACTAATTTTGTCCACACGGCCCACGTAGGCTCTGGAGATATCTTCAGTGGCATGAACTCTGTGAGTACAACTAATGTTCAGTAGGGTTGGGAATCGAAAACCAATTCCAGTTCCAGAATCGGATACATAAGGTCATGAATTGTGATTTGAATTCATTTGATTCATTCTAGAGATTCATTCAAAAACACTGATTCATCCAGTAATGAAACGTGTAAATCTTGTGTGAGTCATTGAATCGTTCCATTCATTAATTTACTTTAGTCGTCTAATATTTCTTCTAGTATAGAACTACAACCTCCATTAAAAACACAAAAAAGGCTAAATGCATCCAGAACGTGCCGCTCTATTCTGCACACGAACAGCTCTAAATCAAATCCAGCTTTTATATAGCCTGCTGATTTTTGTTCATAGTGTTCAACAGCAATTAAATGTTTTGCAAAAAGAGACACAGAATAAATAGGTTCGATATCTAAATGTTTGACTTAATTTTTAACCACAAAAATGAAAATCAGAATCGGACTTGATCAAATTCAAACGATTAATGTTCCCTCATCCCATTGGTTTCACACCATTTGGTTACTCATTTGGTTACAGTTCTGCACACAAGTCTCTAAACTATCCAGGCTTTAACCCACGTTATGCCCTAGTATTAGAGAAAGGTTTAGTGCAGCTTTGGTTCTATAAAACACAGAATAAGCTCAGAAGAATCAAAGAAAGTAAGAGAAAGTAGTCCATACGACTCCTCTGAAGCCATGTGCCAGGGGTATTTGATTTGATAATGTGACTCCTCCTCCACTGAGTGACAAAAGACACTGGTTTTCAGCGTGAATGCTGTGACAGAACACACAAAACACATCTGAAACGAGAACGGGCTTGTGATTAACTGCACAAAGAGATTAGACAAGAAATCTGAGGCATATTTACAGACTGTGGAAAGCTACAGAAAAGAGATTCAGTTTCAGACACACATGGACTCCAGGCAGCGAAACATGGATTTGCAGTTAACATTTTGTGTTAATATTTAGAATTTTGCAGTAAAATCATAGCACCATACCCTGTATTTTGCATATAATTATATGTCGTATAGACACCTCATCAGTGAAAGATTTCACGTTTTTGGGGCTGGATGATAAGACGATACAGTATATAACATTGATTCAAGTGATCACCCAGATTTAAAACCAACCTATTTTATATTTTCAAAATGCGTTCACGGGAAAATTTGCTTTATGTAGTTATATATCTCCCTGGCGTCCACATCGTGCTCATATAAATGTCAGGAAACACGACTCTTGGCTGCGTATCAATATCAATGCACCACTGGATCTTTAGTAAGTTGTAAGGAACAATATATCAAGCCCGAGAACCTTTAGTTGAAGCTGATTATAGTTTGTTTTACTGGTGTTATTAAATGCAGGCGTGCATCAGCTCAGTCCGGCTGAGGCCTGTGTTCTGGAGGGAGAGTGACGATACATTTCAGACTCAATTTGGGTTGATTTTGTTTTAATCCTATGTCCAGGTGAACTCCGTTCAGAACCAAATGCAGTCTAAAGGAGGCTATGGAGGAGAGGCCATGTCTGTTAATGTACAGATGCAGCTGGTGGACACAAAAGCAGGATAATGCGTGTTGTTGGAAGGGGTGAGTAAACCACTCTTTAATTTGCATGAAATACCTGCTGCAATGTGATGCAATACTTGTGTGGTTTAGTGCTTAAGATCTGAGCTGAAATCTAAAAGCTTGTAGGTTCAAACCCTTATGAGCTATGGTACAGTCATCACCTTAAGACACTTGGGCTCCACTTTCTGTGTTAACTTCTAAATGCATTAATGTCCATTGTTTTGAAACATTTGTTTTTTTAATGGGTTTTTGGTTAACTGCCTGAAAAAATATACCTTTTCAAGATATTTTCATGTTAATACCCCACTAGTTAAGCGTTATGACTCCACAAAAAAGGTCCACAGAAATCAATGACTCATTCACCGAAGACTTTCATTCAGTTAAGATCAGTGGAAAATCTGAGTACAATCAGGTTATACATACCCACAAATATAAATAATTTTACAAAAGAACAACCCAACTGTTCAGATTCTCAATCTTAACATCATTGAAAAATCAAACATATATAATCATAAACATCTTTTTGAATGGTAAACCACAAACCACTTGCTCCATTGCCACTAGGTGGCGCTTTTGGAGCAGCAAAAATAAAGTGAAAGTGAAGTTACATTCAGCCAAGTATGGTGACCCATACTCAGAATTTGTGCTCTGCATTTAACCCATCCGAAATGCACACACACAGAGCAGTGAACACACACACACACTGTGAACACACACCCGGAGCAGTGTTCATCATTAATGCTGCGGCGCCCGGGGAGCAGTTGGGGGTTCGATGCCTTGCTCAAGGGCACCTAAATCGTGGTATTGAAGGTGGAGAGAGAGCTGTACATGCACTCCCCCCACCCACAATTCCGTCCGGCCCGAGACTAGAACTCACAACCCTTCAATTGGGAGTCCAACCCTCTAACCATTAGGCCACGACTTCCCCTTGGAAGAATAATGCTCCCCTGTAACACTGTACTCAAAGCAACACTGCGCTCACAAACACTGCATAATGAAATGGAAATGAACTTGAAAATTTTGTGAAGACAGTCGGTTTCCTTCAGATATACACTAATATAAAACACAAGCGCTGCGTTGTGATTTTGAAACACTGCTCATGTCGAAGCCTTTTGGAAAATCTATTTGTGGCTTCAGAGTTTGTCACAGGAAAACTCAGCACGCTCCTGCAAGCTATTCGAATCTTAAATGTTCGCTCTTGTGGATTGAAATACTGCTTTCAGCTGTGGTCATCCTCTCTGCATGAAGCTAATCAGTCTGATATTTTCTGCAGGGTCTCGTGATGAGCTTCTTCTGCTCTCTGGTTCCCCTCCAGCAGCTCTCCACGTGCCCCGGTGGCCACTTCTCACCTCAATCTTCTCCAGCAAACACACGAACAGCTGTGTGCTCCCCGGGGAAGAGGCAGGACCCCACAGTGCTCCAGTGTTGTTCCCGTCACTGCTTCATCGCATACCCCTCCAGCCTAGAAGTGTGTGCCTGCTTTCTTCTGTGGTGTGCTGTCAACTGTTGCTTTTCATCGCGCACATCTGTGGGTCTGGAGCCCATGCGAACAGTCGTTTTGGGTTGGTTCTCTTTTGTTCGCTCGTGAAAACTGAAGCTTTTATTTTTGGTTCAGTGATCAGCTCGGACGGACCACAGTGTTTGTCTGAGAAAGTGGCTGCTTTCAGTCATGCGCTGCCAGACTGCTCAGTGCAATGCAAGGACTTTGTGTTTAAACATGAGCACAGCTAATGACATTTTTAAGGAAATGTGATTGTTACTTTGCCATCCCAGTGTTTCAGTTTGCATCTTCTGTTTTCATTGTAATGAATCACTGATGTTGAAAGGCATGAGTGGTGTTTGTCCTTCTGCTGTCTGCTGTGTCAGTGTACGTCTGAAACTATGTACAGAATAAAATGTATAAAATGATTTTGATTAGTTCTAGTGCTCTGTATCGTTGTAGCTGCGATTACAGGGGCATTTCATTAAATAAGAGTAATGAGAACTGTAGGTAACTTGGCCACAAAACAGCGCCACCTATTGGCCATCGATGACTGGACTCACAGTAAGATCCTATTTCTGTTCAAATATGGAGCTCCTAAGAGGACATAGTCTTGGAAAGAATAAGATGGGATGAAAAAATTATCTCATTTGCAAGCAAAGGTTTTGCATTCCCCTAAAAAACTTTGAATGCATTGAATGCACAACTTAATAATATGAGATTGAAGAAAAAAACTTTATTTCAGTGTTTTTTTTGGGGGGCGGGGGTACAATGCTTTTGTACGCAAATGCAAAAGATTATTGGGAGAGTACAAATGTTTTGTAAATGACTGAAACTGTTTTGGGGGGAATGCAGTACTTTTTACGAGTGAATGTAGAGTTTCTTAGGTGAATGCAACAGTATTGAGAGTATTTGTCCCTCTCATGACCATGTTCCCTCAGGGGCTCCTTATTAAAAGACACACCGCAGCTGACATGTACTGCTCGCTTGTAGAGCTGTCCACTTGATCCAGCCAAAATATTATGGAAATATAAAATAGGTACCTTATTTATTGAAAGGCCGTTAGTAAATTATAAAGTCACAGGCTCTCTCTTGCCTACGGCTGTAGTCTTATTCTGTATAGACGTTTGTCTTTTTTACAGATTTACATTCTCCCAAAAATGTGGTGTTGAATCTCATGAAACCTGTCAAGAACAAGAAGAAAAAGCTCAATATTTTGCATAAATTTTTAGGACCATTAATATTATTGCATAATGATGTTATTTTTTATAATTTAATAGCCTCCACACACTTATATCTATAAAAAATATCTTAATAAAATAGTAATATAATAAATGATTACGTATTATAATATTAGTTAATGTATATATACTTTTTATTTTTATGCATGCTTAAGCACAATTTAGTATTTATTTATTTTTTGATTCAAATCAGATTTTGGGGGAAGTGAGCTTGGCCTGGACATGTTTTTGTGAGATTCCTCTCTTGATTGTTTTCAGGATTAATCAGACAGTTGAATTAGATGTTCTGCTCATTGCAGTGGATTGGTTCAGCCGGCTGTGTGTTATTATACAGTCTACGCTCCTATTCTTCACTCAGGACAAGATGAAAAAAGCCTACAGTCTTCTGAAACCTCTTTAAATCCTGTATTGCCAATGCTATGATCAAGTGCAATTCTTAAATGGTATTTAAATTACAATTACCACCTTTTTATTATTTTCCAGGATTGTCACACAAACAGTTTAAACTGTATATTTGTGTATATCAGTTCCCTTCATTTCCGACCCAGTCTGGTGAAGTTTATGAATTATCGTAAAGGGTAAAATCCTTTTAGCTGCTTGGTATTTTTTGTGCTGTTTTAATAAGGCCTGCTGTGTCATATAGTGAATATTTGCCAGAAGAAAATGTATAATCTTCAAATATTGACTTTGAGAGAGTGAAAAGATGCAAGTAAATTCCTGTGAATGCTAACTGTATCTGTGCATGGATCCCTGTTAACTGTAGGCTTTTCTCTAAGTGCAAGTGTTAAATTATTTCCCCCGTTTAGCTCCTGCTGTGTTTTGTTCTTTGTTTTGCTGGCATGTGATCAGAGATCTCTGCCAGTGCATTTTTTAGATGGATGTAGAAATCAAATCAGAAGGTATGCAAATGTGAGCCGCGTCACATGACCCAGTGTTTTAACATTTGCTGCACCTCTGTCTCAAATTGACTGTAAGTCTGCTTGGTTTCGCTCATTTAAAGGGACAGTTCACACTTCATTTACTCTCCCAAACCTGTATACGTTTCTTCTTTTGTGTTCAGCAGAAGGACGAAACAACAAACAAGCGAATGATGACAGAATGTTCAGTTTTTTAGGTGAACTGTCCCTTTAAGACTTGTTCATGAAAGAAAAGCATAAGTGAATTTCTGATGTTCATGTCGTGTGCTGGATTGAAATCAGAGCAGATATGTGACGTTGTGATGATGAGGGCATTCAGAAGCCTATCTTGGTGTTTTGATTTTAATTTGAATGCAATTTGATGTAATGTGTGGCCAAAGTGTTGTCCACCAGCCTGCAGTACGTGACAATAAGCCTGGTTTAGTTTGACTGCGGATGGAGTTCAGCATCAGGGAAACACTCATTTCTTTGGCACCCATGATATTTTACATTGTGTCAGCTGGTCGATTACCCAGATGTGTTCTGTCGAAATAAATATTTTTTACTTGTATTATTGCTTGAGTGAACTTTTTCAGATTTTTACAAACTATAAGAGAAGTGTTTTTAGACTTGGTCAGGATTCAGTGGCGATTAGTTTAAACTGCTCGGAGGCCAAGCCGAGGTGAGATACTGAACTCATGACAAACATAGCAGTGTAGATGACATTAGTCTGTGTGTTTACAGCAGAACAAGCTCAACGCTCACCAGCAGACTGTCATTTCACACAGTTACCTCCTTCTTTATTCTGCATCACTTGCTGAAATATTAGAGGGATGTGAAATATGAATACTGGACATCATTCTTTAGGTGCACTGTAAATGCGTTTGCTAATAAAAATGACACATAATGTCCATGCCGTAAACTATGTGACCCTGGAGCCCAAAACCAGTCTGAAGTCTCTGGGCTATATTTGTAGCAATAGCCAAAAATACATTGTATGAGTCAAACTTATTGATTTTATTTCATGCCAAAAATCATTAGGATTTTAAATAAAAGTCATGTTCCATGAAGATATTTTGTAAATTTTCTAACGTAAATATATAAAAACTTCATTTTTGATTAGTAATATGCATTGCTAAGAACTTCATTTGGAAAACTTTAAAGATGATTTTCTTAATATTTAGATTTGTTTTCTGCTCCCTCAGATTCCAGATTTTCAAATAGTTGTATTTCATCCAAATATTGTCCTAGCCTAATAAACCATACATCAATGGAAAGATTTTTTATTCAGATCGCAAGAAATCGCAATTTCAAAGCATTGACCCTTATGATTCTGTGCTCAATGTTAGTGCACGTTCACAGATAACAGAAAGTCCACTAGGTGTCAGACTCACACAGGAAGTGACCAGAAATGTGTTTCATTTTGTGAAATTGAACGAAGGTATTTTCAAGTATTAATATATATTTATTTAAACATTTAAACATTTCGAGGATTGCACTGACGCCTGTGTTCCGCGCGATGGCGCGTTCATTACTCCGGAAGACGCGCGCGGTCACGTGACTCAGTCAAGATGGCGTCTGGACAGCAGTGGGTGTTGGTGGAGATGGTGCAAGCGTTTTACGAGGTAATTATGACTTTCTTCTTTTGTTTTTTTACATTCCCAGTCAGTAGAAATATCGATAGGCTCTGTCAAATGTGTTCATTTAAACAGCGCCGGGCTGTGTGAGTGTATTTGGCTCTGCTTCACATTTAATCCCGAGTGTTGTGATGCTGTAACTCCAGGAAGTGAACAGTGTTAAACACACACCTGAGACTCACATCAGTTCACATTACCTTCATCAACCACTACACTACAAACATTAAAAATGTTAGTTTCCTCGATCGCTCTTTCCTTTTGTGTCTGTTTCCAAGTCATTGTAGTAACTACAGCTGTCTGTAATAGTATTTTGGTGTAAATTAAATGGATGAAATTGTTTTTATGAGCTGTGTGCTGTTTATCCTTAATGCTGTAGCTCCATTTATTTTCTTTTTGTGTGTTAGGATGGTTGATAAAACTGCCAACAAACCTGTATGATGTATATTTCCCTTTAAAAATAAGCTTTCCCTTAACCATTATCAGACTAGACACAGCAATTTAAATGCCACACTTGTTAGTGTTTGTATCTCCATCTTTAGCAATACATCCTCCAGTTATGAACATTGTTATATAATGATGTGAATCAGAAGGTGATGTATTGATGTTATAATAGTCGTGTTGTTTTCTCTTCTAGGCTCCAGCTTATCATTTGATTTTAGAAGGGATCCTCATTTTATGGATCATCAGACTGCTGTTTTCCAAAACATATAAACTTCAGGAGAGATCAGACCTCACAGAAAAGGTGCGAGATCCATTATGCACAAAAAATACTGTTGATTGTCAGTTGGTATTAAATAAGTCTGATTAAATAATATCAACAGATCCAACTTTAGATTAAAATAATGCATCAGTGGATGTTGAGATCAATGCTGAATAAGACTAGTAAATGCTTTACAGGTCTTTCTCATTGCTAGCTGGTGTTGATCGTCTAATATTGTTGTTGATGTGTCTCAGGAGAAAGAGGAGCTGATCGAGGAGTGGCAGCCCGAGCCGCTGGTCCCCCCCGTCTCTAAAGACCACCCCTCCCTCAACTATGACGTGGTCACGGGGTACGTCTCTGCTGTTTCAGGACACATCTCCATCACGTATGGTGTAAAATAATAATAAAGATGCTGACTGAAGGCCGTGTTCTTCTTCTACAGGCCTCCAAGCCACAAAATCATTGTAAATGGGAAAGAGTGCATTAACTTTGCCTCGTTTAACTTCCTGGGTCTGCTGGACAGTGAGCGCGTGAAGGTTTGTCTTACCAGCTGTAGGAGTTTTTAATTATTTATAATATTTGCCAAGTCTGTATTTATGTGATTAAAAACAGTAAAATTGGGAAATATTTTTACAGTTAGAAAATACCTTATTTTATTTAAAACTTTGTTATAATATTATTTATTCCTGTGATCAAAGCTGTATTTTCAGCATCTTCAGAAATCAGTCTAATATGATGATTTACTACTCCAGAGATATTTCTAATTATTAAATATTTTCTGAATTTGCCATCTTTAGTTACAGTTAAATGCTTGTACTGTCACGTTTGATTAATTGAGTGCATCTTTGCTTAAAGTCAAATCTGTCTAACTTTGCATAGTAGATAAATAAAGTTTTCAACTTATATAACAACAGACAGAAGCAAATTAATTATCTTCTGTTGAAAAAAACAACAACGAAAGGTGTACAAATAATCGACATCAACTCAGACTTCTCAAGTTAACATTTAATCTAAGTTGTCTCTGTTTTTTAAAATATAATTCTATCATCATCATAACCTCTAAACAAAATAGCACATATACCAGATTCCTTGAAGATAACATCACATGCCGTTCACAGTAGTTTTCTCTATTTTACTCTTGTGTTGTGATGCTATTAAGATTAAAACACATGTGAGTCATGAATATTGTGGTGTGGAACATGTAGTAAGCAAAATAAACGATGAGGCATGTGAAAGGTGAATAAAGTTCATTATGAAACTCTGTTTTGTGTATTAACAGAAGCCTTACAGTGTGGTCCATTTGTTTTCAGCTGAAGGCGTTGTCGTCGCTGAAGAAGTACGGCGTGGGGACGTGTGGACCGAGAGGCTTCTATGGGACCTTCGGTGGGTAGACTCATCATCTCAGGTGTCTGTCTGTCTCGTGTTGCTCGTCAGTTTACAGCAGTGCAGTGTTTCACAGATGTGCATCTGGAGCTGGAGGAGCGCCTGGCCAAGTTCATGGGGACAGAGGAGGCCATCATCTACTCGTACGGCTTCGCCACCATCGCCAGCGCCATCCCAGCCTACTCCAAGAGAGGAGACATCATCTTCGTGTATGGTCCTGCTGAAGCCCAACAGGCCTTTTTTCACAGAGATGAAGGAGCCTCCTGATCGGTCTCTCTCTTGTTTTCTCAGCGACGAGGCGGCGTGTTTCTCTATTCAGAAAGGCCTGCAGGCTTCACGCAGCTTCATCAAATACTTCAAACACAACGATATGGAGGATCTGGAGCGCCTCCTGAAGGAGCAGGAGATCGAGGATCAGAAGGTGATCTCACACCGAAGAGGAATTCAGTCAGCGCATGAGTTTATGACAGATTTCCTGGTGAAGCATATGGAAGGCCAAAGTAGTCAAAATTAAATACATGTTGAAAAATATAAATAAATACTTTTTTTTTTCTTTAAATACATAAATAATTACAGAGATAAAGAAATGCATAAATTAATAAATATATTCATTTATATATTGATTTTTTGAATTATTCATTTTTATTTATACATTTATTTATTTAGTTACAGTTGTTGGTACGTCATGAATGAATGTGGAGTGAAATAAATATTTATTTATTTTATTTAACGATTTATATATTTCAGCATTTATATAATGATTAATTTTGAGTAATTTGGCCTTCCATAGAAGCATAGTGTGCAGTATATAAATATTAAAGTAATTGAAACAGACTTGATTAACACTGTCCTTCTTAAATGTTAAATACACTTAAGTAAATTAAAATTATGCATAATTGCAAACAACAAGCATTAATCATAACCCTGTATTTAGTATATTTTGTTAATTAATATTACACAGTACTTATTTGTGGACACTGCAACAGCAGAACATTAAAATAAAATGTCACCAGTTTTAACAATTGGGATTTGACTACAGTGAAAAGTGGCTTTATCGGTTATTTTAACATTTCTCTCTCTCCATGTGGCTTTTTGTCAACAGAATTTTTTTTTTTTTTAAGCAGAAAACATTGTTCCCTTTTTATGCAAGATTATAAAAACAAACTTTAGGACTAAGTAAAACATGCACAGATGAATAATGTGCAGTGAAATTTACATTTTCATGATCTGTCCACACTAATGACTTTAGAAAAGTCTAGCATTTGATGTTTGATGTTTCTCTACACAGTTATACTCGCTTGTTCATTCATTCGTATTATTTCTGTGTTTTTCTTTAGAATCCACGCAAGGCGAAAGTAATCCGGCGGTTCATTGTCGTTGAGGGACTCTATATCAACACTGCTGATCTCTGTCCACTACCTCAACTGGTAAGAGAAAATGTTTTCTTTTAAGTTATCACAAATCAGTTTTTTGCTTTATCATAGTGTGTGAGCCTGGAGCACAAAAGCAGTCATCAGTTGCACAGGTATATTTGTAGCAATAGCCAACAATACACCATATGGGTCAAAATTATCCATTTTTCTTTGATGCCAAAAAATCATTAGGATATTAACCCTTTAACTGTCACTCCCATTTTTGAACGTAGATGTGAAAGTGCACAAGCTTAAATTCTCATAATTCAATAAATGAAAACATTTTGTAATCTGATTTTGATGTGCCATTCACAGATATATTGTAAATGTCCTATTGTAGATTTATCAAAACTTAATTTTTGATTAGTAATATGCATTGGAAAGGATTTCATTTGGACGACTTTAAAGGCTCAATATTTTGATTTGTTTTGCTCCCTCAGATTCCAGATTTTAAAATATTGTCCTGATCCTTACAAACCATACATCAGTGGAAAAAGTGTTTATTATATTTGATCTAAATTACAAAAATGGACCCTTATGACTGGTTTTGTGGTCCAGGGTCACAGATGGTATGGTGTATAAGCTGAAACAACAAAATGCGAAAATCAAATAAACTAAAAACTCTCTGAAAGCACTGTTTGTGTCATCTGACTCTGTGGTTTTTGCTAAGGAAAGCATCACTAATAATATGCAAAATAGAAAATTGTGTTTGATTTACTTTGAAACAAGTTTCACTTACAAATTGTGAGTACATTTTACAAACAATTTCAAAGAAACAAATTAAAGGGATAGTTCACCCAAAAATGAAAATTGTCAATCTAATGTCGTTCCAAATCCGTCATACTTTTGTTCATCTTTGAAACACAAATGAAGATTTATTTTCATGAAATCTGAGAGATCTCTGTTCCTCCGTTAGAAATCGATTCACTCGCTTCAAAACATTCATTAAGAGATTTAAATAAATCCACGTGAATCGAGCTGTTTATAGATGTCCTCTGAAGAGACACATTCACTTGATGAACAGATTACATTTCAAATGTTTGGAAAGTGTCCAAACCTTTTACTGGTACTGTACTTTAATATACACAAAGACTATCAGCCGATATATCGTTATCAGCCTTATTTTACTCTCTAATATCGGTATCGTTATCGGCCTTATTTTACTCTCTAATATCGGTATCGTTATCGGCCTTATTTTACTCCATGATATCGGTTTCGTTATCAGCCTTATTTTACTCCATGATATCGTTATCGGCCTTATTTTACTCTCTAATATCGGTATCGTTATCGGCCTTATTTTACTCCATGATATCGGTTTCGTTATCAGCCTTATTTTACTCCATAATACCGGTATCGTTATCAGCCTTATTTTACTCCATAATACCGGTATCGTTATCAGCCTTATTTTACTCCATGATATCGGTATCGTTATCAGCCTTATTTTACTCCATGATATCGTTATCGGCCTTATTTTACTCTCTAATATTAGTATCGTTATCAGCCTTATTTTACTCCCTAATATCGGTATCTGTATCGACACCCACAAAAACCGATATCGGTCGGGCTCTAATGGAAACCTAGCTGTAGACGTACATAGACTGATGTTTTTGCTCTTGCTTCCTCTTTTCCAGGTGAAGCTGAAGTACAGATATAAAGTGCGAATCTTCCTGGAGGAGAGCATGTCTTTCGGAGTGCTTGGAGAACACGGAAGAGGCGTCACAGAGCATTTTGGGGTCAACGTACGTAATACTAACTTCTCTACAGTTTCAGGAACTCGGGTGTTAATTAACGATTTGGTGAAAACCGCATGTGTGTTTTCATTTCAGATCGATGATATTGACCTCATCAGTGCCAACATGGAGAATGCGCTGGCGTCCATCGGAGGCTTCTGCTGCGGACGATCATTCGTTATTGATCACCAGGTATGACTACAAAACAGCAATAACTGATCTGCACCATTGTGCATACTTTATAAAAATTACAATTTATTTGCTCCATTCAACTCAGACTGCAAAGCTAATGTCAGTGTACTGTCTTCATTCATTATCTGGTCTAAACTGAGATTCTGCCTCACTGAATGCACTTCTGTGAATAGGGGATGTTTTACAGCAAATACTGGCAGCCGAAATATTCTTTAATCTTCATTTTTGATGTTGGGTTTGTCTTTCAGTTAGCCAAGGATTTTATTAGTCAGTGAGTACTGTAAGGTTTGGCTTGCTGGTTATTATTTAAATGATCAAAGGAAGTCTCCTTTGATGTATATTTCTACACACATGGTTTCTATATTCTGAAGATTAAACTGTAATTATATACATATGCAACATTTTTAGATCTGGAATTAAGAGCACAATTATCCTCATGCAACCTATAGTCATAAGTGATTTATTCTCGTCCTCGCCTATTTGACTTTCATATAACTTCACTTGTGAATCACACGGATCATATCAGATCCATTCTTCCTTTAGTGACTTTACACATGCTCTGTTTAAATGCATGTGGAGCGTCAATAATCTGAGCAGCGTTTGCAGATTATCATACAGTTTTTTTTTTTTATTCAGTGGCTTGCGTGGTTTTTCCACCAGCTGCCACTGTCTCCAAACATCTCAGGTCTGAAACACTTTGTTCAAATACGTGTTGTATAGCCTTTGTTAAAACCTGCTTGCCTTCTAAAGAAGACGCTCTGTTTCCCATCATTACTGCACTCAGACATGAACATGGCTATCTTATGGTGTGCGCTGGTGATTGAGTATGCATGTGTTTTCTGGTGTTGTCAGCGTCTGTCGGGTCAGGGTTACTGTTTCTCCGCGTCTCTTCCACCCATGCTGGCTGCTGCTGCTATCGAAGCCCTCAACATCATGGAGGAAGATCCAGGTAACAACAGTTTTGTTTAATTAAACTACATGCATTCAATTTCTCGTGTAGAGCATGTTTTGGTCAAATTATCACACTAATTGCCGTATTATTATTTTTTTCACTCTCTCTCACAGGCCTTTTCAGGGTATTACGGGATAAATGCAAACATGTCCACAAAGCACTACAAGGGCAAGTCCATTTTACCTCCTTTTTTTTTAACAAAAAATAAAAAAGAAACCATTTTTTAAACCAGAATCAGTGTTGTGTTAGTTATTATGAGCAGTAAAGATCTGACTTCATACACCGGGGGGCTGCTGCTGGGGGTGTTTTCTGTGGACTTTAGTGATGATTTGGGGGGTGTTCTGCAGGACTCCAGGGCTGAAGGTGATCGGAGAGCCGTTAGCTCCTGCTCTTCACCTGCAGCTGGAGAACAGCTCGGGATCCAGAACAGATGACCTGAAGCTGCTGCGAGCCATTGTTGATTACGTATGTTACACCAGCAGGCCACAACTCACTTGTCTTAGTGTGGTTATCATGCATATGGTTGTCACTCATTGACTTACTTTATCACAATATTTTCTGGTATTTATTGCGATATCAGTTACGGTAAATCATATGCATCTACTGATGCATGAGAGAGAGATAAAATAGGGTGTTGTGAGCACATACATGTAAAGTAATGTCTGATTCATTCATACTGGAAGCTAGAGGGCGCCCTCGCGCAGATACTCCACAAAAGTCATAACTGATGACAGGAAAAAGAAATCCAGCTATCACAGAGGAAAAAAAGATAGAGACGCTTAAACTGATTGAACGTAAAGACAAACACACACTTATTTCAAATACATAATTTATCTTTGTCTACAGAGCGTTGTCACCACTATGCATCAAATGAAATGCATTAAATGTAATCATTTTAATTGAATGTGCCATCAGCATTTACAACCATTTTTATACATGGCTCATCCAATCACAATTTAGAATTGGAATTGGCAATTTTCTAACATTAATTAAATGTTGATTATATAACCAGAAACAGGAAGTCATTAACGTTTTTAATATTTTTATTGCTTTAAAACTTATGAAAACTTTTTTTTTTTTTAGAGAAATGTCACAGAAATGCATTAAATGAAATAAAGGTAGATTGTGAATTCCTGTGTATTATAGTAAATGCGGTATAAATAATCTCTTATTTGTGGTCTCTTGTGTAGAGTTTGGACCGACAGATCGCACTCACTTTGGCTCGGTACCTGGACAAAGAAGAGCGTTTCCTTCCACCGCCGAGGTGATTATCTGTGAGCTATGTGTCTGAAATCATGCTTTGCTGTGAATCTGATGTTTCTGAGCGTGTGTGTGTCCGCAGCATCAGAGTCGTGGTGACTGTTGAGCAGACGCAGGACGAGATCCAGACCGCAGCGCAGTGCATTCGAGAAGCAGCGCTGAAGATCCTCAAATGATGAGAGATCATGTGAGAGCCATGATGACCTTTGACCCTGAAGACCTCGACTGCACACAACTCGAATGGATGAATACACTGATTGTATTATATTTGTTTTCCATACCTGCTGTACAGATAATGTTGATTATTTTAGTCTTCATTTCACATTGAAATAAATGCAGCACTGAGTTGGTGTGCACCATCTTGAATGTCTAGAATAATGGGAGATCTTGTCTAATCAACAATAACTATGCCCTAGAAACAATCATTATTTTATATACAAAGTCATTTTTATAGACACTAATATTTACATTGCTTTGTTACCTTTGACCAAAGAGTTGCTTCTTTACATGTTTTCCCAGTGTTTATGCCCTGCATACGAGTTGTTTCTGAATCAAGCGTTTATTCTTAGACTCTTTCGGTAACTGAATGCATTGAGTGCACTGGTCAAGAGACACCAAATCTGATCTGGTTCTGAATCTGTCAACATGTCATTTGTTTTCAAATATGTTTCAAGAATAAAACGCATTTCAGCTTTTAAATATAGTATTTTTGCAGTAGTTTTTATAATCTTTTTCCATCTCCAGCAATTCATACGTTGAATTATATTTGAATCCTGCTGTGTCTTCAGTCTTCAGTCTTCACTGGACTTTTAGTGTTACTTTTAGTCCACCTTCAGCTTAAGCTTCATGTGTGTTTTTGCAGAAAAAAATCAGATTTTTCTGAAGTGAATATGATAACTTTTATATTGTTGGTAATATTTCAAGATGAACATGTACTGGACTGAACCAGCTTAGTTTAACTTGATTATCTAGACAATATTATTATTTTAAAAAACTATCGAATATCATCAAGCTTTGTTTCAATCAATCAGTTTCATCAATAAGTCATCCCTGCAAAAAATGTTTATATGCATCTTATGTAAGTATTCTCTCTCTCTCTCTCTCTCTCTCTCTCTCTCTCTCTATAAATATATATATGAAACTTTTTTGGCAATTTTTGATAACCTTTAGGCCTCTGAATATCCTTCATGTAATGAGCCATAAAAATCCTGATACAGCAAATATGATATTCGTCAAAACACATTTATTAATTTTAGTGCTGTCAAACGATTAATCGCGTCCAAAATAAAGTTTTTGTTTTATAACATGAGTGTATACTGTGTATATTTATTATGTAATGTATATATAAATACAAACACATGCATGTATATATCCATGAAAAAAATGTTTATACATTAAATACATGTAAATATGATATAAGAATATAAATATATGCATGTAAATACATGTAAATATTTTATAAATATTTACTGTATAAGTGTGTATGTATATATACATAATAAATATACACAGTACACATTCATATATTATGAAAACAACAACTTTTTTATTTTTTTTTTAAGCAATTAATCATTTGACAGCACTATTTATTTATTTACTTATTGTCTAATGGTTCACTAAACTGTTCAGTAAAAAAAAAAAAAAAGATTTTTCTTTAATTGCATGTCATGCTCCCCATAGATATTATGCTGATTTGCTGCTCAAGAAACTGATTGAACTCTTATTGTTTTAATTATTAAAATGTTTGGCATGCTCATTTTAGGATGTGTATGCATTTATATGAAACTATGTAATGTGCATAATATGTAAAGTAAACATGAATTAATTTAGTGTTGTATAATTTTATTTGGTTATTAAACTCTGTCAGCTATGAAAGTATGATCCTTCCACACAGCTGACAATCTCAAAAACAGAGATACAGATACACAACCCTGTTCCTAGCCCTGTATAATGAAACTGTATTATACACTCATTAAACTGTATAGAGATTATACACAAACTGTATAATTCACATACTTTACATGTGAATTTGAAATGACAGATGTCTGGTCAGGTTTTAAATGTTGAAAAATGTTTTGAACCTCTTCTCATTTTTATCGATTTTTATTTAAGTTATTGATGATCGATTATTAATTTATTTTTATTATCATTGTTAAAACACTTGCACTGCTTAAAGTTTTGCAAAGATTGGCCATCTTTTCTGGATTCTTTAATTAATAAAAAAATAAAAAGAACAGCATTTGTTTGAAACATAAATATTTTGTAGCGACGCAAACGTCTTGACTGTAAATTATGAATGAATGCATCCCTGCTAAAGTTTTTTTTTTTCTTGTAATAATTTTTTTTTTCACCAGTAGGTGTCGTGTTTTTCCAAAGTTTTCACATTTCTTATCCCATTTCAAATTCACTAATCCTACTATGGCTAGAAATTCCTGGTAACCTTCTTGGAGCGTCGTGACACGTGACCTCTTTAATATTCATTAGCCAATCAACGTGCTCCTCCAGCAAATCAAGCGGGCCTGCTGATTGAGGATAATGAATATTCATGAGCGGCGCCTTTGCTGTAGTAGGATTGGCAGATTCGCTCCCTCCCTCGCGATGGACCCGTCCTCCGTCCAGAGGAGCTGGAGTTACTCCTGCACTTTTCCATTAGGAGACTTTGGGACACTTGAACGGGATCACCGTTGGTCGACGAGCACCTCTGGACTGAGCGGGATGAAACGCGTTATTCTTCTGCAAGCGCACCATCAGAAAGAGTTTGATTCCGTGCACACTTGAGACCGGACGCGCCGTGTTCGCTCGCGCAGACTCTCTTATCGCTCGCGCAGGGATCTGGAAGTTTGAGCGCGCTGATCCCAGATCCAGCTGCTCCAGAGGAAGGATGCACACTCTGAGGATTACAGCCAGAGCTGCTCTGATGCTGATAGCAGTCCTCCTCACAACATGCACACTCACAGGTAACACTTTCCTTCGTTTAGCACCAGCTCTCCTTAAACCTGATGTGAACGCGCTGGTTTGTGCTGGGAGAAATAACATTGTAAGAAAGGAGGCAAATAGTTATTTATTTTTTTAAAGAGTCAATGCAACAATAAAAAGTTTTTTTTTTTGCTGTTCAACAAGTTTATCCGAACCACCCATCCAAAGAAATGTTTCATTAAAGTTGAAGTCTTTAGTAGCCTGAATGTTGCATGTCGTATTGTTGATCGACAGTGATTTATTATCATATGAATATGCTTTTGGTCATTTTTCTGCTAAATGACTGAATGCGTACTAAGCAGATCCAGATCATTTCATGTAATGCACTGTTTCTGGGTGTAACACTCAGAAATCTAGTTGAATCGGTGTTACACGAGAGCCATCGGGTCTGATGTTGGTAATCAGATGCATATTTTGGGATTGATTTCTTGTTGATTAATTTCCTCCCCGCAGGGAGGAGGGGGACAGATGTTGAGATTTCCTGTTTGGAATGTGCGCTCTTTTTTTGGCCATTTGGCTGGAGTTTAAAGGGGGATGGGACGTGTCCTCCCAGCTTTATCACCCTGAGCTGCAGATTGAGCGCCTGGAGTGAAGAGATGAGCTCATTATTGATTAGGCGTTCCTTCATGCACGCGCACCACGTGACTGAACAAGTTTTGCGTTATAAACGCGAAAAGTAAAAACAACAGAGATGCACAGATGCTTTAAAAAAAATAATTAATTAATTAATTTCGGGTTTTCAGAACGGCTCAGAATGGGAACGTTTGGAAAGGTTGCGCATGCGCTGTTGAATTCTTGTGTTTTCATTTAATAATTGGTTTTAAACGCTGACAAAAAAAACTGAATAAAATGAAAACAGAAACAATACAATATTTAAAAATGATAATTTTGCTGGTTTCTTATTTTTCTGAACTTAATCTCGTTTTTAGGTATTATTAAACGAATGCCTTCAAAGCTGTCTGTGCTTGTTTCATCATGGCATTAATGTTGATAATTTCTTAATAGGGTATTACAGTTAACTAAAACTGTAACTAAAATTAAAACTGTAAAGGTTATTAAAATTATTTTAAAAATAATAATTATTTAAAATAAATTGGATTTTTTTGTTCCTCAAAACTTAACACCAAAAATACTAAAACTTTGAAATGAAAATTTAAAACAAATATTCAGAATATTAATAAAAATCTAGTAAGTCAGTGATATTAAAATACACTGTCAGACAGTTGAGTACACATCACTGAATGTAAAGTATAGTATAATTATTTGAAGTTGGATGCATTACATTGACCCTGAGCACAAAATCAGTCTTAAGTCGCTGGGGTATATTTGTAGCGGTAGCCAACAATGCATTGCATGGGTCAAAATTATCAATTTTTCTTTTATGCCAAAAATCATTTGGATATTAAGTTAAGAACATGTCACATGAAAATATTTTGTACATTTATTACTGTAAGTATATCAAAACTTAATTTTTGATTAATTTGAACAACTTTAAAGATGATTTTCTAAATTTAGATTTTTTTTTTTTTTGCACCCTCAGAGTCCAGATTTTCAAAATAGTTGTAAAAATGGACCATTATGTTGCGGTCCAGGGTAACAACTTTATAATAAAGAGCAGTGCAGAAATACAGGTCACATTTTGCAATGATATAAACAATCAAAGTGTCAGTGTCCAATTTAAAAATACGAGCGTTTTTGCCATTCTAAAATAAATCCATTTTAGAAACCGTCTGAAACCGTCCCAGCTGGATGGGCTCATCTTCAGTCCTGGCGGGGGTGTCTGTGTTTCTGCGGTCCGCAGGGGGTCCAGCTCCTCTGACTCACACTTTCAACCATCAGAAAGGTGTGGGAGATCTTTAACAAGCCCATTGACGTGCTAATTGATTCAGTTGCTAATAAGAGCCCTGAAGCCCCAGACAACTGAATCAGCTTCACACAGGGCAGAGGATTGACTGAAGGGCTTGTGTTTCTTCATGTGCAGATCCTTCGCTGTAATGCCTCCTCCTTTGAGTTTAACGCCTGCGCCTCTCAGACGTTTGCATATTTACACTTTCCAGTTTTTGGAAGTTAATGCTGAATGATTGTGTTGATCATTAAAAGACAAAAGGGCTTGGTGGAAGCCAGGGGTCCTAAACTATTTACAAACCCCCTCCAAAAACCATGAAGGAACCCTTTTCTAAAATATGAAGAGGAGAGGAGAAATTTATATTAAGAAATCGAAGGTACAAACTGTTTTTGGTGCTTTCTGAGATTTTTTTTTTTTTTTTAAATCAAGGAGAAATTAAAACACAAAATTAATTATTTAAATTTTATTGTATTGTGTTTTAAAACTGATTTATTTTTTAATTTAATGTTTTAAATACATAAATAATTTAACTTTTTTTTTTTCTACTGAAATTTTGCACAGACCTTACAGATCCTTAAGAGTCCCAAAAACTAGTTTAGTTTTAACTTTCCTATTTTAAAAGTTTTCATTTTTGCATTTTCATTTTAATAATATTTAAAGTTTTAGTACTTTGTATTTTATATATTTTTACAAATATTTTTTAAACCAACTATATTTGTTTTTAAAGTTTTTATACATATTTTTTCTGTTTTAATTATTTTATTACAACACGTGAAATGAAAACGAGAAATTTTGACTAGTTTCAGTAAAAATAAGCTCAAGTTTTGCATTTAATTTTACAACTTTTATGAGGACTTTAAGATTTCTGGCCTCGTGACAAAGTGAGAATCTAGTGACTTAAAATAATGTGAATTACAAATAATAAAATTAAATTAAATAAAAAAAAGTCTGTAGACATTCTGATAACAAAAATTCAGGAATAGGACAACTGTTAGAAAACAACTCCGCAAGCATTTTTTTATATGATCTATTATATCTGACCTGAACTGGTAAAGTCCTGACTCAAAGACAGCAGAGAAGCACGGTTGTGTTGAGCTGTGAAGTGAGCTGGACGCGCTCGTGGTGTTACCCAGAGTTCAGTCAGTTAATCCAGAGTTGACCAGGGCAAGGGGAAATCTTCAAAGCGTCCGTCATGAAGAAAAGAGCGCAGTAAGGCAGCTGATCCTTTAATACTTTTGGAGAGAGCCAGTCTAGCCGTGGGAAAGAGCGAGACATACCCACGCCTTGATCTGAGTCCGTAACCTTTATTAAACACACACACCTCTTCTGTAATATTAAGGAGGTGTTTCAATTAAAAACGGTTTACAGATAAAGTTTGAGGTTCGTAATTATTATATGTTTTTTTTTTTCAATGTGTTTTAAAGAAGTCTCTTCTGCTCACTAAGGCTGCATTTATTTGCTCAAAAAATACAGTAAAAAAACTAATATTGTGAAAAATTATTACCATTTACAATAAGTGTTTTCTACGTAAATATCTGTTGAAATGTAATTTATTTCTGCGAGGCGCAGCTGTATTTTCAGCATCATTCAGTTTGTGTTGTTTATTATTTTTGTGGAAACTGATGTTTTTTTTTTCTGGCTTCATTTATTTGAAATATTTTTCGTAACAATGTAAAAGTATTTACTCGTCACCTTTTGTTTACAATTGAATGCATCTTTGCTGAATGAAAGTATTATTATTATTATTATTATTATTTTAAATCTTACTGAATTTTTCAATGCAGTGTGAACCTAAGCTGAAGCAATGTTTTAATGAACTGTTGTTTGATATATGTCTGAATTAAAAGGTCAAATAAGGAAACAAACAATTCTGAATCTAAATATTATGTAAATATTTCTAAGTATACTTCTGTTTTCTAAATAAAATGCATTAAGAATGGCTGATATGCTTTGGTTAGCATTGATCCCACGCACTTTGAGGCTTTATTCTGTATATAATTATATAACTGACCAGTAGAAACAGACAGATCATGACTAGTATTAGAAATGCCTTTTTATGGTAATTGCAAGATGGAAACCAATGTGGAACTGGAAATGAGTTTTGGTGGAGTGATGAATGCAGAGCAGAGATGATTCAGAGCAGATGAAAACGCTTTCGCTGCCGTCCCGAGAAAGAGACATCAGGAAGAGGAAATCTGTCCCTGATTGCCAAGCCAGTCCGCGGTCGTGCTTGTGCAATGGAAATGTTTTTGTAACATTATTGAACCCTCGCATCCCTAATCCAGAGCATCTCGAATCCAAACAGCGCCCCAGCGGGAGAACCAGACGGGTTTGGAGGAAAAGCTTGCTGATAAGAGCTTAATCGCTTTCTATGAACTATACAAACATGATGCAATAGCAAAGTGATTATTTTTTTAATTTTTTGATGATTCATACCATAAAATCTATTACTCTGTGCAACTGTTTTGTGACGTGATGACAGATTTCTCTTGCATGCTCTGTTTTATGCATTACTACGTTAAGAGCGTGTCTTCACCTTGGTCCTTTAAGCAGCATGAAAACAAAACCCTGATCCATGTTTTGATTCGGGTCATTGACTGAAACACGAACAAGACGTTCATGGCTGTTCCTGTGAAATCTTTAACATATTACTGCACTCTTCCTTCGTCCTCGCTCTGGAGCGATTGCATTAACCTGATTAAAATGGAAAAGAATCGCCCGGGAGCCATTGATTTGATACTGATTATCTAACCACATTAAATCAAAAATGCTACATTCTTATACGAGTCATCCAAACGCTAGATTAACCAGCGAGGTGAGATGTTTCCAGAGGCCACCCAGCGCTGGACTCAGTCCTTCAGCACTAATCTCTGTTTGGAGGAGAAGGACATTAATGCGGTTGCCTTCTGTTGGAAAGTTGGCCTGCGTCTCTGTCTCTGGTGCCACTCTGCTGCTTATGTTGGACTTATTTTTTCCCACTTTGCATAACGGATAAAAATAGACTATCAGACAAAAAGCGAAATGCTTATTCATGCTTCTGTTGTGTTCATATGAGCGGTGTTTTTCACTGGAGATACTGGCTCAGCCGGATGCTTTCGAGAAGACTGGAGCTGAAGAAGCTCACATACTCCGATTGATCAATGTTGGAGAGTCGAGTTTCACGCCGTCACATTTCAACTCCCAAACAAACCTTCGGGTCAGATCTTCAGGTTTAGTTGTTCAGAGACAGTATTGAAATGTGCAGAAACATGATTTCTCAGCTTGAGCTTCAGAGCCTTGTTCGGGTCCCGTCTCACACTTCTGTCAATGCATTGGTCCTCTGAGTCTGAGGAATGAAAGCGTACCTGTAAAACATCAGCACGTTTTATTTAGTCCACAAACATATTTCACAAGGTGTGAATCCTGCAGGCCAAAGCATTTTTTTTTTACATGTATGGAAAGCATATCTGCATGTCTTTAAGATTTATGGAAAGTGTTTCTAAAGCCACCCTGAATCTTTGTTAGTTACAGTCATGAACTCGTTTTTTCAGGAGTAGAAAGAAAAGTGAAATTGCTGTGAGGTGCTATACTGTTTTTGACTCTCCAATCTATTGATTTTATTGTCTAACTTCATGATTTGAAGTAAAGAACCTAAAAAAGATTTCCATGTTAAAGAAGGTAGAACATCTATTAGATGACGAACCAATGACGGTGTGATTGTTTTAAAGCAATAGTTCACCTAAAAATGACAAATAATTTAAAGATTACTTGCTCTCAGCTCATCCAAGATTGTTTCTTCATCAGATTTGGAGAAATGTAGCATTACATCACCCTCTCAGCAATAGATGCTCTGCAGTGAATGGGTGCCGTCACAATGAGAGTCTAAACAGATGATAAAAACCTCACAATGTCTCAGTTAATGTCTCAAGAAGTGAAGAGCTGCATGTTTGAAAGAAACAAATCCATCGTTAAGATTTGAAGTCCTCACTTCTAGACAAAATAAGAGTCCATAATCCATAATAACACTTCCTCCAGTGAAAATCTGTTGTCTCTCACATTAAACTTCACCAACAGATCTGTTGTGTTTGATCTGTGCAGATTTCTCTCCTGATTCAGACCAGACAACTAGTGTTATTATGGATTATGGACTCATATTTTAGCTGGAAGCAACAGTTTGAAGTTAAAAACACTTTAATGATGGGGTTGTTTTTTACAAACACACAGCGTTTATCTTCTCCAGACATTAACTGATGGACTGGAGTGCTGTGGGTAACTTGTGGATTATTGTGATGTTTTTTATCAGCTGTTTGGACTCTCATTCTGACGGCACCCATTCACTACAGAGCAACCACTGGAGAGCAAGTGATGCAATGCTTCATTTCTCTAGATCTGATGAAGAAACAAACTCATCTGCATCTGGGATATCATATTTCAATATTTTTTTTTTTTTTTGGGTGAACTATTCCTTTTTCTAGAAGTCTTGAACCACTGAATCCTCTCAGAGCATCTTTGTTTTCCACAGATTTAGTCTGAAGTATATCGAGGCTCATGCAATCTTATTGAAATCTTATTTTACCCATAATCCTGATTCATTATATCATTAAGCATCATATTTTTCCATGGTTGTATAAAAACAGAACAGGGACTTGCATATAACTGAAACAATCAAAACCGCAATAGATCAAAAACTGTTTTAGCGTGCATTCTGACAGCTTCATGGTGCAAGAACATCCATTTTTATGAATGGCACTTAAAGAGACATTTATAATTCCTGTAGATCTTACAAACTAACAGGAATTTACCGAACGTCCTTCCCTCGACCTCTCCCACAGAAAAAGAAACGAATAATCCAGATAAAGTTGGTGTTTGTGGTCCTTCATGAATCAGGGATGTGTTTCGAGACGTCATCCAGCGCTAGATGTGTGCTCTCATCTCCATCCGTCAGCGTCAGGCCTGGAGAAGGTGTTCACCGCGGATCAACAAACTAATAACCAAAAGCATGCTCGGTCGGCTTCACACTGCCACCAAGGAATTTAATCAGAATGCATTGGGTTCATGATCCAAACGACCGGAGACGCTTTAATATTCTAGCCCAAACCCTCATGGTGGGGGATATTCAATTGTATTTTTTAGTAAATACAAATTCTATTACCAGCATATGAAAATTAAGCATAAGGAAAATACCCACACTGTTATAGGAATATTAAACCCAACTGAAGCCCATTTCTGCCACCGAATATTTTTTTAAAACTAATATAAACTTGCAATTGTGAGAAATAAAGTCAGAATTGTGAGATTTGTGTCACATGCAAGAAAATTTGCAATCCGATATTATTTCCCAGAAGAATTATATATCCCACAATTCTGGGAAATTGCAAACATTGCAAATTTTCTTGCAACTTTTTTTCCTCAGAATTGCACGATATAAACTTGTGATTCTGAGAGATGGAGTCACTGTTCTGGGTTTACAATTCAAAATTGTGTTGGAACAAAAAAAATCAAAATTACCTTTGTGAGTTTATGTGCCACAATTCTGATGTAAAAAAAAAAAAAAAAAAAAAAAAATCTGTATTGTGAGATAAAAAAATAAATACAATTATTTATATTTAATAATATAAATATAATTCAGTCATCATGAAAATCCGAATCACTCCCCAAAATGGTATTTAAAGGGATGGGCGTAAAGGGATAAAGTCGTTTTATTTCTGTTTCCTTCGCAAAAACAAAAAGTATTCTTGTCTTTTTATAACATTACGTTTGATCCACTGATGGCAGATGGACTATTCTGATGATATATTTGATACTTTTATGGAGTTTGACCGTGTAAGTTACTTGGCAGTCTATGGGACAGTCACAAGCCTCCTGGATTTCATCCAAAATATCTTAAATTGTGTTTCAAAGCTTTTACAGGTTTGGAACGAGTGATTAAGGACTAAATGTTGATTTTGGGTTGGCGTATCCCTTTAAGCAAATGTAAATGATAGATATTTTGTTTCAAGTTTTAACATTCTAAGACGTGTCAAATTCTGTAAATGAGTAGACATTAAACTGATTGGCGGCAAATTCTACAAATCTAAACTGATTAATTTGAGTTTAGATTCTTGCAGAGACTGTTTCTTCCCGTGCATGTAACTGATGTAAAGTTCGAGGAGTGTGGCACAGTGATGTGGTGTTTCAGTCTGAAAGCAGTACTGTACATTGATCTTGATGAATACACGCTCTGATAAAGATGGAAGTGTGTTTTCAGCAAACTGCTGTTTCATGTGGAGCTGCTGAGATGCTGGGCTCTTTAATGATACGCTCTGAAATCTGCTTTTAATTTGCCTCATAAACAGTCACAGGACATTGCCTCATGTTTAATACCGCATACCTCCACAAGTATGTAACGGTCGACCATCGCCTGCCTCTTTTCCTCTTGGACCCTCTTCTCTTTAACGTAAACCTGTACAGTTCAGTCTCACAGTGTTGTGACTGTCGTCTGTCCCGAAAAACAGCTGTAGGAAAAAACGAACGCTTGACTGTTGTTTTCCTTCGAGCTATTTTTGCTCAAACTCTTAACAGAATCAGCGTTTAACATGAACCGCACAACAAAACCGTTTCATAAGAAGAGACAAATTATTTTCTGACATTAGCTTTGAACGTCAGCTCTGCTCCGAAACCTTTATCCCTGATGTGTAGGATATGTTGTTTTCAATATTCAGAAGAGAAGGAGCGTTCAAAATAATAACCGTAAAGGGAACATGTGTGTGTGTGTGTGTGTGTGTGTGTGTGTGTGTGTCAGACCTCAGCAGTTCAGCAATATCATCTTATTAGGTGAGAAACAATTGGAAACCTTTTACATTTAGATGTTTTTTGTGTTTTATGTGTCTTTATGTAGTAAAACCTTGATATGTCATGACTGGGTTATGAAAAGAGTGTTTCATAAAAGAATAAAGCTGGGTGGGATCAAGTGTTCGAGGGGTTCGTGCTGAAAAGGAAAGCTGTTTTAGAGGTTATTGCATTCAGATGAAAGATAAAGACTTTTTTTATTTTTATAAAATGGACAAATGAATCTCTTTCACTCGAATGACTTGACACAATGACACAAAATGAATGACTTGCATTCATTGTTTTTTTTTTTTTGCATAATCTAGAATCATATTTTTATGCATATATTCTATAAACAATACAGGTGTTTTTCAGCAAGGACTAAAATAAATTGATTAAAACGGGCAGTAATGATAAAATACTACAGATTTCACTACTTATTTCAGATAAATGCTGTTTTTTTTAACCTTTTATTAATCAAAAAAGTTTCCACTTGAGATATAAAGAAGCACAACTGTTTCTAACATTTTATAGTAAATGCATATCATCATATTTTCATGATTTCTGAAGATCATGTGACACTGAAGACCGGAGGAATGATGCTGAAAATACAGCGGAGCATCACAGGAATAACTTACATCTTACAATATTTAATTGAAATGTAACACTTCACAATATTATGATTTATACTGTATTTTCCATGAAATAAATCCAGCTTTGTTGAGCATAAGAGACTTAAAAACATTTAAGAACATTTAAAAAAATATTCCTGACCCCAAACTTTTTAAATGTATGTAATAAAATTTATATTTTAATTTATTTTTATTTTAAAAATACTTTTTATAATGCATTTATGTAGTTGTAGGAGCCTTCAGTTCCTGTCAGGCAAAAGTGATAAGATCACTTACAGAAGGAATCGCCCTCTTCTCATCCAGTTGTATATTTCGAGGTATCGTTCATGTCTGTAGCACAAAATATACAAGTCAGAGGTCAATGCCGGTTCAAGTCAATAATGAGACCCTTCTAGAAAGCCAAGCGATGCTGGTCATTTTATCAGTGGGATGGCCTCAAACTTAATTGAACCCAGACAGTGAAACTAGATGTGCCTCTATTTATTGAAAGTGTACACAATGACATCTGCGTTTCATTTCTCGACCGGTGCAATCATTCGTGGCTTATGTTATGAGCTCTCTCTCTCTCTCTCTCTCTCTCTCTCTCTCTCTCTCTCTCGTGTGTTTGATGCCGTGGTGTTTACAGTTCCCTTCTCTCTGATTGAAATCAGCACAAACACACACAGATGCACCCATCTCCCCTCAGACGTTCCCAGGGTGGGGTTTAACCCTGAAGATCGGTGGTCAAGCAGTTGTACATGGATCTTTTGCCCGGCTTCGACACATAAGACGCTCCACACTGTGTTCAGTTGGAGGCTTCACTGTAGTAATAAAGACCAGATGATGCCGCTCCAAGTCCAACGGTAGTGACTCATGTTAGACGTTTAAAGAAATATATCGACCAAGAAATGAGGAACATCATCCTTGGCATTCTGTCTCTAATATTATTTACTGTATTCAATCAAATCTGAGTGTCCGAGCTGTTATTTTCCATTCAGCGAAAGTGGCTGGTGATTTACGCTGCCAAGATCAGAAGTAGGAAGAAACATTTTTTTCTTCTTTTGAACACAAAGACCATATTTTGAAGAATGTTGGTAACCAGACAGTCGACGGTAGCCATTGACTTGACATATTATGGAAGTCATTGGGGACCAGAAACACTTTGGTTGGTAACATTCTTCAAAACATATCACTTTGTGTTCAACGGAAGAAAGAAACTCATACAGGTTTGGAGCAACTTGAGGTGGAGTAAATGATGACAGAATCTATTTATTTTGTGGTGTGGTTTTCTATTTTAATATATGTATTCCATGGCATGTCTGAATACTGGATTCTGATTGGCTGGCAGGTGTGCAGTAAACCGTTTAATGCACAGGGAGATCCAAGTCAGTTTATTCACTGTTTTATATTAATGAATCATACAAAGCCGTAATTGATTAAAGTAACTGTTATTTTTACCCTTCTGGTCAAATATTGCACTGAAAACATCATTAACGGTATACTCCACCCTAAAATTTACATTTAGCCATTAATTACTTATCACCATGTCGTTCCAAACCCTTAAAAGCTTTGTCCCTCTTCAGAACACAATTTAAGATATTTTGGATAAAAACCAGGAGGCTTGTGACTGTCCCATTGACTGCCAAGTAACTTACACGGTCAAGGTCCAGAAAAATATGAAAGATATCATCAGAATAGTCCATCTGCCATCAGTGGATCAACCGTAACGTTTAAAGAGATGAGAATACTTTTTGTTTGTGAAGAAAGATTACAAGCCACATCAAACTGAGAGGTCTTTGCCTCTCTCCAAGTAAGGTAGGAAGCGTCTTCAGGCCTTAATAAGTAACCCTTTTTAGTTCTCATTATCAGACAATCACCCTGACGGTGGCAATAAAAGTGGAGTCTGGTTCTGTTTGCGTCTGGCTAATTGCAGGCTTGTCTTTTGTGCAGATCTGTGTCTCAGAGACGCTCTGTTAAAGCATTAGTGTACAGTCAGGGTGACTCAGATACTGAGGGGTCTCATAATGTCCCCTCCTCACTTCCTGTGCCTGTGTTTCACCTCGCTTTTGCTCTCTAAGCACTCTGTTTGAGACCCTACTCTGAAGTAAGAGCTCATTTGGTTCCTCCACACCGAGTTCCTAGAACTAGAACCGTGCCAGTTCCTGTGCAGCCAACATGACAAAAAGTGGATAGTTACACAATCAGTTAGGGATGCATCGATCCGATACTTAGAACCGGTATCGTCTCCGATACTGGCATTTTGTGCCTCCTCGGGTATCTTTCAGACGAGACCGATCCAAATCCCATATTATTACTGTGTTATTTTTACATTACATACATTATAAAGCACCATAAGCCGGGTTTCCACCGCACAAACTTTACCCAGGAACTAGGGACTTTGGGCTGGTCCTCGTGTGTTTCCACTGCAGGAACCAGGAACTAAATAATGTTCCGGGTAAAAAAAATGCCCCTCAGAAAGTCCCTGCTGGCGAGGTGGTACTTTTTCAAAGTTCCGGAACTTTCGGGGGCGGGACTTGGGCGCTAAGCATCCTGATTGGTTGAGTTCACGCAGCATAACACACAAGAGAAGACAGCAACATATGATCGAGAGGACTCCTATTTAAAACACAAAACAAACAACAACAACACACATTACATACATTTATGCATTTTTCAGTTTTATCCAAAGCAACTTAAAATGCATCCAAGGTACATGTTTTATCAGTTTATTTATTCCCTGTGAATTGATATACCTATAACCAGAGATGTATAAAGTACTAGAGACCCATACTTGAGTAAAAGTACAAGTGCTCTATCAAAAAAGTGACTTGAGTAGAAGTTGAAGTGCTCTTTAAGCACCACACTTAAGTAGAAGTACTAAAGTATTCAACATTTTTTTGTACTTAAGTATTGCAAGTAGTCTATTTTAAAATTTACTATTCAAGTACTGAAAGTAAAAGTACAAGTATTGTGTTATGTAGCTATTAAAGAAAATAGTCAAAAATTTGAACATATTGTTTTTACTATTTCAAATGATTAACCTAAAGGACAATCACAATTCCTTTGACTGTAACTTCTTGTAAACAAAAAACGGTTACTAGGGTTAGTTAGCCCAATTTGCAAAATTATGTCATTAATAACGTTACCCTCATGTTGTTTCAAACCCGTAAGACATCAGAGGGTCATTTAGAATTTGTTGAAGCATCGAAAATACATTTTGGTCCAAAAATAGCAAAAACTATGACTTTATTCAGCATTGTCTTCTCTTCTGTGTCTGTTGTAAGACAGTTAAAAACAAAGCAGTTTGTGATGTCGGGTTCGTGAACGAATCATTCGATGTAACTGGATCTTTTTGAAACAGTTCACCAAATCGAACTGAATCGTTTTAAACGGTTTAAACACCGAGCCGAGCCAGATAATGACTCGTTCACGAGTCAAGAACCGTTTCTGTCAGACGCGTCCGATTCGTGAACCGAGGAGCTGATGATACTGCGCATGTGTGATTCAGCGTTAAGCAGACCGACACACAGAGCGTCTGAACTGAACTGATTCTTTTGGTGATTGATTCTGAACTGATTCTGTGTTAATGTTATTAGCCCAGGTGCAGTCAACGCTAATGACGCCATTGCATCGAGCGCAAAAGAATCGGTGAACTGTTTTCTTCAACTGGTTTATTGAATCGAACTGTAAGAAAGAACTAACGTTACTGGTCATCCGCGAACCGATGCAACCGGTTCTTGACTCGTGAACGAGTCATTATCTGGCTCGGCTCGCTGTTCATTTCTCTCTTCACAGCAGTTCAGTCAGCACACGCAGTCTTCTTAATCGCTTGATTCGCTCAATGATGTGGCAGCTTCATCAAACCTGCCATCTACAGTTCTGGCAGTGGTTTGTAAAGGAATGATTCGTAACATTATTATAATTGTAACAAGTAACGATGCAGCACATAAAAAAAATATCGGAGTAAAAGTATTAAACTCAGCGAAAATATGTACTGAAGTAAAAGTGGAAGTAGGAGAAAAAAAAATACTCTAGTAAAGTACAGATACCGCCTTTTAGTACTTAAGTACAATAGTGAAGTAGTTCTACTTCGTTACTATACATCTCTGCCTATAACCTATTTGAGGATAAAAAATAGTGTAAAATGTCGTGTAATATGAAAAGGGTTGTACAAAAAATGTGCGGAATGTACAGAAATCCATGCAAATGTGCGATATGATGACATTCATTTTTCTCTTGCAAAAACAGCTGAACCACTTTAATGTGATTAACATCAGTCGATGCATTTCTTAGGGATTTTGAGTTTGAAGACAGGTTTAGTCTTACAACAGAAATCCCCAAGTTCAGAAAAAAATCGTGGCCCTCTCAAGCAGCATCATGCTCTCCAACACACTTGGAGGTGAATATAACGTCTGAGGTGCACATTTCTTTGGCGATGGGACAGGAATAAGAGGTTCATGGGTCTTTGAATGATTGGCCCAGGCTCTGTTAGTTTTGTGCTCATGTCTGCTGGTTTAATCGTTGAAGGTGTTGACGGAGAGCTGCACTTCACACATGATAAATCGAGCTGCTCTTTCGGAAAGCACGGGTCCAAAGGGACTCCCTGGGTCTTGATGTTCTTCATTTCCGACTCCATTTTTATATGGCAGCCCTCAACTATCTTGACTCCTTGCACTTTCTGTGCCCCTTCTTCTTAAAATAGCACATTTGGAGTCTCTTGCTTCATCTGACGCGAAGTTTTTTTTTCCGACATTATTTTTGTACTACCCAATCTTTTGTCTGCTCACGCACTCTTTACATTTCCCAAAATAAACCCATTATTATGGAGGGATTTTGGAGTAGTTGACTCTGCAGATCCATGGACTGCTCACTCACACAGAGAGGTTGACTTCCATTAAAAAAATCTGGTCTCTGCAGTTTTCTCCTTGGTTTTACACAGTTGCTGGTTGTCAGAGATTGTTAGTTTTTATCAATATGCCTGGAAAATGTTTTATATTCAAGGATCTTGGAATAAAAGTGACACAAAAATATGATATTTTTTGTAAAATTATTACTATAAATGTGTATAACAGCTCATAAATTAAAAGTAGTTGTTGAAATGCCCTAGAAACCCATTAAATTCTTGGAGGCAACTGAGCTGGATTCAGTGTGTTCAGTCTCCTTATTCAATGCCCAGTGCTTTATATGCATATCATTTATCTGCTCATGGAGAATATTGGGAGTGTCACAGAAGCAGGATGGATTCACAGTCAATCTACAGTCTAGTTGGTTCGTTCTAGCACAAGTGGTGTGTTGTTTTCTTGGAGCTGTGTGCGTGTAATGAGACACAGAGCAGAGCAGATGTTGACGAGGGCTTTCTGAGCAGCTCCTCACAGACCGAGCTCTTGTCCTGAGGACTGATGGTCTGTCTACATGCACTTTGACTTCTTGACAAAATATGTTTCCTCTTCATGAAAGACCTTTACTAAACCATGAAATCAGTTTTACTTTTGCTATGCATCATGGTGCATTAAAAAGACATGGAGCTTTGTATCTAGATTCATCTGATTACAAGGTTAAATTATTTATTTTATATTAATTGTCAGACGATAAAATGTGAAAATACATCCTGTTCCAAACCTTTCCACATCTGTGGCAATGATTTGAATCTGATGTAGGTGTGAGACATAAGCCAATATTTTATTCCTCCCTCTTAGTTTCCTGAGTGCAGTGATTGGCTGTCTCTGCTGTGAAGTAACACGAGGCAGCTGTGCTCTTTGTTCAACTTGCCAGCCTGCAAACAATTTGTCTGTGACCGTCGGGAGTCCTCGCTCAGAGCGTGTAGAAGTTAAGCTGCTGGGAAGCTCAGCAAACCCAGGGAATCAGGCTGAATCCCCTCAAGAAATCACAAGAGCATGCTGAATCTCCCGTTTCAGGCAAAAAGGGGGTGCTGTGTAAGATGAGTGTTTGTAGGTGATTTTTTTCTGCATGTATGGCTATTGTTTTCATAATTAAAAGCCTTTAAAATGAGAAAATAAGTTCTGCCGTATGATTTCTGTGAAGTATGAAAAGCAGAAGAGTGGTGCTAGTGATGACATCAGTGATTCCCAGGGGGAGGGTCCTCTGACATTGGCTGTTTGCTTGTGGGTGTGGCTTGTAGTGGTTGTGGTTTTGAGTGTGGTTTGTAGGGAGTGTAGTTGTTGTGGGTGTGGTTTGTAGGGAGTGTAGTTGTTGTGGGTGTGGTTTGTTTGTAGGGAGTGTGGTTGTTGTGGGTGTGGCTTATTTTGATTGCTGCCTTGTCCAAATACCAAATACAAAGTCTTGAGCCCCTTTCACACTGCGATTCAGGAAAATACACTGGTAAAGTGTTCCGGCAATTGTTCCCGGGTCGCTAGATTTTGCACTTTCACACTGCCAGTGATTACCCGGAATATGTTCGTGCGTTCACACACAACCCGTAAAGGTCCCTTAACGGCACGTGACATCAGGATGTGACATTTAATGTACGAGTCAAAAACGTTAGGCACGTTATACTTTCACTGAAGCTGGTGAACGATCTCCGCTTCAGTGCGGATAGTGAGGAACTAACTGAACTCTGCTTAATTACAGTTTGCACATATTTGTTTTTTCATCGCGAACATTGCTCTGTCTTCAAAACACCTGGTGAAAGAATCGCGCGATAACGTGTGTGATCACTACGACACACCCTTTACGGCATTAGTTCTGGCTTTTGTTCACACAGCTCTAGTTCCGGGACAAAGTATTGCATGTTTTATTGGTGTAAAGATGAGAAGTGTTGATTAGGGGTGTAACGATACATTTATTCGTACCGAACCATCACTGTACAAATATCTCGGTTCGGTGCATGTGCCCTTACATCGAATACATGCAGTTCATCCATAAATTCAGAAGGGGGCGCCCACAGTAATGCAGCGCTGTTTGATAACCACCAGCAGAAAAACAACAAATGCAATGAGTTGCACACTTGAAAAGGCATGGTTTGTGATGGTGTGGTTTAAATGGGTGTGTGGGTGGGGTTTGTGGTAGGTATGGTTTGTGGTGGTGTGGTTTAGGATCTAAATACAATTCCGGGTAAAACAATGCCCCTCAGAAAGTCCCTGCTGGTTAGGTGGTACTTTTTCAAAGTTCCGGAACTTTCGGGGGCGGGACTTGGGCATTAAACATCCTGATTGGTTGAGTTCACGCAGCATTGTGACCTCAACCACCATTTATTCAGATTATTTAAAAAAATATTACTGTTATTGTGTCATGAAATGTAGTTTTAAAAGTATTTCAGGCGAGAATGTAGTTGTTTAAAACTCAAATCTGTGGTTTATTTATAAAGACAGCGCCTATTTAAAAATGTTTTTCGCCGATTTTGGAGACGGTGAGCTCCACTCGATCCGCAGAGAGCAGCTTCACCTCGGCTAGACCTTCTGATGTGTGTTGCTGGCTCTGATGTCTCTTTAGTGGTTAAGCATAAAATATAATTCGTTGTGGGTAAATCTAACAGGTAATCTTAGGACTGTATTCAACTTAACTATATGTTAAAATGAAAATAAAAAGAAGCAATACTGTTTGATATAATATTTAGTTTCATTGTAATGTAGGCTATATAGGCCTATGCATATCCCTGAACTAAATTTCTGCGGCCATTAATATGTGTAAATGAAAACGAAAGGAGTCAGTGGTGTTTGATATGCTATTTCATTTTATTGTAAATATACGCGAAAATTGTAAATATACGTGAAAATTATCAAGTACGCTGCTGTTCGCAGAATTACCGGATTTGCGTCATCCCATCCGGCAGGAGATCTCACTCCTGAGTCGAACTCGCAAAGTCCGAAATTTGCGAACTTTGTATTGAGAAACGGCAGCAGATCTACGTCACCAGCCTATTTGCCTGATCTTCACGGTACTTTTGACCGCTGTCGAAACACAGAAAGCAATATGTCTTGGGGGGAAGAAAGCCTAGGCGAAAAAAAAGTTCCTGGTACAATTGTTCTGGGTATTTTCAGTGGAAACACGGTTGTTTGAAGTACTGCAGGACACAGTCAGAAACACTTGGCCAGAGCTTCTCTCGTAGAAAAGCTGCAGGAGGAATCAGATTGGCATCTTGTTGCACAGAAATGAGTGTTTGTGTTCCCTGGGTCACTCACTATTGCTCTCTGTGTAACCTGAAGGCCTCTGTTGTGAGGCTCAGGGTCTGTTTATTTTGCAGGTATGTAGAAAGCATGTCTCGTGGGTGGAGTCGAGCAGCTGTAAGTTCTGGCAGCCCTTGTGGAGTTCGCACCCGGTAAAAAGGCCACAGTAAATCAGATGGGCCCCAGTGCACCATATTGTAGGTCTCCATTCGGATTTATTCTGATCCCTTATTTCCTACAGAATGTGATGGTTTCTCCATTTGAAGTTGTTATTGGACAGCGGCACCTGGGCTGTTAGAGAGATAGTAACATGAGTGTCTTTGACTCATTTGGAGATGGAGTATTAAACTAATAAGGTTAGAGAGGATTTCATCCTGATTTTTGTATATGAATTGAATCATTCAGATTATTTGGACAGTCAGAATCCACGAATAATCCAAATTATGAAAAATAAATAAATAAAAAACCAAGGCAAAAAAAAAAAAATTTTAGAGCTGCAATAACTAATCGATTAAATCAATAGTAATCAATAATGAAAATAATTGGAAACAAAATAGAGTAATCGCTGCATGTCATTTTACTGCAATTAATAATGCATTTCTGAGTACAAAATGATTATGGGAAACGGTGGATGTGCTGCTGTGGGAAATGTACACAAAACATGTTGTCCTAAACGTGTGAATGCATCATATTACGTGCTTATGCCAGTAACTTGCATTTTATGGTTGTATCCTCATCTATTATTGATTATGTTTACATGGAAATCAGTCATCTAATTATTTACCTTATTCTGAAAAAGACAATTAGACCTATTATGATTAAGGTGTTAACATGAGTTGCTTTTAGAATAATTATGTTCCCATTTTACATGTAATTTAAATCCGCTTTAAATCCTATAAACACCTTGTTTAATGACTCTTAGAATGGCGTGTTGGACAACTGATTAATGTTGTGATTTAATGCAGTTTTATATTTTTAAGTGTGAAATGGTGTCCAGATGTCTTGTGGAGAAGAACCAGAGGCTTGTGTTGCATTTGAGTGTACACCCATAAATGATCAATGGAACCAGATTTAGTCCACAGGAAGTTACGGTTCATTTATCTGCAAGCCTGAACGTTCACCCTATTTTTTTACTTGATTAATGAACATTTCTGCTCTTATATGGCATGACTAATCGGTGCATGCCATTTCAAGTAAATACAATGTCTGTTTTCAGAGTATAATTAAAATGTAACGACAACTTTTCATCAATGTCACAAATCCCTCTTATACTTTTTCTCCCTAACTGTAATTTCAGACTAAATGTGAACATGCATTTAATCACTTGCACAAAAAACTGATTTAGTATTGCTCGAAATGAATAAAAACAAGCTTTACTTTCTATAAAAAGTAACTAATGGAATTAGTTAGGCCTACTTTGTTAGGCAGTAACACAATATTGTAATGTGTTACTTTTTAAAAGTAACTTTCCCCAAAACATCAGAAAGAACTAAAACATTCAATTGAGGAAAAAATGCTTTAATGTTTGTTGGATCAGGTCTCCACGCCAGATAATAATTAGGATCCATCCCCAGATGCCTAGATCCCTTCAGAAAATGTCAATTTGTCCAGAAACAGAACAACTAGTCCGCAGCTCTTTTAATACCCAAACCCTGTTAACAGCAAGTTTTGTATGGTATCCAAAAATACCCAAAACAGTCTTCTGTCAGTCAAGAAGTTGACCGAGGAAAGCCAGAGAAGAGCAGAAACAGGAGATGAAGTGATGATGGTTAAAAACAAGTACGTTTATTGAACAATCTTCAATAATTGCGTATGTCTCAATGTTCAAACTTGGTCTGACCAGCAAAAATTCAACACATGTACTGTTATACCAACACCGCTTCACAGCAACATCCCATAAACCTTGGGTTTCCATAAACATACTCTCTTATCTGTGTCTATTCATACAGACATAACAGTTCACGAAACACCACAAGCATGAGATTGAACAACAATGAATATGCATAAGCTAGGGAAAATTAATAAGAAATATAATACATAGAAACATAATAAATGAATACACATCATCCATCTAAGGGTCCTTCAATGTGAAGAGGCTTAGTGTTCAACAAAACCATGTCTCGACATACGATGCTTTCCCAATCTCGTTCCCCCCTCTCTTCTCCACTCGTTTCCTTTCTCTCTTCAAACTGTGCAGTCTAAAGAAAGCCAGAATTTGCAACAAGTTATTTGGTCCCCAGATTTCCACTTTACAGCAAACACTAACATGCCTAGATGTCCTAACAAAGCATGATGCAATAGGTTTCTAGTGACAAACAGTACTGACAAACAGTACACTGAATGGAGTTTTTGCAGGATAATAGACCATGTCACCAATTTCATATATAAAAGTCAGGAATTTTAACCAATGGGATTTCACAATGGATGTGACGTCCAAGTACAACGCTGCAGAACCTTTGGTTGCATAGGCCACAAACTTGACAGTCATCTCTTCACTTGCAAACACTTGTTTTTGATCATTCTGTCAATGCTCAATATCAGTTATTTCATGGTGTATCGATTATAAGGCAATCACTATAAATCTTTGCTAAAAAGTATTGGTCTTTGCATATCTTTGCTAGCTGTTATTTTAATCCTTTGTTGGGCAGAAACAGCAGTTAATGTTGGCACGTCTAGGTGGGTGAGACTGGCTCTTAATCCCGAGCACACTGATCCGTTTGGGCTGTGTTTATCTAGAAAAACTGTAAACTTTGCGTGAGGTGCTCAAATATGCACCGTTGAAGCCCTGTAAGCTGGGAGAGGCATGCTTTATGAAAACAACAGGGCGAAGAAGAAACCCCAAGCGCTAGCTGACCACAGAGCTCTGCGTATATGGAAACTCAAGTCATGATGATGTTATATGTGGAGAACAACGAGGGCCCCAGGACGGTTTATTCCAGTTCTGGGTGTTATCATCAAAGTCCTGTGAGGCAGTACAGGACACACACATCAGCAGTGATGGATTTATCACAATAGTGTGTGTGTGTGGTCTGCTCGTAACAAGAGTGTACTGGGTCACCTCTTATGTCCATATTGGGGAACGCTTTAAAAAAACAGCTTCTGGTGTAGATAATAGGCTAATGGACAAAGAGTTGCTGACAATAAAGTCTCTTTTAGTTACTTTCCTTTCAAAAGAATCAAAAATGTAGAAACGAAAATTCAGTTTTTATTTAGCTTGTTACTAATTTTACATGTTGTGCATATACTGTAGGGCTGAACATTTAATCAAAATAAAACTGAAATTGTGATATAGTGTTGTTTATTAGATTATGATGCATTTTGAGATCGAAGAGCTGCACTGTGTTCTTTTACATGTGAGCAGCTCATGATTCGGTGTTTTTCGTAGTAAATGCATTGTTTGAGCATTTGAAGTGCAACATGTGCCAACCTCTTCCCAAACTTGCCAAAACTGCAATGAGAAGCGTTTTCAAGTTTGGCAGGTTTGGGAAGATACTGGCGCAAAGTTTTATCTGTTCACCCAAAATAAAACTTTAAATAGTTTTTTTTTAAAAAAAGTTAAATGCATGAAAATAAAGAAATTAATTCATAAATGGTGAGAATTTTAGTTGAATTTTAAATTAAAATACAATTATTCTATTTTTTTTTAAGTAAAACAATGCAGTTTCTTCCAAACAAGCTCATTTAAAATCTCTATTTAAATTTTTTTTTATCAGAAAAATATTGCTAGTAGTATTTTCCTCCCAAAGCATACCCTAATATTCAGTTTACTGATACAAACATGTTCTTCAATGAAAGGATATTTTTGTTTACTTTTGATAAATAAACACTTTGGTCCTGTGACTCGCCACTTGATGTTCCTATAAATCATGGTCCTGAGAAGCAGTGGTTTATATCCTGCACCAACAATTTATTTGCCTAAGCCTTGGCGTTATTTAGGCCAAAAGGCCCTCGTTGTGACTGAAAGTAAATGGTGCTTTGTTAAGGGTCGTTAACAGTTCTTTGACATGAAGGAAGGTGAGGGCTGATAAACAACAAAGAGACATACAGAGAAGGAAAGTGGGGGAGATCCAGAGAGAAAACAGCATGAGCGAGGATAAGGTTGGCAGTAGATGTCTCAAAAGGCTCTTTCATGACCACAGTGCTCTTGTAAACTCAGGCCTACCTTTCTATTCAAAGAGTTCATATAGAGAAAAAACATTTCTCATTTATCTGCTAGACAGAGATTGGTACAGGCTTTACTGAATAGTGGCGAGCAGTATGTGTATGATAACAGTTTAGGAAAAAAAGTCAACTTTTATTTCTGACTGCTCAAGTTGTGCATACATTTCCATATGTAAATTTAAAACACTTGTTATTCCAGAAACTGTTTACTCCCAGTTTGCATGCATGCATTTGAAATCTGAATTAACAAAACATAATTTGGGCATCGAATCCACAAGGAAAGTCTAGCACTTTCAGCAAAAGTAAAATGTTTCACGGTTTCTACAACTTTTCCAACATTTAATAATTATAAATGTTTCTTAACCAGCAAATCTGTATATTTAATGATGCTGAAAATTGATAAGTTGTTTTAAATTGAAACAATATTTGACAAGATAACCTTGGTTAGCGTAACACACTTTTGAACGGTTGTGTGTGTATATTATTGCTTTTAGCTGGAAATTCAAATTAAAAACTAATGGTTTTGCTATTCATATCACTATTGCAAACTGCAAAATGCAAACTATTCACAATGGCATATGGGAAAAAATACACTTAATTACAAAACACTCAACTTTTTGTTATAGGGTGCTAGTGAGTAGCGCAGTGAATTATTTCATGATGTTTTTGAACACAGTTTTAATGTAGAATTAATTAAAGCATAGATAAGGAGCTGTACTCTGTTTGAATGAGTGAGGAGTGAATGCATGAATGAATGAATGTTGTTGACCTGTTGTTTGCTGGTTTGGACTCTTTTAAGTTTAATTGCGGTTGTTCACAGACAGTAAAGACTTCCTCTAGTGGCTTCTAAACCATAAATGCTTCCCCTGAGCCGGTCCTTATTTTTGTGTTTCATTTGTAATTCAGTAACTTTCGGTCAGAAATGTGGTCTATGGAGTTCCAATGGAGTCAGGATAAAATCAAAGGAAGTTGGACTTATCTGATCTTGGTCTGGGGGCCATTAAAAGGATATGAGAGCGAGGAAAAGAGCTGTAGCACACGCTGGGGGTTGGGACCCTTTATAACACAACGCATCTATACTGCTTGCTGAACATTCCTCCTCAAAGGTGTTGTCGCACAATGTAGCGTAATTTTCAGTCGATGTTGACTTTGTGTAAATGGTACTAATCCGTAGCATTAAAGAGAAGAAACTGTGTGTCACTCAGACACGGTATGTGAAAGGTCAGGAAAAAGAGCAGCTCTGTCTGTGAGCCGTGCGTCTGTTCACAAGAGGCTGTTTGTTTTGGGCTCTTCTTAACCCTCCTGTGGTATGTGGAGTGCCCTGCTGGTGTGTACGTCTACAAGCACTCACACCACTTTTATTTCCAGCCAAAAGCTGAAGCGACCGACCTGAAGTCAAGATGCAATTCTGTTTGCCCTTAAAGTTGATTCTAATTCGATTGAAGCTGGTATTTGGCCTAAAAGGTCACTAAGAAATTTGGAGATAACTTGTCAACCTTGTATTTGATTTGGTTTCTAAGTGGACTTAAGTTGTTTAATCAACCTGAGATCATTGGAAAAATGTGCCTCTATCTACATTTTTACAAAACTCCAAAAACATACATACATTTATCACACATATTGTGATTTTAGGGCCAAATTATCACATAACCAGCTCTGTATGCTTTTTTTTTGGCATAGTAAACTTGCTCGGTAGCACACCCGGTCCAGCCTGGGTATGAATCCTGTAAAACACAAGTCATGTTACAAGACATGCAAGTGAGCTAAAATGGCATGGTTGTCTCAGCAGCCATGTTTTTATCTCATGTTAATACTAAGGTTTGTGCCATTTTATTTTAAAAAGCACTATCCTTTGAGCTAGAGCTGCATCTAACGATTATTTTTTCTGTCGACTAATCTAACGATTATTTTTTTCGATTAGTCGACTAATGTAACGATGATTTTTATTACAATAAATAATTAATCGAATGTTCTTTTTTTATTAGCTAATGAATCCTTTGGATAACTTTACAAAAAAATATATAAGTACAACTTCTAATATAATATTTTCAACCAATGTGGTTGAAGTTTTTACAGTATAAAATAATAAAGAGGCAAAGAAAATTATTTAACTATGGTAAATATGAGTTTATGACAGCGTTTATAATTAAACCACAGTAGCCATAAATTTACAGTTGTCTGAGACGTCATGAAATGTTCTTTAGCATCACAAACCATAAAAATGTAGTTTTTGTGGTTTCCAGAGATCTGGAGCTGATTCTGAGTGGCTCGGTGGTTTGTGTCTGTTGTCTCGCGGGTTGCGGTCTTTTAAGGGGCCGTTCACATATCACGTCTTTTGCGCGCTCAAGTTTGTTATTTCCAATGTAGGCGCGCGATAAGCCCACTCATAATGGAAGTGACGCGGTGCGACGCGCTCGTTTTTTCGTTGAACCAGGAAGTTGGTCACCAGATCACACAGTAACCAGTTAAACCGTAACACCGGAGAGCGGCAAGATGTTTTCCTCTGAGGTGCTCGCACATCGCAGTTGTGCTGCCGTGGTACACCATATCGGTTTTGCATTTTTTGCATTACGCGAGATGTAAACAAACAGTGTAACGCGTCGACGCATATCACGCACGCCAACGTATTTTTGTAGTCGACTTTATCGATGACGTCGACGCGTCGTTGCAGCACTACTTTGAGCATCACTCACCAGATATACCTGCCAACATAGTGAAACCGTGCCTGAGTCACATTAACCTGTTTACGATAAAACTGAAAACACACACTGGACTTTTTACTTTGCTAAGAAGCAATGTATTGCCATTTTGCCAAAATGCCACAACAGGCATATTTTTCTGGCACTTTGGGTTGAATTTAAAGGAGAACATATAGTTTAGTCTATCTAGTATCTACCATTAAATATATGAACTCTAGCGCTATCTTTTTGGGACAAACCATTATCATTTATTTCAGTCTGTCATGAAGGAAAACCGATTTCAGGAGTTGTGAGAGGAGCTTCCTGGCTTTGTGAAGCGGCGTCAGAGTTTTATTAATGAGCGTTGAGGTTGTACGCCGGATATTGTCAAGCCACTATACAGAACATGTTTGGGTAACGAAAGGAAAGTCCTTGTTTCCCCACATCTGCTGAGCACATGGCACTGACGCTAGAGAGACAGAGTGTTAGATGAATGCATAATTCTCGCTAACAAATGTACCATGTTATGTGGCCATGTTTCAAGTTGTTTTTCTTTTCTTTTTTTTTTGGGTGCTGCATTAATACCATAGCATACTGTCATAGTAAGGCTTCACAAAATGGTACTTTTGTGTCTGTATTGTGTGTTTTATGTAGTTAATGTTTCTGTCTGTAGTATAACCTAATAATTGTCGTACTTTTAATGAATCTGATTTGGCTCAATCTTTGAGATTTGATCGATGGAGTAAACGTGTTGAAGGTGATATTGGTTAGATCCTCAGATTAAAGCTCCTTTCAATTTGTGGGTTTAAAGGATTAAAGTAATTTTATTTATAAACTTTGCTGGCTCAAACATAATGAAATTAAGTTGTAACACAATGATTCGCATTGCTTTAGCTAAATTTAATAAAGTTCATCAGGTAGGAAAATAATTTTTTGAGTGTTGTCCATATTGAATCAGCTTCAGGTCTGTTAGTTTGCAGGTAGTTTTTCTCATGAGAATATTTTCCTCAACTCAATATCAGATCATTTATGTTGTACGCAGTATAAATACAGCATTTGTTCTGGTCTTTGTCTCTTCATTTGTTTTCTAGAGGAAAAACGATACTTGTCTAAAGCGCCAAGAAGAACTAAAAGAGCAAAGTATTTAAATCTCAGTGCCTCTGAGAGCTGATTTGGCCATTTCACAAGCCAGGATATTAATGGTTGTTTAGAAATGACTTGTAGCCATTAAGCGATGAAGTGTTGGCTCGTAACCACCGGAGTAAACCTAAAATATGAGAACCAAGCTCTGACTTGGAAAAACCTTCATGAAGCACATAAAAGTTCATGGAGGTCTGGAATTATTTGCTGAATCAAAACACTGCAGCATTTGATATGAAGCAAAACTGAAAATGGGGGGAAAAGAGACTGAGGTACTTGAGGAAATGAACTACTCATGCCATGAAGTATTGCACAATAATGCAATAATGCTTCTAAATGTTCACAAAAAGAAAAATAAAAATCTGTGACATTTATGGTAAAAATTCTGGCAGCTGTGGTTGCAAGAGTTCCACAGTAAAAAAAAAATTGGTTTTACAGACTTAACTTAAATTCACAATAAAATACTGTATTTAATGAGCTGATGCAATGTTAATAAACAAACGTATTAAAGTACTAATATCTGTTTTGAACCATTGTAATGCACTGATAACCACCAAAAACTGGTGGTGATGAAAAAGTCACACGATGAATCAAAGCTCATCACAAACCGCTTTTCTCCGAGCTGAGGAGGGCGATACTTCTTTAAGGTGCACAGTGTCATTCACACAAACAATAAATCCCATCATGCTGACACACATGATACTGAAATAATGCAATAAACATTAATTTAACAACATTAGATATAAGATTAAACCCCATTGTACACAATTGCTCAGAAAAACTAAGAAGAAACATCAAATATAAAGTGTCATGCAGGGAATTCTGGGAGTGTCAATTTACGGTTTGTCACTGTGAATTATACAATGACTTTCTTTTTCACTTTTTCATTTTGTAATTTTTTAAATTAGTATTTTACTGTTAAATTGCATTCAGTGTAATTTACATTTATTCACAGAATGTAGTATAGAAACTTACTGTTAACCAGTTAACAGGTTTTTACTGTAGCATTTTTACAGTCTTTTACTGTTAAAGCCACAATCATTTTTTACAGTGCAAAAGTATTGAAATATTTAATACAAAATGAAATTAAATGAAACAAATTGCAGGTAGATAGTCCATTGTAATCTTGCATGTGTAACTAAAAGCAATTTTACACTAGTACAATGGTGCAATGCACCTTTAAGATGCTCTGCCAATATAATAGCATTTGAGTTTATTGATTGTATTTCCTTGAACATTGTGATTTATTTAGGGAAATAAGGAATCTTTGTGAGGGGTTTATATTTGCAAGCACATGGTTTTAAGGCCTTTTCACAATGAATGCTACAATCTGCACGAATGTTTGGCACAGTGATGCTTTTTAATTGATGCAATAGATCCCTAATGGGGGATCATTTTGATTTAACTCATTTTGATTGATATATTGAGCAGCAGAAAATTCACATAGTCTACATGAGAAAAAAATGCTCTGTTGGTCTGTGCCACCTATTGTGCAGGTGTGAATTAGCAGAAGACGATCAGTCGTTTCACGCCATTCGCCTCTCTTTTTCACATCGCGTTCAGGGTGAAACAGCCTTTACACATTCAAAACAAAGCTCAAATTAAATTGGCTTTTTATCACTGGACTGTTGTCAGCTGCTCCATAGAAATAGTTTTTATATTGAAAGTCTTGTTGCTGCTGAGATGTGGGATGAAAAGGCCTTTAGCCACAGTTTGTTTTAAGGCAGAGCTCGACCAGTGAAGCACCAGTGCAGTTATGACTAAACTAATTTGGCTAGATTTCTTCTCACTTGAAGCCAAGTTGATTATCTCATTACAGGCCAAGTGTAAGAAATCCACAGCGGTTTACACTAAACCACAGAAAACAAACCCTAAATTCAGAGAGAAGAACAATGCGCAGTAATTGCATGATTCGGGGGATTTAGCAGATTGATGAGGTGGATGATGAACACGCTCCACAGTCCAGCTTTTTGTTAGCTTTAAAGGCGAGTTAATACAGGAATAAAAAACCATTCACAAATCCAGTTTCTAGTTGAAAAGTTTAATGCATAAATTTTTAATTAACGTTGTGTTTTCTTTTTGTTCTTATGTTCATGGTCATTGTTGTTCTGTTTTTTACCTTATCCAAGCATTTTTTCCTCTCTTCCATTGGAAATCCCTTCTGTTTCTGTGCATCAGTGTATGTTTAGGGCATTTAAGACCATTATCAGACTGTCTTTTGCAAGTCTATGCCTCTGCTTCGATGTTCTGTTATAGTTTAAATGAGAAAAGTGAGTTTTGTGAATCAGTGTAATTTGTATTGGTACTGACGCCAGTCACTAATTTACTTTATAGACATTTGTGTAAACAACAACAACAACAAAGCTAGTCTGTCTTGATGCTAAAGCTAGACATTATGCAACGGTCCATGAATCCATTTCTGTCAATCTTCACCTGCGAATATACATTGAAAAATGATGAATTATGACATTGTTGCAGAATTCAAACATTTTCATCATAACCGATTTGCCGCAGTAGTAAACGGCATGAAAATAAAAATACAAAAATGTATAATAAAGCATCACACATTATATTTTAATGTAATTTCCCATTTATAATATTGTCAGAGTGTCCGAAATGTTCATAAATATTATTAATTTGTGTGAAGATTTGAAATATCCATTGCATCCAGTAACTGTACAGTTTCATGTCTCCTAAAGACAGGGCGTCTTTACTCTGCTGAAGTGGTGATAAAAGTGCTTCGGAAGCAGCATAAATACCCCGGAAAGCTGTGTTTATACCATTGTTTCCTAGGGAGCTCTGATTTTGCAACAAGGGAGCCATAATTGGTCCTAACTACATGAAAGTGTATATTTAAATACACATTGTCTCATAAACATCAATTGAATCTTTTTGGCCAATTCATTTAATGAATGGACTCGTGAGAGTTGTTTGGGAAACTAGTTACACTGAACATGATTTTTGTTTAAAAAAACTAATGGGATATTCTGTACATGTTTACAGAAGAACAGATTTTTACAATATATAAGTCTCAGGTGTTTCCAGAATGCGTCTGAGAAGTTTTTTCACAAGCTGGAAGAGAAAGGTTTACAAAAAATGTAGTGGATAATTTTTTTTTTCACGCTTTTGGGGTTGGTAGATGCACCAGGGCCCAGATTATAGCACTTAAACATGGAAAAAGTCAGATTTTCATGAAATGTCACTATAAAAATAATAATAATATTGAAATGAAAGCTACTTTGGGTCTAAGAAGTGATTCGTTAATTCGCAATTCCTTAACAGATTGCTCCGTCTGCTTTCTATAGAGCTTCTTAGAGCCTCCATGTTAGTTGGACTTTCCTGGCGACACTTTGAAATTCTTGCATGTAGTTAATCATGCAAAAACAAAACAGACATACACAAGCTTGCACAATACTTCCTTTTGGGATATTCTGGTTTCACAGCAAATTCTGAAAGATGTGCTCAAGGCATAACCAACAACAGAAAACTCTGAACAAAAGGGTTTATTAGCACGGTTGGATGCATGTGATAAAGGAAGGTTTTGAAACTCTGGTTTCCGCATCTGTTGGAGCGCTTGTGTGGGAGTTGTGAAGGTCTGTCCCCAGAGGCGTGTAGCTTGCTATTGACAGGCTGGAGGTGATGAAAACCAGAAGATGTCTCAATAAAGGCCCAGTGCTTCTCAGACCTGCTCGAGCAAGTCCAGCAATGCATGACCAAACATAACATCCTCCCATTTATCCTTCACTGCTGTTAATGAACGGGTGGCATTCATCTCTTTATGAGGTCTAAAAGAGAGTTGTTGTTTTTTCTACGATGCATCTGAATGGATTGGATATGTTCTACAGCACCTCCTCTGTTATATGTAAACCAAATGACCAAAAGTATGTGCACCCCCTTCGAATTATCTAATTGCAGCTTACTATTCCAGTATTTTATTTAATATCCATCTTAAATGGGTATTTCACCCAAAAAATGTCAATTGTCATTTATTTGTGTCAATGCAAATGTAGAAAAACATTTATTTTCAGTATAACATATCTTTTTTTCTCTCTATCCAATGGAAGTCCACACTACCAACATTCTCAAGCTTCAAAACATTAAAAAATACATTAAAGTACTTAATGTGAATCAAACGGTTCAAGTCGTATGATAAAAAAATATAAAATTTAGGCATTTATTTTATGTATAAACATTGAGAAATTCACATAATAAGAGCACGTGGATTACTTAAGGATTGCATGAATTACTTTTTGAATCATGAAAAATTTGTGTGGACACTAAATACTGACAAACATAAAAATACAACAACAACAAAAAAAGGAGATGTTTACTTACAGATTTCCTTTTATATATATATTTAAAGGATGGTGATGCCACTGAATAGCGCAGCATTTTATTTTATGGCGAGTTTGAGAAGGTAACCGATGCTTTAATAAACCCAGACATTTCTACAGTAAGACAACTGTATGAATTTTTATTTATTTTTATTTATTTTGAAGAAATACTCTATGGCATCTGCTACATTTTGAAAGGTTACATCTTTTCAAAACCAATCATAAGAACAGCTTTCAAAAGTAAAGGTCCTTGGTATCTGTGGTTCCATAAACAGCCTTTAACATCCACACAGTGTTTCCATTGCACATAAGGTTCTGTATAGTGGAAAACTGTGTTGATAAACTGATGATCTACACGTTTTGTCGAGATCTCTCTATTGAAAGGATGGTTCTGTGGCATCGCAGTGAAAACCCACTCTTGGAGAGCTGCGTGTTCTTCTTTGAGGATGGCACACAGAATAGTGTGACTCAATGGCCACCTCATGTGAATGGAATTTATTGCTTTGCTCCAATAACAGGAGGCTTTCTAAAATAAACTATTATGTTGGCAGACGGTCCACAAATCTGGTCTGTAACATGTCAGATGAAGCACTCTGTGCGTTTTCTCGCTGTCCTCTTTGCACAATATTGCCTGCTGCCCCATTTCGGGTGATTTTGCCAACGTCATAACAGTTGCATGAGCTATGGACGTAGGAGACGGGTCTCCGGGGTGGAAAGTTGAAGTTATCCTTGTGTCAGCGGATGTAAATTGCAGCATGTCATCTGACACGAGCCAGTGAGGTGGGCTGTAACTGCCTGATGTTGTGTAAATGTGAGTTTTGTCAGCTTTCCAGCTGGAGCGTTACACACCAGACACACTAGTCGAATGTGAGAGCGCCTGGTATAGTCAGGTTGACACGGAGTCATGTTCACATTACCATGTAATGTTCAGCTTTACTTACAATCCTGACCACATCTACTTTAACCCCTTACTAGTAACCCCCCTTTTTTGGCATGGAGACCGAAATTACATACCCAAAATAAAAAGGTTTCTGCTCATGATTCTTTCTGACTAGATACATAACCAACCTTTGTTCACAAAGCTGACACTTTAAAGTTTACTGTTCAGGAATCAGAATCACTCAGACTGTTATGATAATAGAGATATATAAGCTCAAACATAAAAACAAAAATAAAAATATTAAAAACATATGTTTTAAATGTATTTAAAAAAATGTTGATGTAGGAAATGAGTTTGAAAACACAGTGTAGCTAAGGCCACAAGTCTTCCAAGACTTCATAAAAAATTTCATAATCGAATCTGTAAAACTGTGAATTTTATGAAATATTTTCTAAGGCCATGTCATGTGTGTTTTTAGAGAAGGCTAATCAGATTGATTTATGGCCCTTGTCATCTCTGTAAGATCTCACATGTAAACATTCCTGTGCTCTTTGTGTATGTTTCACTCTTGAAAACTGCCCGAATCATGATTGTATTGTTCTCACCAAACGGTTCTTTCACACCTCCGCCAAGTATGACACATTATCCGCATTATTCTTTTATCATTATTCTTTTGTTTTTATTCCACCTTTATTAGCCTTGATTGTGGTTTTTCAGGCTTTACAAAGCAACAAAGCAGCGATCTCACTTCAGTCTCTCTTTGCATTTAGCCCTTATTTATCAAAAGTCTTACTATAAAAATACAACAAAACATTTTCTTACGACCTTACGTGAATTATTGAGACAAAAATGCATTATGAAGAAGAAAAGCACCTGCTATTAGTAGCATTGGTGCTAACGTTAGCATCAAGCTACATCTGACAATTTATGAAATTATTAGTACACTTTTACTCAAAACTCACTTTAAACCCCGATCGAGTGTTTATAATAACTTCCTTTAGCGATCAGGGGTGGAATTTGGTCGTTTACTGTTGTAAAAATATGTTATTTGTAGCCTTTTTCATCGCTGCACAAGTTAGCATTTCCGATGTACATTTTCGATTTTTTTTATAAAAACGCCCCAGATCTCAAGAAATTCTCATACCAAGCTTTACTATCGTAATCGCGGGTTTATTATTCGTATATTTTGTGTGTACAGAGGTGTTTCAGTGTTGTTTTGGCCAGATAACTACCAGGAAGTGTGCAGGAAGCATGTGACACGATGGGGCGGTGTCCAGATATGAAACTCTAAGATTGATGTTTGAAAGACCCAATCAGAGTCTGAGTCACACACCGCACGAGCTGTGACTACTGCACGCACACAGAGATCGCTGGGAGAGACTGTTTATCATCTGATCGCGTAAATCCGTGGAAAATGAATAGAAATGACGATTCTGTCTGAAGAAATATGAAGTAAACATCAGTAAATATATCCATATATCTCCGCAGATATGCATCTTTGGTCTGTAAATCCTTATTGACGCTGTTCAGTGAGTCTATGTGAACACAAATAAACCGCTCTTGACGTGACTGAATATGAGTCAGTTGTGAATTTCTATTCAAAATGTGGCATAATACGGATTTATTATTTTGCACTCCTGACATAAATCACTAAATATCTGTCACTGCAACAATGTTTTATCAAAATATTGGTCAAATATCGAAGCTTGAGTCTTTAAACTTTCCATTGATGCACAGTTTGTCCAGATGAAGTAAGACAGTGATGTTTAATGTGCTGTGAAAGTGAAACAATAATAAACTGGGGCCGTCAGCGATGTTTGCACGCAAAGGGGTTAAGTGACAGCCAGCAATTTTATTTATTACTCTACTCAAGTGACAAGTGAATTTTTTCTGCCAACAAATGTTTTTATTTTATTATTTAAAGGGTAAGTTTACTTCCAGAATAAACATTTCCTGATAATTTACTCACGCCCATATCATCCAAGATGTTCATGTCTTTCTTTCTTCAGTCGCAAAGAAATCAAGTTTTTTGAGGAAACATTTCTGAATTTTTCTCCATATAATGGACTTCTATGGTGATCAATGATTTCAAGGTCCAGAATGCTGTTTCAAAAGACTCTAATGATCCCAGCCGAGGAATAAGGGTCTTATCTAGTGAAACGATCATCATTCTCTGAAAAACAATCATTATATTCATACACTTTCTTTAAAAAAATTTTTCCTCAAAAAAACTTAATTTCTTTGAGTCATGATGGTGAGTGAGTGATCAGGAAATTTTTATTCTGGAAGTGAACTTATCCTTTAATTAAATTTTCTTTTCTTTTTTTATTACTACTAGTTACAAGTGAATTTTTCTGCCAACCAACAATTTTAGATGTTAAAAAAAAAATTTTCTTTTTTTTTTTTTTTTTTTGCTTATTGTATTGTATTTATGGCATGAAATCAAAATGGGTTTTCAGTAAGAATTCAAAATTGATCCCATTTTTTTTGATTGAGTGAAGTTGTTCGAACTTTGGCAGCCACTTTAGTAACGCTGTGACTGCAGTGTTATTCTATAGAGTTGAATGCATTGGGCAGTGCTGTGCTTTGCATTACATGATCACTTTTACACTATGCTCCGCATTTTAAGTGATGACCTATTACACTTTATATATTTAGTCTTGTTATGACTACCAGCATTCCTGCAGATAAACACAGTGCCCAGAGGGAGTTTATGTCTGTGGAGAGAGCTGTTATTATCCCATCATTTGTGTGGAAGATCTGAGCAAAGCTCGTACGCTGCCATGTAATTACACTTTTGCCCTGAAAAATACACTGGTCTGATGGAATCACATCTCTCCTGACTGAGTCTGTAGTGTTTCATGTTCTGCACTTCCCTTCTCTATATGTCACAGATTCATGACATTTCACATGCATCACACTGGCTATTCTTTGCATTAGGTAGGTGGATGAATGGAAACATCTCCTAAAATCACATATTATAAGCACCTTATTAAATTGTTATCCTCCTGTTGAATTGATTTAAAGATCAGAATTATCTTTGTCAGAGCAGCATTACATCTATGTCAGTTTTGGATTTTGTACATCTGGCAGGGTCTTCTCAGATTCGTTGAATGCTGCAGGCCTTGGAGGATTTGAACTACACACAAATGTTTGCTCTTAGCGTCTCTTTTGAAGTCTGTTCCCAATGGCCTGGCCAACATTGAGTATACTGCGAGGGTGGTCCTCAGATTCTTGCATTTAAAAACAGATTTGATTCGATTTTCTATCAAGAAGAGAAGCCCTTGTGAACACGTTTTGTGTTTTTGTGAACCTAAATGAATTTGTTCAGGGAATTTCTAGTTTAATTTGATGGCTACGGAAGGACAGATCAATTAAAACAGTTGTTGGATGCTCTCTTTTAGGCATTCTCATTTGAGTACTCGATTAAAAAAAATCCTTGATTCGCATTTTTCCCGTGTCGTGTAACCGGAAAAATACCGGAAGTGGCGCATTCCATGGATGAGAATCCATTAAATGCATTGCTAAACCCATTTCCAAGGTTGCATGATATATTAAACAAATTTAAAAACCACATTAGAGCATAATGCTTTTGTAAAATCACAAATGCCGTGATTCAATTTAATAAATATATGCGATGCAAGTTTAATATGTGCTTTAATAACAGTAGTCAACATTTTGAAGTGGAACAAAAATAGTTCATCAGTTGTCCCAAGACAAGAACACATTTCGGTTTAAGGACAGCTTTTTAAAGGTTTAGATCAACTTCAAATGTTACGCATACATGTATGTCAGAGCGGCTCATCAAGGTAAATCATTTATTAAAAAAAATGCAAACATAGAATACTTCAATATCTTTCTCAATATGTTTACTGTTCATCACAATTTCAAAATAAAAGCTCAAGATCTCGCTTGGAGTTAATACGTTTTGACATATTCAATTAATTAAGTGGCTGTAGCATTTCTGTCATAAACAAATGGCCAAATACTAAAGAGAAATTGAGTCAATATTAAACCAGGATCAGACTGCAGTAAAGTGTAAAAACAATCGCCAGGCGCCGAGCGCCCTCTACACTCATTTGTTATGATGCATAATGTACGTTAGCTCTTTTGTTTATAATACATTATAGTACATTACTTGATTTACTTTATTTATTATTATTTTCTCATTACTATTATATATGTATTTTGAGTCATTTTAAAAGCTATTGTTTGCTTTTTGTTGTTGTCACAAAAAATATATAATTATGTGATTACTCGATTAATCGGCAGAATAATCGACTGATTACTGGATTACCAATTCAATCATTATTGACAGCCCAAGTCTACTGGTGTATACAGATACTGCGTCCAAATACAGGACAAGTGGATTAATGCATGGATGGATGCATTTGATTTGCTCAGGAATTGCAGCACTTGATTTGATGTTGTCGCATGATATCGTGAGATTGGATGATGCCATTGGATGATGAGCTTTAACGAACGGACCGCATTGGTGACTGTACCGTATTAGATGCCAGTGTAGAACAATGCCGGCTTTGATCCACATCTCAGAAGATCTTTAATGCTGTTGGAAAAAGTACATTGCAAACTAATGAGCCACTGCTGACCTCACTAACCATATCAACCAGCTGTTCTGCACCGGATCGAAGGAAACTTGTTGTGGGGTTTTCCATTCTCTGACATTATCATAAAGTTCTGTAACACTCCCTTCACCAGCTCATTGTTTATGTGGCCTGGGCCTGTCAGGAACCACCACGAGCTGTTTTCCATACTAGTCACCTCATGCTAAGTACATCTGCAGATGTGCTAGTGAACCAGGTCTGGAAGTTCATCGTCTTGGTGTCTTTTTGCAGATCTATGATTGCAAGCCAGAACTGACAATTGAGCAAATGAAGGAATGAGCAAGTAATGCCAGGAATGTGCCCCGTCAGACCTGAAATACAAAAAGTACTGATCCCCCAGTTGCTCATATATGGTCAGGGCCAGAGCTGGTCATAACTGATCACATGTAATCTGGATTATGTAATCCGACTCCAAAAAGTAAATACTTGTTATTCGGTTATGAGTATTTTAAAACATAGTGGTAATTTAAACTACAGTTATTTTTTTTATTGATTACATGATTATATTTTATTCACACAATAACTATAAACAATATATCATATTTCTTTTTCATCTTTTAAAATGTTATTTTTAAAACTAACTAGCCGACATAACCCGATTTAAACGAGTCGGTAATTGTTATTCAATTATGAGTACTTTAAAATGTATTCTTATTAGACTACAGTTAAATTTTTTTATTGATTGCAAGACTACACTTTATTCACACAATATCTAAAAATTAATCATAATATATTATATATTTTCCTTTATAAAACATCCTAGCACTTGTATACCTTCAGAAGTCCTTCAGTTTTGTGGACATTCACACAATTTGAGACCAGTCACTAGTCAGATGGCTATAGTTACACAGAAAACTGAGAGGCCACACTCAATTTGAGATCTGGATTTAGATCAATTATTTAACGCGTTATGTTAATAATAGCAAATATTTGCTTCATCCTTGTATTTTTATATAAGTACGGTATTATCCCATTTAAATCAATGTGATAAATGAGTTAGTAATCAAAAAATAGTCTGTTCACATTACCTGAAATGTGTAGCCTAATGTATTGGAATATGTTACTAACTACAATTTTTGTCTTGTAATTTTGCTGTAAAACAGCTCTGGTCAGGGCCTAAACAAAACATCTCATCCGTGGAAGAGAATGCAGTGTTCTTCTCAATTTAATTCATGGGAAGCTACAATTACCTAAATGGGTTTTTAGCCGTGTTGTTTTTCCCAACCAGTTCAGCTCTTCCAAACTTTCTCCCCTTTCTCCCGCTCCTTTATTTTATGAACCTGGCAACCAGTTCCGGACTGAACGGTTCTCCAGAGGACGAGATGGAGTGTTAACAAGCTTCTACATTCTCAGTCTGGCCGAGGGTGTGCTGCCCCCCTCCTGGAGCCGGACTCTCCCACGGGGGGCTCGGAGGACTGCAGCCGTCACCTCTTTATGAGCGCTCCGAGTGGCCTGCTTGCAGACAGTTGCCAGGCGAGTAACTCGCTGAAAAAGGAGAATCCGCTGTGAAAGGTGGTGATTCAGAGGCTTGAGTGCTCGCAGGCACCCTGAGCCAAAATAATTAGATCAGCGTCTTTTCCCAGGTCTCCACACTGGCTCTTTTGTTGGCCTCCCTCCAGCGTGGTGGCAGCAGCCTGCTGATTACTGCTGTGGCCCGATAACACCAGGGTTAGAGGTTCAATCCTAAGTAGAGCTGACTTGGGAACTGATAAGATGCGTGACCATAGATGTTACAAGAAATTACAGAAGAAAAAAAAATGCCTTTGCGAACATGGCTCCAAGGGAATCCAGTCTTTAATACAGGCAGTGTTAGGAAGGTTAGAGATACCAAGTGACCTATTAGTTAACTATTTCAGATACTTTATTGAAGTACTGTAACCGATTACTTTTTCATTACTTTTCTAAATTTCCAATGAATGTGTTCAACTGTTAATTATTTTCATAGTTAAAGCGTGCAGGGCTCACAGTAGCACTCAACACTGATTAATGTCTGACTTTCTAAATCCTTTGTCACTTTAAGATTATTATAATTAAATTTTAAAACACAGCCGTCACAAAATCAGACTTTAGCACCTCTTCTACTTTGAGGTCAATCCGAGGTTAAATGCTGATTTAGAATCATAACAAGAAAACGTTTAATAGCTATGATGCTGTTTTTGAAATCAAATCTTTGCATAGCTGTGACAGAAAACACTGGAATCTAACAATGCTTTGAAAAAAAAAGAGTTAATCTTAAAAGCTATTAAGCACATAAATCCTAATAGGGTCATTTATTGAGCGTGTGTCCTGTTCTGTGAACTTCTGAAACATTGGTGTGCCTCATATATTTTAGAGAGGTCAATGCAATTTGGGAAAGAAATCAATCAAATCTGTACTTGTGTGGAAATATTCAGATTTAACCCTCTTTGTAATCGTTAACATTTTCATGAGTAAGTCATTTAATTACATACTTTTTCTTTTAGTAACTGTAATGGATTATGGTTACATTTATCTGATAATTAAATAATGATGAAGCCGAGATTGGAGAAAGTAGCTATTTTAATAAACTCTGTAAATCGCTCTTATGTTTTTAGTAGCATGATTGTTGTAGTTCAATTGTAATTCAAGCAAGCTCAAAACCAGTTTTAGAAAGTTTGTGAACAATCAGTGTGCATGTTAATTTCCTTGTTTTCCAGAAAAACAACACATGCTTTTTCATCTCAGGTTTGCTTCCACAAATCATTGCCAAAGTCAGCCTACTTATTCACTTTGTTTTGCCTTTGGCTTTTCCTTTTGCACATGATTTGAGAGCAGAAACACCTGTTCATTGCTCAGAGGTGCTAAACTACATGTGTTTTTAATTCCTTTTTGTTTTGTTTCTTTTGTTCAAATTAAACACAACCGTAATTATGGTGCTACAGAACTGGCAGATGCTCGTTAGCTTTCCACATAATCTGACTCCGTTTTTACATTTGCTACACAACTCTGCTTTATTTATATTGACTTAATGACTTAAGGACTTAAGACTCACTAACGGCAAGAACATGAACTATATTAGAGTCCGTAACATTCTTTTAGTTTGTAAGCATGCACTGCATTTATCTTCTGAAAAACTTTAAGTAAACAGTTATTTAAAGAACCATTTTAATAATCCGAAAAACCTTTTTTTCACTATAAAGCACCTTTTGTGCAATGGAAAGATTCCTTGGATGTTAAAGAACCACAGAATCCAATAACAAACCTGTTTGATAGTGTAGAGTTTCTCATTTATGTAGAGACATGGAGTGACCATCAGATATAATATTTGGAAATCTATCAATACATTAAAAAAAATTGACATTTAAACATTTTGAAGTTCACATCTGTAGAGCAGGAGCAACTTTCCAAATCTGCTTCGCTTATTCCATTAGGATGCCATTAATAATCCACAAATGGATTCATGTAAAATATGTTCATTCAAAAGCATCCTCTGCTTTTCTGTGTGACTCATGTCTTTGGATTGTGCATTAGTTTCATGCACGGGAATGTTTGAGATATTTCATATGCAAATTAAAAGAGAAATGTGTCTGTAACTGTAGCGTATGTGGGTTCTGCCATGGCCTGGCCGGCTCTGAAAGACACCATCTGTGTGTGTTATGGCAGATAATCATTCAGCAGGCTGCATTAAATAAACCTACAGAACCAATGTTTGATTAGCAGAATCACCAACTTCATCAAGATCCTCCTAATCTTTGCAGCTCTTTGTTTTAGCACAGATGAATGATGTCTGTTTTGCGTAAACAGTTGGCTTGTCTTTGGCGAGCCAGTCTGATTTGTGTTACACAATAATGATTTGTATATACATTTAACATTAGGATCATTTCCATTACCGTATTTCAGTACGTATGGGGTAAAGCGAGCCAAGTAGTGTGTTTGTCAGGACTGTGTGGATGACGATCACGAATGCTTCAGCTGGTTATGGATTATTACTTGAATACAGCTCTGTAATTATGTGAAGACCTGGCCCAGCTGTTTATAGCACGTCAAATGTGGTTTTCAACACGCACATTCCCAGCTTACTTCTATTTGAGGATAATTTGCCTAAAAACTATTTAATTTATTGGAGCAGATGAAAGAAAGAAATAATTACAACAACATATTAAGCAAGCATAATTTATGCCCCATATGTAATGGTTCTCACGCTGTTTTGAGTCTCAGAAGGAAATCACTCCACACTGTTAAACAAGGATGTAATTTGCCTTTAACCGCATACAGTGAGCTTGTTAAACACCGGCCCAGTTACCATCTGATCATTATATGAACACTCACTCCACTTGTGTTTTCTGTCTCAGTTTAGGGTATTTCTGGAGCATCTCAAAAACCCCACAGTCAGCAGTAATGTGTTTTATGGTAATGAGATGCTCTTTTTGGAGCAGATTTTCAGAACAAACACTCAGGTTTTTTTACTTGCATCACAATTAATGGTCATTTTCCAGTGAAGAGAGTTCTTAGTCATAGTCTGATATTTTCTTTATTATTTTGCTGTTGGTGCACAATAATATTATCCAAGAAGAATCCAAGAAAAAAATCTAGTTTTAAAAATGCACATGCATCTCATTTTAGTTTCATGTGAAAAATTACAGTTTCAGCCATTTTATTTGTATTTATTATTATTTGTATTATTATTATTATTATGTAAATATAATTTTTTTTTAGTTGTATAATACTGATTCCCCACAAAAACTTTTGATTTTATAGGCCTATGCCTTACAAGAATATTGAATTAATAATGTCGGTTCACGGTAGAATATGTATATTCAAGTCACTTTATGAATTGCATGTTGGTGTATTTCTATAAATGACCTGTTGGTAACACTTAAGATTAGGAATCACATTTTCACTATAAAACTAGGACTTTTACTTAAATAAACTCATAATTTGATACTTATTAATAGTTAGCAAGGTTTAGGGTTGCACGAAGGTGGACACTTTCCAGTACATTTTGGGAAAATTCCAAATTTTTCCAGGATTTTCTTTTATATTCCAGAATTCTTAAGAAAGTTTCCAGAAACTTATTGGAAATGTTCCACCCCTTTTGCAACCCTAGTAAGGTTGTTGTTTAGTTTAGGTGTGGCATGGATCAAGAGATCTAGAATAAATGCAGAATGAAGCATTAAAGGCATAGTTCACATAAAAAATTTAAATTCTGTCATCATTTACTCTCATGCCGTTCCAAACCTGTACGAGTTGTTTCTTATGTTGAACATAAAACAAGATATTTTGAAGATTGCTGGTAATCAAACAGTTGGTGGTTGCCATTGACTTCCATAGTAAGATAAAACATCTCATACAGGTTTGGAACGACATGAGTGTGAGTAAATGGGCTAATATGCTAGTAATATTCATGCTAATAAGCATTGAGAATTGATCATTAAAGTGTAACAGACCTGTTTAACTGGTCTTTGGATTTTAATATGGGTTTACAGCTGCTGCATATTTGTTGTGTATTCTCTAGAATTCAAAGTTAACAGTTTTATAAGTTACTTTTACCGACACTAAGGTTAAGATATTCCATTATAATAATTTGATAAGAGCACAGTCGTTGTTTATTGTAGCACAGGTCTTGACTGGTGGTGTACTAACGGTCTCCTGTGTGTTCTGCAGGGGCTGATGTGAACCTGTCGGAGTCTGGAGAGATCGAGGCTGTAGCTGAGGCCCAGAGCGGAGGACTGCCCACAGCTGAAGGTACAGGAACACAAGGACTGATTAAACCCTATCCAGCAAGCAGCATCCCAACACCTTATATCCTGCAGTTTCATTTTAGGCCAGGACTGATTACATGTAATCTGGATTACATAATCTTATTCAAAAGAGCCAGTACTTGTTATTCGATTGAGTTTTCCTTCTGCGTCACACTGCTTCATGTTTTTAAATGAAAAAAGTGCTCTTTTGTTTGCAGTCGTTAACATTAAACTATACATACATACATGCATACATACATAAGTACATGATGATTTTTATTTCCAATCTTTTAAGAAACGTAATTAACTCTTTTGCAACTTTTGGGATATTTTTGTCAGTTAAATTTTTATTTTGTCAACGTAAAATGATGCACTTTTTGTTAATAGGCTTTCATTCTGTTGGCAAGCCTTCAAAATTGTGTGTGTGCTTGTAATATTTGAGAGAGAAAAACTCTACACCAAATCACAAATCCAACCAGTGTGTGCACCACCAGCCCCCAGCATCTAATGGGGAAAATTTGGTTCTGCGCCAAAATAAAATCTTACTGGTAGCTGATAGCATACTGAACTGTAGTGAACTGTATTTAACAGTGTTGTTCAATAAAACCATGTACTCAGTTTTGATAATTTTAAGTCAGCTATTATTGCTTTATCGTTACTTTATATATAAATATGATCATATTAAATACTATTTCTCCACTTAGGTCTGTCAAAAATGTAAGATTATTTATCAAAATCAGATAACTTGATTAGCAAAATAATCATTAGTTAAGCACTAGATTAGTTAAAACATTAAAAGAATAATGTTTTTGTCATTTGAAAATCTCTTAAACTATTAAAGCATTTTCTCGTTCTATTGAACCAAGTATCTGGATTTTGTCAAAGCTTGTGAGCATATTGCAAAGTGTATTGTCACACCCCTAGTGTCGATAAGCAGCGATATAGCTCATAATTTCCCAAGTGTATGACATAGCTTTCATTCTTCAGGTCAGTCATAAATTCATGAAAAAAAAAATGTTTGAATAAGGAAAGCGATAACTTTGCCATAGTATCCTTTCAAATGTTAAAGTTGCCACAGTCACTGCATTCTTTGCATGTGCTGCTCTTTATTTGTACCATTTTGTTTTATTAGTTTATTCGAATTTGAAAGATAATAACAATATTGATTATTAAGTAAGATCTGATTTTAGTCCTTGAAAACCAAAAAAAAGTCCTTGAAAGTCCTGGAATTTTATTTCGCAGTATCTGTACGATCCCTGTTTAAGTTACCAGCTCTTATAACCATTTTAATGTTTTTTTTGTTGTTGTTTGAACTGAACTGTAGTTTTCTGTAGTGAACTCTATTTGTATATTTCCTATTTTATATTCATTTACCATTATTTATTTCAACAAAACAATTTCAGAAATGTCCATTTTTAGATTGTAGATCATCTTGCACCCTGTCAAGGACAAAGATAATCAGCAAAACTTATATAAAAAGCATCGTTAATATTAGATGTTTTTGAAACCTATTGTAGTGAGTAACCTGTTTTTGTTATTGCAGTTTCAAATATCCCTCCATTTTCTGTAGTCTGAGCCTGTCAAGGGCTAATGGCAATGGCAGATACGTTACTAGCTAGTTTCAAGGAAAATCATTTTCTTTTTTTGTTTGCCAAATAACCCTGTGTACGTGTTCACCCCTGCTAACCCCAAGCCATATTTTAGATCTCATAATATTAGACCATACCTAAATTTAACAACCACCTAACTTGCTATTGATAAGCTGAGAATTAGGAGTTTGAGGCAAAAGTTATAGTTAATGGTTTGTTAATAGCGAGAATTGGGCCTTAAAATAAAGTGTAACCAAAAATCAGTGGAAAAACTGCATGATAGGTGTTCACGATAAGGTTTGGATCATGAAATGCGGCCTGCTATGTCTGTCAGGAGTGCGTCTGCGTTTCTGCTTTCCGTGTGCATAAATCAAGAGTTTGAGGAAAAGCCACCACTTTGCTGTGGCAGGCCTGTTTAATAGCTGCTCCGAGTACGAGCGCTGCAGAGGTTATTTGTGTTGGCCACGGGACCAAGGGGTCTGGGGACGAGAGGAAGCTGTAATAGTTTTCAGGAGAGTGAATGAACGTATGAAGGGCAGTGTTTCTAAACCATGCATTACCAGTATGAACTAGAAGCAAGAGAAAAGCTCACAGAGGCTGTGAGCACAACATACTTCACAAGTATGAAATTTGCAAGCTGAAAATTTTCTCAAAAACAACAAAACATTTTAAAAAAATGTGCAATGGTGATCAGCAAATTAATACATCAACTAAGAATTTATATTATTAAATTTGTAGTATATATCACATCTTAAAAGTGTATATTAAAAAAGTATTTGCAGATATTAATGCAGAAAGGCCTCTTAAAAGTACTTGGAAAAGTACACTTTCATGACTGTTTTGTAATGTTTAAATAAAACATTACTTCAAAAAATGTATTTACTTAAAAGTGCATTTTAAGTCATTGTGCAATTTATTTATTTATTTATTTTTATATCAAGTTTGTACTAAATGTATATTATTTCTGTTGTTTTTTTAAAGAATGCGTTAAAATGTACTTTTCTCAAGGGTTCATAAAAGTTTCTGGCTTCAGTGGTGCATATACCTTGAATGTTTTAATGATGTGTATAAACAATTAAATATGTTTGGTATGTTTGACCAGAAATAACTTTGCAAGTGCTGCTACAAACTAAAAGCTTGATTTTGGGATTAAATAATTGTTATTGGTAAAATGGTGATTGTAAAGCATTGTAAAATCATTCTTTTTATCCACCTATCTTGAAATCTACTTGTAAAGTTATATTAGCATTAAGTGTTGCGTTTGAAGGCCAGAGGTTGGCTTGTCAGCAGCGCTCGTGTTGTTTATCGTTCCAATCATGGCCGCCCACAAGTAGTCAAACCCACTTAACCTCGCCTGCCAGCTGCACTCGCCAATCCTAGGCTACAGAGATCTCTCTGAAAGGTTTTTTTTTTCCATAAGTGGCTGCATGATGGTCCATTTCAACGTTTTTGTCTTCATCTTCTTTTTTTCTGCAATATTCTTTTGAATTCTGAATCATGGGACTAATCTTTATCTAATTTGGCCCATTTATTTACCTCAGCTTGCTCTTTTTTCTTTCAGTAGTTAATGCTTTACTCTGTGCTTGTGAAGTATGTTGTGCTTTTGTAAAGTGAAGTGATGAGAACAGCTTGGCATGTTGGAGTGGGTGCAGCTTTATACTCTTTCAGTTGCAATGGCATCTATGCATGAGTAATAATGGATTAGTGTGATATTAATTTCCCATTCTGCCTGTTCTAGCACGCTGACTTTACCTGACTGTGAGTCTAGCCACACATAGTGGTTCTCAGTGTCGGTGCCGTGGTTCACTGATGTTCAACATGTTCCTGTACAGTTGTGGCTGTCTCATTATGTCACGTCTTCAGAGCGTCAACTGAGCATGATCACAACACCCTCGCTCATGTTTACAGATAGCAGAGGGCCTGTAACAGCTTGCCTTTACATAGTGAGGGTATATGGACTTGTGTTTTCACGGCTTCACTTTCTCAGTCATTCACAGTGTGGCTTTGTGACACAATTGGGCCTTTCATGCCTCGGTTTCTTTGCAAATCTTCTGTGATGTGATGCAGAGCTTGTCAATGCTGCCTTGGTTTGGTAGTCGTTGTTTTTCAGTCTTTTCCTGTCGTCTTTTGTTGACGGTTGAATTATCTGCTGATAGGGATTATTATTGTTTCACGTTGCTCCTAACTGAACAATGCGTTTCAGTTGCCTTAAACCCAAGAGTATACTTTAGTTTTACGCAAACTCAGTAGTATACATATTAGGGATGCACGATAATATCGGCACAACATCGGTATCGGCCGATAAAAGCTTAAAATGACCATTATCGGTATCGGCCGATATGAATATTTCTGCCGATGAGCCAAACCGATATTCTCCAAGTGAAATAATTGACCTGTTTTTCAGATGTGAATGTCTGTCTACATTTGTAAAATAATAAATTTATGGTAGAATCAGTACAGAAGAGATACATGGATTTCTCTTCAGCAAAATTAAAGTTTAAATATATCAGTATATATTTGTATATATATCGATATCGGTATCGGCATCGGCCAAAATTATTTAGAAAATATCGGCATATCGAATATCGGCCAAAATCCAATATCGTGCATCCCTAATACATATAAAGTGTGAGACATGCATTCAGCCTAAATTTTGCAATGTGTAATATTTACAACAATCTATTTACAGAAATGCAATATAATATACATAACTATGGTCTACTTCAACTATTTCAGAGGTGTACAAACACCTTTCCTAATGAACCGTTATGTTTTTATCACTTTAGATTGAGTGATTTCTATCTACATACATCATGAGTCCCCTTACGTGGAAGTCGCCATCATGTTTCTATAGTAGCCCTAAACAAGGGCGTTTCGTCACTTTGTCGTTCTTGCGAATAAAACACTGACACAATGAATAACAAGTACATTAACATTTGCAAAAACATTGATTTATTGAATAATTAAGAACATTTAATTCCTTGATTTACCTTTGTAAAGAAATCTCATTGATTAAAGAACACAGATGCAACATCTCATTTACATATCGGTCAACACAATATGACACGCGCAGTGCAAATTAGAGCAGTCACAAATAAAGAATAAAGAAATAAAGAAGCCACAGTACATGAAAAAGAACCGGAGGCCCAAAAATGCTAGAAGTTGCAAGAGGTTTTGATAGAGCTGGGATTGCGTGTCTCCTAGTTGAGGGCTCCAAGTTGTCTTTTATTTCCTGAAGCAAGTTAAAAAATAACATGGCTTGGCAAACAATTTGTTCGTGTTCTTCTTGCATTCCAAATAAATGACTCTCCCTTCTACCATGCTCTCTCTCATCTCTGCTGTGCCTTATCCTAGCAACAAGTTGCAGCAAATTGCTTTTTTAGGGCATTAAATAATGGTGCAAATGCCAGTTATTATGCGAGTGCAAGTTTATAAAACGCGTTGTGTGATTCTTTTAAAAACTCTTCTTCTCTACTCTCACTTTTGCGTCCAAAAGAGAAACTCCTACAAATGCATATTCAATAAAGTCAGGCGCAAAAATAACAATCCACGTCTTTTCAGTCCTAAACGGTCACTGTGCATCTTTAGTAAAACCTATCAAACTGCCAAAAGACGGTTTGCACTGGCACAAGCTATTAGTAAAACTGTCCCTTTATCGTCGTTAACTTCAGGAGAGAAATAGCGCAGACACAGCTAAAGATGAAACTGCATGTGTCGAGTGGGATTCATAAACATGCTAGTCTTTGGCCAAAAGCTACTTGTAGCTAAACAACACATTTCACACTAGTTTGAAACTGATGTAATCAACCAGCATTTAGGGTTTTTGGGATTGTTTCTACAGACAGGAGGAGAATGATCTGGTAATCTACATCTAGTTTGTATTTAGTGGTGTGAAATGGTCACCAGCACAACAGAAAACAATAAACTGTGAGGATTAAATGTGCACAGGGGGCGTCTTTCTGCCCTGCATGCGCTCGAACTCAGCTCTTGTAATCATTCAAGCGTATGTTGGACAACTTGGCAACTGCGTGTCAACCCCATTTAAGGCTACATACCACCCTTATGATGGCTGTGGGTGTGGAGATATGATCTCAGATCAGGTTGGAGAGCACAGGGGATTTCATGTCTGCTCGATAAGGCTGAGGTCTGTATGGCTGTGTTTATTTGAGCTCCGTCTGGCTCTCTACACACTATGAGCTCACACTTCTCAGGCTGAGCTTAGCCAGCTTCTCTTTGCTCTCTTGCTGTGACTTTCTCTGTTTTCTCATCATGCAGTCATGTTGCATTTCTCACCTCCACAGCATCGCGTCATCTCTCATGTCTCTGTGATGAGCGGAGGACTCCGTCAACACACTGGCTCCAGACACTGTTTTAAAACTAAAAGAACAATCCTCTATGGACACATTGGCTATGCGATCGCCATAAATATCTTCCAAATTAAATCTGGTTGAAGATACTTTCAGAAAATGTCTTATTTTCTACAATTCTTTTAATAGTTTATTGAAAATCTGATATTGTGAAAGCCCTACTTTGAAAGAAAGTTCAAGTGTTTTATTATTAACACAGTCAAGTTGTGTACATGTGATTGAACGTAGAGTTAATTGAGGGGACATTATGGCTCTGGAGTTTGGGAAGCTCTGCTCTACCGTTTTCTTGGTTTGTGTGCTTCATTGCAGAGGTCTTCAAATCACAAGTTTGCCAAAACAAACAAATCCCCTCCTGGGACGTTTCTTTCATCCGCAGTTGTCAGGATGGGACCACTCGACGGAAGATGTTTGTTTTGATCTAAAGCTTGAGTTACTTCATCCAGATGTGCTTTCCCAGAGTGGAGTAATTCTGCCGTCAAACGCAGGGGTCAATGCTGTGGCAGTCTGACCTTGACCAGTCAGCTCGTGTTTATCTTGTCCCATCTAAAAAAAAGAGACAAAACCTTAAGCTACAACAAAAAACGTGTACGAATGCAACAAATTGAGAATTCTTGCTGGAACCAATCATTCTGAAGCAGCTTCAAACATGGCTCATGCATTGAATTTTGATGTTAATAAAGCAAGTGTTTTAGAATACTTCACAGAACAAGTATGTAAAGAGGACAAGTATTTAAATAAGAAAAAAGATGAAGATCCTCTTGTGTGTCTGGCACCACAGATTCAGGATCTGCCAACTAGGTTCAAAAGTGTCCCAGTTTCTGTTACCAAATTGAAAAGTCACATTAACAACAAGGGTTTTTAAGGAGTAACAAGGAGCCAGAACAATAATTGTATGCTTGCTTTTATGCAACAGTTCAATAAATAGGAGTTGAAATTGAGTAACTTGCATATTAGAAACAATGGACCCTTTTAATACTGTTAATGCAGAGTTTTGCTCCATCCATCCCAGTATACATATTAGTATATATTACCTTGGTATTAGGCCCTGTCCACACGGAGACGCGTTTCTGTGAATACGCACACATTTTTTATCAGATCACACGGATCCGGCGTTTTCATCAGGTGAAACCGCTATTTTTTGAAACCGGGTCCCAGAGTGGATAAATTTGAAAACGCCGTCTTTGCGTTTTCGTCTGGACGGCTAATCCGTTTATTTTCAGAAACGATGACGTCATCAGCCCACGTCTCCCCCCTAGTCAGACACCTCTACGTCACGTAACAGCAACAAAAACACGAACAAACACTGAACGATTGTCTTTTTATTAACTAACATTAACACTGATTAATAAATGTATTGTTCCATGTTCGCTTGTGTAACACGCGCAATGTTTATGAGCATAGTCCAAGTCTTCTTCTCTGTTTTTAGTGTATCTCTGTGGCAGAATTACAGCGCCACATACTGGTCTGGCATGTATACTACATCAATATGCAGTTTCGTGTGGACGCGGATGTTTCTTGAGATGAAGAAAAAAAAGATGGGATTGGGGATCGTGTGGACGGGGCCTTAAACTAAGGGTGTTTCTAACACAATTGCTGATTGCCGTGATCAGTCTCTGTATAATTTTTCCATCTGTTCATCTTTTATTTCGCTATTGGATTAAACTAGAAACGCATTTGCTGTAGTTTCCTCATTTCAAATTCCACATCTGACACCTTAAGTGATCCTCCTAGACTTGATTCAGTGGACAGATTGGTTGAGTGAATGATTCAGAGACTCATTTATAAAGGCAGAGCAGCTTTACTGCAGACCGAGACCCAAAAACTGTTATCCTGAGCTGCTCCCTTGTAAATCAACACTTTGCCATGCCTTGCTGTGAAATGCATTGCAAATGTATGTTTTATTTTATTTATAGCAGCTTTTCAATTTGATAAACGCATACATTTTCTCAATTGTTCAGCCCTTGTTTTAATCCATTCTAAAAACCCTTTAGTATGTGAATGTATGATGTAGAATTGATATCTAATTGGTTTCCGTTCACAGTGTTTGTTTTTTTGAGTCCTGATGTGTGTAAAACTGCACACTTTAGTCAAACCTTTAAATGGTTTCAGTGTCTCAAGGTAGTATCCATCAGTCATCTCAGCGAGGATGGGGGTTGATTTCTTCTCAAGCCTGCACTGATGCTCAGGGTCCTCACCTTTGACCCCTCTAACAGCCTTCCTTGACCTTTGCCCTCAGGTGACTTCCTGGAGTTTGTGGAGCCACCAAACAACATGACTATAGTGCAGGGTCAGACGGTCACTTTACACTGCAAAGTGGCGGGCCGCCCGCGCCCCAGCATCCGCTGGCTGAAGAACGACGCCCCGGTGGTGCAGGAGCAGGGCCGAATCTCCATCCGCAAGACAGAGGCTGGATCCAAGCTCCGCATTCAAGACCTGGACACCACCGACACGGGATACTACCAGTGTGAGGCCTCGAACTCCCTCAAAGTCATCTCGGCTACTGGGGTGCTCTACGTGCGACTGGGGACTGGAGGTAAAGGACTTTTAAACTCCAGACCAACATTACATCTAAAGCTAAATATTACATTAACATTGAAGAGAAGACGATCAAGAAGTTTATATGGTAACACTTTAGTATAAGGACTAATTATCACTATATTAGCACTATAATTAACACTATATTATTAACATATTGTCTGTTTATTAGTGCTTATAAAGCAGATATTCTGCATGAGCATATAATACATACATAATCCTAACAATAGCTAAACCTAACAACTACCTTACTAACTATTAATATCCAGCAATTATCCAGCAGATTATTGAGGCAGAGGTCATAGTTATTGGTTTAATATAGAGAAAATTGGACCTTAAAATAAAGCGTGACTTATTGTATATTTAACATTATTATTTAAAGAGAAATTAATGGATGTGATCAAATAAAATGAGTGAATGACATGCATTCATTAAAAAAAAAAAAAAAAAAAAAACGCTTTGCAAAATATGTAAATATTTACAAATGTAGTATACTTCTATTGTATTTACACTAGTTTTTTTTTTTTTTTTTTTGGCAAAGACATTAAATTGATCAAAGGCATTTATAATATTACAAAAGATTATTTCAAATTAATGCTGTTTTTTAAATTTTTATTCCTCACAAAATATAGAAAACTGCATCCCGGTTTACACAAAACTTAAGCAGCCAACACTGACAAAAGAAAGTGTTTCTTGAGCATCAAATCATCATATTAGACTGATTTCTGAAGATCATGTGACACTAAAGATTGGAGTAATGCTGCAAATACAGCTGAGCATCACAGGAATAAATTACAGTTTATAATATACTGAAATATAAAACATGTTTTCTAAATTGTACAGTATATGGTCTTACTGATTGGTTGAGCTCTCTTCAGAATGAAGGGTAGTGTAGTTCTTCAGGAATTGTTCAGAAAAATTATAATCATCTTCAAAGTCATAGTTATATTCAAAGTCTTGAACTTTATAGGTCTCTCTTGAAAGCTTTATACACTGTCATTAAAAATCAATTTCCGTATGGGTAAAACGAATGGGATTTTTACTTCCAGTACCCTGCTGTTGCACTTCATGGGAAGACGGCACAAATTTCCATTCATTTCTGTCAGGCCAGAGATGTTTGTGCATTTAATGCATAGTTATTTTTGGAAATGATTGGTGTCATGTGAAACCCAGCTCAATTAAATATACCTGTGTGGCATCCCAATATAAACCCATACAATCAATGCGTTCTCGTTGTGTCATAGCTCTAGTGTTTTCTTTCCTGTTCACCTATTTCGGCTTATTTTGGGAGTCCGTTGATTTACAGACAGCAGTGTTTTACAACCATATGCGCCAAATCTCGCCCTGGCATCCCTGTATATTTATTGGAAAGCAGCGATATAAATCTCAGTGTTCCTGCATTAGGACTCTACTTAAGAAACAACTTCCCACTGTTTCCTTCTGGAGGAAAAAAAAAACTTTTATGTGCATACGGTAAATTCTCCACAAGGAGCGTGTCCGATGTGAAATACATTCTGCTGCTTGTGACAGGTTTAGGAGCTTGCTTGCGCCGTGCCTCCTGCATCGTGGCTTAATAACACTGCAGCTCCCTTGAACTGAAACGGCAAATTAGGGTTTGTGAAAACAGCTGCTCCCGAAGGGAAGATCATGTTAAGACGCTCGTCTGTAATTCCTCCTATCTGTGTTTGCAGGACAGTCCCCGGCCCACGGAGGAGAAGACTCGTAAGTACTGCTTTTCTCAGTTCGTCTCCGTGTGCATTTGTGCAGTTTTCACTGCTTGTGTTTCTGTAAATAAATGTTTTATCAATGTTTTCATAATTTCCACACAGTAAACTTTTTCAAAAATACACACTCACAAACGACCTACGGTTTGATGAATTTGAAGAATTGTTTTTGAGAATAATTTTTTTTTTTATTGCCCACACCACATTTCTGCTTCAAATGCCCAGATGGTGTGTAAACTTTAGCTTTTTATGATTATCTGATTGTATCTGACTAATATTAGCGTAGATGCCATTCTTCTAATGATGTAGAAAGTACATCGGGTGTTATGGGAAGTGTTCCCGTATCCGGTTTAACTAATTAATGCGGCCTAAAAATCCTTTAACGGACTAGGATATTAAAAGCGTATTATTTTGTTATGTGTAAGCCAGGTTAAAGAGATGGGTCTTTAATCTAGATTTAAACTGCAAGAGTGTGTCTGCCTCCCGAACAATGTTAGGAAGGTTATTCAAGAGTTTAGGCGCCAAATAGGAAAAGGATCTGCCGCCCGAAGTTGATTTTGATATTCTAGGTATTATCAAATTGCCTGAGTTTTGAGAACGTAGCGGACGTGGAGGATTATAATGTGTATGGACCTCATTCAAATACTGAGGTGTTAAACCATTCATAGGATTCATTCCTGTATACTGAGAACTGTAGAGCAGTACAATCACAGTGCGGTCGCATTTCTGCTGTATGGTAAATGTTTGTGGCCAGATCCAGTCATTTCAATGAGAAATGACAATACCCGGAAATATGTGCGTGGGTGAAAAAGCACTGACCGACAGAAAGCTGTTTGGTTTAATAATGACTTCTGTGTGAGCTGTGATTATTTATCGCTAGGCTTTCAACGGTGAACTTCTTCCCTGTGAAGTTTGGCCAACATCTCGCTAATGTGACCACATCTAAAGAGAAGTTCAGTAAATGGATCTGGACATTGATGAAGTCTTCAGAAAGAACAGGAGTAAAAGGATATTGAAAGTATAGTGTACAAGTCAAATGGACCACGTTTTTGGTGCTTTTTTTTGTGTTTCTTTGAAGTTATATTGTCTTGAGAGCTCTCTGCATTTGTTCTGGGGGATGGAGAGGATCATTTGTTGGCTAGAGTCATTAAAGAAAGCTGTTATTTGAGTAGAAGAGCATTGAGAAGCTCAAAGACCACATGTACACATATTTGATAAAGGCAGAGTATTGTTATTACAGATGAGCACGAGAAGCACAAATCTCTGGTCGTGTTGCTTCCAGTTTGACAGCCTCGTTGTCTTTCACTCACACTATGTGTATGAATATTCAAAATCTTGTTCTCAAGCTTTTCTTGAAAGGACAAACTTGTATGCAAAACTAATATCCAGTTCTTGTAAACTTTGCACTGCTTGCAGCCATCAGGGAAAGAATGATTTGCATTCATTTAATATATTTTTTTAAAAAGTAGGAAGTAAATCTGAATCTTGTTAGGCTCAAGTCCTCGAACATTAGCTTGAGAGAAAATTCCTTTGCTCAATCCAAACTGCGGTGAAATTGTAACCATATGTGATATTGAGGAGCGCCGTAGCTGAAGTTTAGGGCATCGATGGTTTGGTTACGCTGGCAAAATGCCACAGTTAGGAGCCAAATCAAATGTGAATCGTGCAAAAAGGTTATTTTAGCACCGCTTCACACTAGATCTATTCACAGATTTCACCTTAGGAGTGTTTTGAGAAACACTGATTAGAGATCTACTAAAACTTCAAACCCAAAGAGTGAAATATGATTTGCTGCGGGCTCTGGACAGACATGTTTCTGATCATGTTACACAAGGCTGAGGGAAGGAAATTTTCAGAAATGATGTTTGTACTATATATATATATATAGAAGAAAGTGTTGTTTACTGTTTTTCTGGATTGGTAACAGATCAGCTCTGTTTGCAGTGGATTAGTCTAATTCTCTTATTTTGAACTCCATTGCAACTCTTTTATCTTGAATGTGACAGGCTTGGGGTTTCTTTTTGTTTCCAGTTATTTTACCTGTACCTATTACTACTAATTTTTATTCGTCATGTTCATTTATCATCATAATCTTAAACTCACTGGTTTGTAGCATAAACGTTTTTCCTGTTTACTGCACTTTTTTATTATTCTAGTTATCTCTCACACATTCACTTCTGATTTGAGCTGCTATAATTGTTCCAAAACCTCTTTTAAACATTTCAAAAGTAACATCCAGACATCAGACATGCTCTCAACACAAAAGAGTTACACTGTCTTCTTCACAAATTCAAACATAGCTTTTATTAGGGGTGTAAAAATTGTTGAAAATGTTCATATGGGTCTTTTGGTTCTGTGTGTATGTATGTGTACCAAACAAATATAGCATTGGATTTACCACTGCATGAGTGGAACTGCATTGGAAATTTACAGGTTTATATATTGTTACTTTAAATGAGAAACAGAGACTTTTCACGGCAAAACAAAATGTTGCGTAAGCATTTCATTTACTTCCGGCATGTCATCAGTGTCCACAGCTCGTTAGTTCGCCAGAGAAATTAAGTCTACACGTGCGTACCAAACATTTTCACTTCAAATAAGTGTGTCATTACACTCCTAGCTTTAATGTATCCTTTAGACATTTCATTGAGCTTGTGAGAAGAGATGAATTGAAAAATATTGATTATATTTTTTTAAGACACACTTATATCCAACACAGATGCATTAATCTGATAAAGACTGACTGTAAGGACCTTTACATTGCATATTTACACACACTTTACATACATTATTCAGTTGTTCTGTAGAACTTTCTATTCATCAAAGAATGAAACTGTCATCATTTCCACAATAATATTAAGCAAATCATCAAATTAGATCATATGACACTGAAGACTGATGCTGAAAATACAGCTGCGCAACACAGAAATAAACTAGCATAGAAAACAGCAGCTCTGGTGAACATAAGCAACTTCATTCAGATACAAAAGAAAAACTTTTGAACAGTACGTGGTACTTTAAACTCATTTCATATTCAATTATAGAGAGTAAAGCCATTTGAACGGGTAGAAATAACTATAAATATACCAGCGTCTGCTAAATGATTAAATGCAAATGTAAAGGAATATTTTGGCCAGTATTTGTGTGTACTGTGTATTTTCACGTTTGGAGTATCTTGCTAACGTCTTGCTCTTAGTTTTAACCACCAGAGTTTGCATTTGTTCCAGATCCATCACTTACAAGGTTTCATTTCGGTTGAGATGCTGCCTTAGAAGGGAGACAGGAGACTCTGTTTGGATCAGAGCCTGACCCCGTATCGTATTTTAGCTGCTGTTGTGGGTTGAGACTAAAACAAATGTGTCTGTTGTGGAGACCAAAAAACTTCAAAGCATCAAGTTCCGAAGCCTTCAGATCCCAACTCCAGCCAGTTCCTGAGTCATCACATAAAGCTATTTGTGTTTGGCCAGAATAGACCATTTTTATCCAGTTGGTAACGGCATAAACAGCAGAGATGGATGTCCTGAGCTGGTGATTTTGGTCACTTCACGTTCAGATTATGATGAGAGAAACAGCAAAGCCCAAAGGTAGCATAATAAACAACTACTGAAACCCCTTCAGAAGTGCTCCAATCATAACACGCTGTGAACACACTTCTGTATGGCTTTGGCTCAAAGTGAGCACCTAGATTTCATGACTCCATGAACAAGAGGACACGAGATGCATGGAGACGCCCTTAGCATTCATTAATGTGCTCTCTTTGCTGAAGCCAGCAGGATATTTTTTTAAGGGTTAGTTCACCCAAAAATGAAAATGTGATGTTTATCTGCTTGCCCCCAGGGCATCCAAGATGTAGGTGAATTTGTTTCAGTAGAACACAGACTGAGATATTTAACTCAAACCCTTGCGTTCTGTCAGTCATATATTGCAAGTGGATGTGAATAATGGCTAAAATATATATTTAAAAAAAAACTATGGCTCGTGACTAAACATTGATGTGTAAAGACACAGAATGGTAGGTCTGTGCAAGAAACTGAACTCTATTTATATAGTTTTTTACCTCTGATGCACTGCACTGTCTGAACTGTATGTGTGCCTCCTAAAAACAGAGGCGTCTTCTTCTTCTTGCTTTATGGTGGATCGTAGACTTATAAGTGCATTAGAGCCAGCTATGTCTTAAGTGGACCATTGACACTCCTAATTGGGATTGTAGAACGTGTCAATGGTCCACTTAACATATAGCTGGCGCTAATGCACTTATAAGTCTATGATCCACCATAAAGCAAGAAGAAGAAGATGCCTCACACAGTTCAGTGCAGTTCAGTTTGTGTTGTCCTAAAGAAACAAAGTGCCCTGAGGGTAACAGATAAACATAAAATGTTTGGGTGAACCATCCCTTTAACATCAGCATTAGAAAGCTTCGTATTGGCCAGACTAGATGGCAATATCCTACACAACTTACATTCTTGAGAAACGATTAAGTACAAATTATGATATAATCTAAATAATAATGTGAAACTAGCGGTGAAAGGTCATAAACCCATTGTTATATGCAATGTGGTGTTTGATGATAGAAATTCAAATTGTAGTCTTTTGTGCGCCTGAGTGTTCAGTGTTCAGGAAAGTTGACTCACTTAATATCAGCTCTGTGTGTCTTTCAGGAAAGTTATCATCTTGTTCATCACTGTCTGTCATTTTCTTTTCTCAGAAGGCACGAGAAGGGCTTCTGCCAGCCGTACCGTGGCATCGCGTGCGCTCGCTTCATAGGGAACAGGAGTATCTACGTGGAGTCTCTTCAGATGCAGGGAGAAAGTGAAAACCGCATCACTGGTGAGCACTGCTGGGAACACAAACACACTACAGGTCAAACGTGTGGAATAAGTTGTATTTTCACTTCTATACTTGTATTTTCACTTTCAATTATTGTAATGATGAGTAACTGTAATTAATGGCTTAAAATGTGTGAAAACTGCATTAAAGGGGTCATATGATGCGATTTCAATTTACCTTTCTCTTTGGAGTGTTACAAGCTCTTGGTGAATAAAGAAGATCTGTAAAGTTGCAACGACTAAAGTCTCAAACCCAAAGAGATATTCTTTATAAAAGTTAAGCCTCTGCCACTTCCTCCTAAAACGGCTCGTTCAAATACGCCCCACATGTCTACGTCACTATGTGGAGATATTTGTGTGATGCTGCCCAAAACAAAGAAGCCGTGGTTTCAGTAACACAGCTAGTGTTGAAGCAGTCATGTCAGGGAGATGTGTGTGTATCTAGGAGAAAGAAAAAGCACTGTATTTGGCCTTCAGGAAGTAGATGCATTTAGGAAGCTTTAAGATTACTTACAACAGAACAGCAACATATTTTATGGACGACAGTTTCATGAACCTTGGAGAGGAGGTAATACTGACTTTGATACGACAATCTGGTGCTTCTGAATTATCTACTGGAAGTGTGCTTTGTTATTAGTTTAAGTATTTGCTATCGAATGATCAAATACGGAGTTTTGCGCGCCGTGTGTGTTTGTGTGTGTGAGAGCGAGAGAGAGAGAGAGAGGGAGGGAGAGAGAGACCGTTTCACACAGTTTAAACACATACGAGCTTCATCACTGTGTCTGTCACGACTCTGTTCCTCTTTCAGCTTGAACTGATGGTAAAACTAAGGACATTGTTAACTGTCTATACATTTATTTTGAAAGATGAAGCTCAAGATTATGGAAAGGGGCGTTACATTTCTAAAGAGTGCTTGTGGTGTTCGGCCAATCAGAGCAGACTGCGATTTTCTGAAGGAGGGACTTTGTAGAAAATAATGTTTGAGAGAGACGGGTCATAGAGGACCTACAATAATGTACAGTATTTAAAAAAAAAAAATGTGTTTTTTGAAGATTAAAGCATGTCAACATATTCTGTTACACCAAATACACAAAATAATGATCTTTAAAAAAGCATTATATGAACCCTTTAATAAAAACCATTTTATGTATTTAAAATATATCATCTTTATGTTTGTTTCTACATTAATTTGGAGATTCACTCTGAAATGATGACTGCATAAATATGTTATTAATTGCGGTTAACTACAGATTTTTTAATTTTTTTAATCGATAGACAGCACTAGAATAGCTTATATTTGAATATATTTTAAATGTAATTTATTTCTGTGATGGTATGGTAGATTTTGCTGCTTAAGGCTTTTATTCAGGATTCATATAAATACATGTAAAATGTCATTTAACTTTTACTGTTACTTTTGATCAATTTAATGCATTCTTGCTGAAGCTATATTTCAGTATTTATTTATGATCATATTATATATGAAAAACATCAAATCAGCATATTAAAATGATTTCTGAAGATCATGTGACACTGGAGACTGGAGGAATGATGCTGAAAATACAGCGCTGCATCACAGAAATAAATTACACTTTAAAATATTTTAACATTAAAAACAGTTCTTTTACATTGGAATAATATATTACAATATTATTTTATCGCTGTTTTTTTTATTAAGTAAATACAGTCTTGGTGAGTTTCTTTCAAAAACATTTAAAACATTTGATTCCAAAAAAATATTTTTTTTTTCAGAGTGATGCAATAGAAAAAACATTTTGGATTCCCCAAACATCCTTTTAGTGAACAGTTCTTAAAATAGCAATTAAACAACATAGAAAAAATAGTCGAAAGAACCATTATTCCACTATAAAGAACTTTTGTGCATTGAAAAGTTTCCTTGAATGTTAAAGGTTCTTCATTACAATATTATTTTATCATTACAGTTAATTTATCATTACAATAATATCAATGCCTGTAAAGAACCGTTCATTTTAACTGTAGTGTATCATGTTAATAGACTCACCTGACATTCTGCTGTTCTCATTATTTTTCATTGTGTTGTTCTCCAGCGGCCTTCACGATGATCGGCACCTCGACCCATCTGTCAGACCAGTGCTCGGAGTTTGCCATCCCGTCCTTCTGCTACTACGTCTTCCCGTTGTGTGAGGAGGGCACCAGAGGTCCATGGCGGCGCCAGCTCTGCCGTGATGAGTGCGAGGCTCTGGAGAACGACTTGTGCCATGCAGAGTACACCATCGCACGCTCCAACCCTCTCATCCTCATGCAGCTGGAGCTGCCCGCATGCAACCTGCTTCCCCACCCCGGCTCGCCAGACGCTGCCAGCTGCATCCGCATCGGCCTGCCACCGCAGTGTAGGTTAACAAGACTGAACACGGGGTTTAGAGCCAAGGAAGGCTCAAGGGAGGGTTAAATAAGCATGAAATCCACTGTAATTGGCTCCCAAGCACCCTCAGTGAGCAACAGCAATTGAAGTGAGAGGGCCCTCTTGTGGTGCATCTCAAATTTCTTGGTTGCATTGCTATAATAAACGATTGTCTATAACTTTTTTCATTTACTTCTCTCAAGTTTTGAGGACAAAACACCTACTAATTTTCAATCCTTGTTAAAGATTCACCCCCGAATCACAGCTGCTACAACGGAAGTGGCGCCAACTACAAAGGCACGGTCAGTGTCACCAAATCCGGCTACCAGTGTCAGCCGTGGAGCGCACAGTATCCACACAGTCATCATCTGACGCCTGTCGAGTACCCGGAGCTCAGAGGAGGACACAATTTCTGCAGGAACCCCGGAGGGCAAATGGAGAGCCCCTGGTGTTTCACGTTAGACCCTAATGTGAGAGTGGACGTCTGTGACATTCAGCCCTGCAGTGAGTAGAGTCTTTATGACCATCATGATGGGCAGGAAAATAACACATCTTAAATAAAAAAATTAATCGTTTTTGTTTTGTTTTTCTCCCTCAGATCCTCCAGAGAAAGTGAAAAAGGAGATCCTGTACATCTTAATCCCCAGTATAGCCACCCCTCTCATCATTGCCTGCTTATTCTTCTTGTTCTGCAAGTGTCGCAACAAACAGAAGGAGTCTGCTGACAGTCCAACTCGCCGTCAACTCACGGCCTCGCCGAGTCAAGACATGGAGCTGCCTCTTCTGAACCAGCACAAGCATCAGGTGAACAAACCTCAAGCTCCTGAGCATGTGCACTTCATTCAAAAACTGCAATTCTTGCATTCACAGCTCAGTTTGGACCCAACTGAACATAAGATTATAAATTAGTAATAACTCCATTTATTTTCCAACTAAGATTTTGCACCTGATCAGTAACTTAATGAGTAAATGTCCAAAAATGTCCATGTTATTATTACATGTATTACCATGTTATTACTACATTATCCTTTTTTTGTAATGAAAACATTGAGAATAGTTTTTTTAATTGTGATGAATTATTATTACATTCATGAGAATATGCAATCCTTGCAGAGAGTTTGCAGTATTCAGTGAATTAAAACAATTGAATGCATTAATTTCATAAATAATTTAAATCATTTGTAATTACACATTATAACAGCTCAGAATTAGTCAACATATATTCATATTCTAACACAACAACATTAATATTACTCTTAAATGTTTTCAAAGAAAATACGTTAAGATGAAAACATTATTTTTCTTTCTGCAGTGGTTCATCAAATGGTGTGCACATTCATGTTTATCAACAAAATCCAGTCCCAAACGTGTGTGAAATATTGGAATGAGGCTGAATACATTTTAGTAAACTATTTTTGAGACAAATGTAAAAAAATTCATTTTTTTTATGAAATGCTGTCTCTCTTAAAAACATTTAAAAAATTTAATACTGTAAAAACTTGTGGCTCATTTGTAATGTTTGGTTCCCTTAGAAAGAACTGTGCATTTTTATAAGTCATTAATCTCTTCCAGGTTAAACTGAACCGTGATGTATCATTATGATTAGTGAGTTAATATCTGTTATTATATCCGTACATCAGTTGAGCACGAGCAGACTTGACCATTTCTTGTTGTCTTTAATTCCTAGGCGAAGCTACGAGAACTCAACCTGTCTGCTGTTCGGTTCATGGAGGAGCTTGGCGAGGACCGTTTCGGAAAGGTCTACAAAGGTCACCTCTACGGTACGGCTGCAGGTGAGCAGACCCAGGTGGTGGCTATAAAGACGGTCAAAGACAAGGACGAGGGTCCTCTACGGGAAGAGTTCCGGCACGAGGCCACGCTCCGGTCCCGTCTTCAGCACCCCAACATCGTCTGCCTTTTAGGTGTGATAACCAAAGAACAGCCCATGAGCATGATCTTCAGCTACTCGGGCCACGGTGACCTCCACGAGTTCCTGGTCATGCGATCCCCTCACTCGGACGTCGGCAGCTCCGATGACGACAAGACGGTCAGATCCACTCTGGAGCAGGCCGACTTCCTGCACATCGTCACACAGATAGCAGCCGGGATGGAGTATCTTTCCAGCCACCACGTGGTGCACAAGGATCTGGCTGCTCGCAACATCCTAGTCTGCGACAAACTCAACGTGAAGATCCTAGACCTCGGGTTGTTCAGAGAGGTGTACTCCGCAGACTACTACAAGCTGATGGGAACGAGTCCCTTACCAATCCGTTGGATGTCCCCTGAAGCCATACTGTACGGGAAGCTTTCCACCGACTCCGACATCTGGGCCTACGGCGTGGTGCTCTGGGAGATATTCAGCTATGGCCTCCAGCCGTACTGTGGCTATTCTAACCAGGATGTGATCGAGATGGTGCGCAACAGACAAGTGCTTTCCTGCCCAGATGACTGTCCGGCCTGGGTTTACACGCTGATGCTAGAGTGCTGGAATGAGTTCCCCGCACGAAGGCCACGATTCAAAGACATTCACGCACGCTTGCGCTCCTGGGAGAGCTTATCCAACTACAACAGCTCGGCGCAGACCTCGGGAGCGAGCAACACCACTCAAACCAGCTCGCTCAGCACCAGCCCCGTCAGCAACATCAGCAATGCTCGCTACGTCAGTCCCAAAAAGTCTTCCCCGTTTCCCCAGCCTCAGTTTGTGTCCATGAAGGGCCAGATGCGCCCAATGGTGCCGCCCCAGCTCTACATCCCAGTCAACGGCTACCAGCCAATGCCTGCTTATCCGTACATGCAGAACTTCTACTCCATGCAGATCCCCATGCAGATGCCTCCGCAGCAGCTGCACCCACAGATGGTGGCCAAGGCTGGATCGCACCACAGCGGCAGCGGCTCCACCAGCACCGGCTACGTGACCACAGCGCCCTCCAACGGATCCGGCACGGAGAAGGCGGCCCTTACGAATGACGACCTGAAGACGACAGACGAGGATTTCGCTGACGGAGCGTCTCAAAGTGGGCTGCACAACGAAGAGCTTTCTGTTCCAGAGACAGAGCTCCTGGGGGACAGTGACAGCCCACAGACCAAGGACAATGAAATCAACTTGGAAGCGTAGATGATCTTTTTAGATTAGGTTAGATGAGAAGAATCAGGTTTAGGTACAGGTTTAAAAAGTGAAGGGGAACCGGTGAATGACACATGGACGTAGTGTTATTTATGGGTTTTTATGTTTTATCCGCAGCCACTGATGGATGAACGCATCATTCTGCTGGAGATATTTTTATAGGAAACTCAGCTTCAGCTGCGGTTTTTGTAGTCTGTGATGAAGAATTGAGCTTTCGGCCCTTCTGCTTTGGGGTCGGCAGCAGATGATCTTGTTGGTTTAGTTGTTTTTTATCAAATTGTTGCAAAGCTATTCAGAAGAATGCATGTTCTTACTGTTGCTGTGCAACATGAAACATCATTTCAGGCATGTTGTGGGTACCATTTATTAATGTAACCTCTTCTCAGTTGGTGTTGTGATTGAGAACAAGTCATTAATCGATTCTTTCAGCTCCATGGGATTAAATGTGTCTTGCTTCAAGGCTTTGGTAAATGATATGCATTATAAAAACCTCTTCATGGATCAGGAAATTGGACGATAAACGATGTGGATGTGCTGAGACATGGATGCTGACCCTAAGACATTGTGTCCTTTTTTTGTTTTTTAGAGTTGCTTTTATAAAACTCCTGTTGTAAAGATTTGTAATTTATGCCATTGATTCTCTTGAAGTGGTTTGTAATGGTCTTATTTTGTTTAGCCTCTAGTATTACTTTAAAGTCATACCAACCGGAAGCTTGCTTTCTACCCAGATGCTATTAACCAACATTAACCATATATTTTGTTCATCGAGGCACGTGGAAAATCCAATAAAGTAATGCATAATATTATACTACTTGTGGGGTTTCCTCAACTCGTATAGTCAAAGCTTCAATCTAGACATTGGAAAAGCCTTTTGCTATGATAATGTAATTATAATAGCACAATCGTGTATTTTATATGACTTCTTATATGTGCTTTGTGAAAGATTGAGTGAGTGAGTGATGTGTGCTGGTTCATGTAAACCAATGACTGTAGAGGAGGTGTTCTTATCTCCCCAGAAAGGCGGGACCAAAGTAATAACTGATATAGTCTCCACTTTTGGAGCAAATAATTTACACTTGCAGAACTGATACTTACACGGTGACACACGCTTGCCTGCTGAGATGTCCACAGGTGCTTGTTGCTCCACGCAGGATGAGCTGGTTTGCATCAGCGGTGCACGGAATGCGTGCCAGTTTCACGCGGTGCCAAGCCTGCGTGCAAACAGCGGCACGCGACGGAAGAGACAGTTCACGCCTGATGAGCAGAAAGACGGTAATTACTGGCTCAAGCGGACGCGTAATAACGAAGCTGCGAAGAGGTCTCGCCAGCGCAAGAGGATGGAGGAGCATCTTCTGGAGTCGCGCGCCGTCGAGCTCCAACGAGAGAATGACAAATTAAAGGCTGTGCTCTCTACAGTTCATCACCACAGCACGGCTCAGGGTAACCCGATGCATGCTGCTTTTGGGTTCCCTCTTGGACTGCCAAATGAGGGTTACCCGCGCAGTTTACCCGTCCCCGCAACTGTGTTGCCACTGCGCAGTCTGCCGCATTGCACATTTTCTGGTTGTTGCGGAACAATACGTCCTGAAACAAATCTTTTTCGCTCGGTTTTCGATTTTGCATCGTATCCTTTGCTGAAAAGCTCTGCTAGTAATACTATTACGAAATCCCCGCGCATCAGTTTATTGGATGGTTGTCATCCAGTGGGCAGGTACAGTCATGGAGCCAATGCATGCACCAGCGGAGCGTATGCGAGGAGTAGAGTTTTTGCGAATGGAAATGCTCAAATGATGCACGAGCTGCCGGAGGACAGAAACGCATTGGCCAACCTGTCCCGCTGTTATATTTCCAAAACATCGTCTTCTGATTCGGCGCAGAATTACGCGCGTGAGCCTGGACCGATCGGAGGGGAACCGCAAACACGTGCAGAGGAACGAACTTGCCAACAACAAGAGACCACTCAGTCCGTTCTGCTGCCGCACAAACTGCGCTACAAAGCTGCTGTCGCAAGGTTTGCGTCCACCAACTTTCCATCTTAATGGAAACCACGGAAGACACTCGTTTGTCACCAGACGTGTTACTGGCTGTCATGAAAACATTGTCATTTTTAATTGCATTTGTTTAATTGCTCACATTTAAGTAAAAATCACTTACCTTGCACTGTGAATCTGTAGTTGTAATACCTCTTAAATAAAAGGTATTGTTTCTGCACCCGTGAGTGCTTTGTATGTGTTATGCATTGAATGTTTTTTTTTTTTTTTGACTGCATGATCATCATCAAAACGTATCCAACTTACTTAAAAAAATGCATATGAAATCTTATAAAGGAAAAATCGATGCTTTGTTTCTAAATGTGCACCGACATGTTTGTTTTCCCACAGGGTGGCGCACTCAAACACGTCTTTTTAAATATAGGGCATCTTTTGGGCGCCACGTTGTGCAAGTCCTTTAGTTTTAGGTTACATCACATCCACACCTGTTACATCATGTCGACCATTTGACAGATATTAATTATGTTACATGTTGACAATTTTATATCACGCGCATATTCAAATTAGTTTTAGTTGTTGGAGAAAAGCTTATGGCGGTCCTTGAGTTGATGATGCTGAGAAAACCACAGATTGGACGAGATGCAACACTAGGGTGAGAGTGTCCTTTAAACCAGGTGATCATGCATAACGACATTTATGTAAGTCTTTGAAAGGGAGACCTTCTCCTGTAAACTTTTTCTGTTTGTCTGAATACCACTAGGTGGCTTAATTTCTTTCAAACAGAAGATTTGTCTGTTGATAGTTTGGTAACAGCTGCATACACGTCATCCAAAGTCATAGTCAGTCCTTCGTCATTAAAAGTAAACGGGTAATGTTTAGAACAATCGCTATGTAATTGGGCTTTATTCATTTCTAGATTAAGATCATGGCGGTTTTTTATATATACGATATTAGTTTCTACTACCTACAACATCAATACCAAGATGATAATAACAATGAACACTGACTAATGGTTAAAAATATTAATCAATATAAATTTGACATGTAGACATTTCTGGATATTCTAGATCTGGTGGTCTTACAAAACGAATTTAGAAAGCTTTTTTTTAGTAGGCTATAAAAAAAATATATATTTTTTTTTTAATAGGTAGCCGACAAGGTTTTCTTCAACTGAACTATAGGACTCCCTACTACGGAGTCGTTATTGCTTATGTGAAACAGACTGCTACAAATGAGGCGCGTTTCATTGGCTCAAATCGGAAGATGCTGTGTTTTGATTGGTCGAGAGATGTGTCAGTCAATGGACGCCGCCAATACTCTTCTGTAGTGACCTACTAACACAGATCCATGAGACAGCAGGCACTCCGGCAGGAAAACGCTCAGGAGAAACACAAGTATCATTTCCAGATGGGATGTTATTACTGCTGATGAAACACTTCTGGTCGCTTTGAATGTTTTATATGCATTATTTATCCCGGACATCTATTTGGACCTTTGCTTATAAGAGGTAAATGTGTTCTTCTTTTACCGTGCGGGTAAACGTGAAACGGACGGGGCTCGTTGGGGTGTTTCAACCGGTAGCCGGTATCTGGCTTTAACATATTAATACAGTAAGGCAACTTTCAACGTGGTCTGTTTTCAATATAGGCTATGCGTCATACTAATTTTCCCCACATCACGTCAGTGCAGACACGTTTTAGTGTTTTACCTAAACGCTTATGGATTACTGTTACTTATACAGTGACATATTTTTATACAGCACATTATTATGATGTTTTTGGAAATCAAAACATATGGGCATTGGGAGACGGGGGTGGCACAGTGACCCACTATTCGTGCTGGTTGGGTGTATCAGGCTCTCAGGTCAATACTTAATACATTTAGACCTTATGCAAGTTAATATAATTGAACGTTAAATGATATTATATAGCTAGATCTGTGGTTTTAACGTGTTACATTCGTACTGAATTTTGCAGTGCTTTAATAGTAGGCTAAATGTTACGTTCAAGTATTTCAGTTTCTCTCCGCTTGTTTGCATTTATTGTGTAACAGTGACTGATCATCTTACAGTCCTTGCACAATAACGGAAGCTGGGACACTTCTGACAAAGAGATTGCAACGGCACGACATCACGAGCTGTTGATCAATGCCCAGAGATAGCTGTTATTTATTCTGACCGTCTGTGGAAACCGAGATCTTTGATTTATCGCACGCGCACGGATCAGGCTGTCCTGAGTGTCTGTGTCGGGATGGGGTGAATGCATTATTAAAGGCCTGTCAGATAACAACACAGCAAGGGCATGGTGTGTCTATACGCCCATTGCACTGAAGTAGCTTTTTAAAGTGTAAAATAATCACTTCATGCCAGCCAACTTTGTTGTAGCCATCTTTTTATTATTCTTTAGAGACGCAGCCATTGGTTGAATCCCAAAAGCATAACACTCACGCATGTAGGCTCTGTTTCACTTTTAAAAAATAATGTATTTCCATGAACCATTATAGCAGTAATAATAGCAGCTCTTTCCTTGTTTGTCGAGTTGCGAGATGTTCGAGCCACATTTTTCTAGCTCCTTTTTTATTGATTAATGTGTCTCTGTTCAGCCACGTGTGATGCTGCTGCTCGCATTCCTTTGTTCCCTGTGCTCTGGTCTGCGCGTGCACTGGAGCGCGAGCCCGAGCCTGGCTGTGTTTACAATCTGTTAATAGTGTTATGATCGAGCCCTCTGCTGAGTTAACTTTATGGCCACAGCCAGGTTTAGATGAGGTAATTCCAGCTGTTTGATCTGCATGTTAAAGGTCATTGTCAGGTCTTCAAATCTGTCTCCTGCAAACTAATACCCTACTTTTTCGAAAGGGTTGCCAGATTTGAATGTAAGTCATGACCAAATTCTATTACATTATGCTTTTGAAAGCATGAGCTGTTGCAATAGCCTACTTTAAGCATGCGACCCGCCTCACAAATGGTGACATAATGAGGCAGAGCAGATTACTTTGCATTTTCATAGTCACGTTTCGACTTGCGTGACATAAACCTTTTATATTTCCTATCCATCTTTTTAAAAATAGAAACACTGGGCACACCGATGATAATATTTTAGGCTTTTTTGCAGTCGTGTCCATCTACAGATGCCAGACCTTGAACGAATCACTCTGATCTAATCGGTCAAACTGGTTTTTGGAAACATCTGGAATCTGAAATGGTTGGCGATTCATTTAGACACATTTACAGCAGTTTCTCAAACAGTACTACCAGAAAACCAAAAGATCTTGCTTGAGGAGTTGGATATTTACATACAACCAATTGTAGGAAACAAAACTTGCAAATGCCTTCGATCCTTTGTGAGCGATAAAGCAGCTCTTAAGTTATATCCATAACTGTATCAAATATGGGGACGCTTTTTTGATTGGGGTGTCTAATGTGTCTCTGTTTTTATCTCATCAGATCCATTACAAACTTCTCTGGAACTGACTTCACAAAAGAGGATACATGACTTCTATTGCACTCTGACTCTTAAAACCAGAGTCAACTAATGAGCTTACACAGTCTTGATGATGACCACATTGTGTAATATGCAAGCCATTAAGAAGGAGCCGTCATGCACTGGGCCCTACGGCGGAGACGATGCCTTGGTGCTGGCAGTGGCTTTGCAGGGGACAGACAGAGACCTGATTGACCACAAGCTGTCCTCCATTCCCTTTAAAACCAAGTCCACAAACTGTCGCAGAAAACGCGAGTTCATACCAGACGAGAAGAAAGATAATCTATATTGGGAAAGGAGGCGCAAGAACAACGAAGCAGCCAAACGTTCAAGAGAAAAGCGCAGACTCAATGATATGGTTCTGGAGAACAAGCTCATGGCCCTCGGGGAAGAGAACGCATCTCTGAAAGCCGAGCTTCTGACGCTTAAACTCAGGTTTGGCTTAGTGAGCTCCGCAGCTTACGCTCAGGAGGTTCAGAAGATTTCCAGTTCAACTGCTGAACTCTTCCAGGACTTTATCCAACCCAGTGCCACCAAGGATTCCTACCCAAGTGAGCTCGAGCCAGCGCGTTTAACCAGCAGCCACATATCAGTCATCAAGCACTCACCTCACAGCGCCTTGTCCGATGGATCCGACTCAAGTATGGTGGCCCAGGAGAGCCCACTTATAAATATATCCCGAACGCCTGACGGCATCAAACAAGAACCCCTGGAACCCCGCAGATACGCCAAAGACAGGGTTAGTCCATATGAACTTTACAGGAACTACCTTAGTAGCCCTTTCCTTGGGAGCTACTCCCAGCCATCGCCGTTCTTGCAAATCACCAGATCGTCCAGCAATTCTCCTCGAACATCTGACGGTGATGACGGGGCCGTAAGCAAGTCCTCAGATGGAGAGGACGAACAGCAGGTCCCGAAGGGTCCGGCTCCACCCAGAGCCGATTCACAGAGTGTGATTGTGTCAACCCTCAAAGTGCCAGATGCCAGTGCCTCAGCTTTGCCCCACAAGTTGAGGATCAAAGCCCGGGCCATCCAGATCAAAGTGGAGGCCATTGATCCCGACTATGAATCATCTGGAAAGTCCTCCTTTCCCATTGACATGTCTGCGAGTCGATGCTACCAAATGAGTCCGTACGTTACACCCGAGTACATTCAGTCGTCTCTTAGCCCGATGTCCTTCCAGATGAGCGATGTTCAGGACTGGAGGCAGAAGCCGAAGGAATGGCACCAGGAGGATCACCAGCACTGTCCTGACTCACTGAGAGCTACGCCTAACAAACTCATCGCCGACCTTAAAAACGACTCGAATGCTAGCTCCGAATCCGAGAACTTGTACTTGAAACATGGCATTGCTGATCTGTCGGCAGAAGTGGCCTCCTTGAAAAGACTGATTACAAAACAGCAGGGGTCTGTTATTGAGTCCACCAAAAGCACTACTGAAATTGACTCCTTATGAAACGGATGCTTCTGAAACTGAATTTCTTCTATTTGCACAACGCCTGTTTTCCACTGTGTTCGCTACTGCACTGTGCGGCTGTTATGCTGTCAAAGAGCTGCACTTCATTGAGAAGAATGGTGTTTTGTGCACTTACTGTTGTAGTTTGGCGTGTCTTCTTGATGACTCCATTTGTAGCCCAAAAATGTTAACTTCTCAAAATTTATTGTACAATGTATGTTCTCTTTTGTTTACAATAAATGCAAGCACTGAAACACTGGAGTCTTTTACATCTTCCTTATTCAGCAAAGCATATGCACTCTTGAATATTACATATTCGGAGGAAATAAAAACTTACGAACACAGAGCCGTCTTTTAAACATCCAAATGGATTTATAATGTTGTCTTAATATTTATCTGGTGTTTGTCTGCCTTAAGTAAAGTAACAGGTAAAATTAAGTCTTTTAAACAGAAGATTTTATGAACGGGTTATATTGCACATTTGCTGTTTTTATTGTAATATCAACACAGTTATATTGCACTGTTTCAGATGTTAAATGCTAGCATGAGTTGAACTTTCCACACAATAAAATCTACATTAGAAACACTCAAATATAAACAACCACCACCTGGACAAAACTGGACAATTAAATGTGTTTTTCACCTTTTCTATGTGTAGAAACACCAAGGGAAGCAAGTGGTAGAGATCACACGAAGACGCCGGATAGTAAATCTATTATTAATGTCACTAATTAAACATGTCACTCAATACAAGAATTACATTGCTGCATGCTTTTTGTGTGTGTGTGTGTGTGTGTGTGTGTGAAAGTTTTGGTTTTATTTGGTTCAATAAATAACATCACCTTTACAAGTGTGACTCTCACTCAGTTAGCAGAACTTGAATAGAGATTAGCCTACAACGCTTAACACAAATACCGTTCAATGTGGCTTAATGTACCTAGACACAATTGTAAAGCATACTATTTGCAGATGAGACCAAAATGATTTACACGTTACGCGTTTTCCTCTAAAAAACACTAATGCAATGAGACTGATATTAAAAGACCACATTCTGTGCACGTCTACTAAAGCATAATGTGCAGGAAAACAAATGAGTCCAAAATATGTGTTTTAAATGTAACTATCTGTTAAATGCATAAACCAGCATTTTGTTTTATGGTTTAATAAAGGGAGAAAATGCTTAACGTGTAATAATACTCATTGCGTTTATATTCTGGGCTCATCTGCATGTCTTTTAATATCACTGTCTTAGTGCATCAAGCCAGAAATGTAAAGTGCTACAAAACTGTTAATAAGCTCCCAGTGATTTGGTTTTGGTTATCATGTCAAAAAAATGAATAATTAAAAATAAAAAATACAGTGTGTTCATGTTGTCTGCTAAATGTGACCCACAATCTCACATTCCCTACAGAAAAATCAATATCTATGATGACAACAATTATACTCTGTCAATGAAAAGTTTCCAGCAAAGAAATGGATGTACTTCTGACGGCTTGTTGAACACACACTTTTATCTGAATATTCTACCATATGATGGCCGGAGTAGCGAATTACTAACTAAATTACTAACGTTAGACTTATAACGTTACTAAAAGAAGTTAATTTGTTATTTTACAATCAAAGCACAATTATCTGACCAGCTTATGAATATTTTTTACTTTACTTCCAACATTTAATGTAATATCCAAAACTAGAGCTAGTGAATTAAATATATATTTTATATGATTCATATGATTTCATAAATGTTTTTTTTTCTCAGCAACAATGCAATTATACAGGTTTTCCTCAAATAGACTTTTTCCTTAAATAGTATTCCAAATAATAAAAAAACAAACATTGTATTGATATGCAAAAATGGACTTTGGCGTGCATATGATATAAAAGTTTTCACATGCATATGACATGAAATTTGTTGGTGTGCATATGATACGCAGGTTTCGCTTACCCAACAACCCTAAACCTACCCATCTTTTTTGCCGTAAAATGTATGCAAACTTTTTTTTTGGATGTACAGTAGTTTGTTTATCATGTTTTACCTCCCTCAAACTCATTATCTGCCCTTTCCCTGCTTCGCACAAAACTATTCTGACGTCCATCTACAGGAGCCAATAATGATTGAGTCAAAACAAGATTATCAATATTATTTAGAGACTTACTTTCGGTTGATCATTTGGTTTATTTTTCAGTTAAAGTCCAGTGTATTTTTACTTTTGCGTGATTATCAATGTAAATGAATACACTAACAAATAATGTTAACTGTTAAAACTTAAACTTGAGATTTACACTGGGGCACAGGAGATTTATACTGGGGCAAATGACCCGGTAAAAGGGGTCTAGCGATGCCCCTGCTTATGCTTACTACCTCATCTGGGGCATAGGCTTCCGACAAGGCATCTCCAAGAGTCTCTGTCCTGGGCTCTCTTCTCTTTTCTCTTTTTTTTTCATTGTGTCTTGATTTTGTCCTCTGCTAGCAGCTGGTTTGTTTTCTGTCATAGTTCATTGTTATTGATGGTCTCTGGCCAATGGATATGTAAGATCTTGCGTAGGCAGTTGTTGATGAAAACCAGTACTTTCTCGGTGATGGCAGCTGTAGATCTCCTGGTTTTGCCTCCCTACAAAAGAAATGCTTTGACGTTGGTATTGGAGACCCTGACTTTGGTTTTGTCTGACAGCTCTTTGGATCTCCAGATGTTCTGCAGTTTTATAAATGCTGTCCTTGCTTTCCCTTATTCGTATCACCAGAGGAAAGAGAAATGGAGAGAGTAGACATCCTTGTCTGACACTGGTCTTCACTTCGAATGCCTCCGTGAGCTGCCCTTCATGTACCACTTTGCAATTTTGTTGAGTTCCTGATTATGGTGATGCTTTGTCAGGTATCCCATAGTGCCAGAGCAATTTTTACAAGGTCTCTCTATCTACGCTGTCTAATGCTTTCTTTGTTGTGTGATCTGGAGAAACCCATGTGGCTTTGTGGATGTTCTTGTAAATTCTGATATCATTTACTCAACCTCCTGTTGTTCTAAACCTGTATGACGTATTCGAGGAAAGCGCAAAAAAATGGGGAAGTCGTGGCCTAGTGGTTAGAGAGTTTGACTGCTAAACCTAGGGTTGTGGGTTCGCATCTCAGGCTGGCAATACCACGACTGAGGTGCCTTGAGCATTAATGGCTGCCCACTGCTCCGGGTGTGTGTTCACTGCTGTGTGTGTGCACTTTGGATGGGTTAAATGCAGAGCACAAATTCTGAGTATGAGTCACCATGCTTGGTTGTATGTCATGTCTCTTTCCATCTCAACAACAGAATTAATTGTGCGAGAATGATTATCTTTACACGTTGTTTTGGCTGAAATTTCATTTGTCATTCTTGAAAATGTTCCCCTTATGGTACAGACAAGTTCATTGTTTTCTCATTTTAATGGTTATCATCATTCACCAAAACTCTTTGAAATAAAATAAAGATTAACTGAATAATAATATTAAAAACTAAAACAAATTTCTTTTCAGCTTTATAATAAATGTTTAATTGATCTTTAAAAAAATGAAAGCCCAGGGCCATTTTGCTTTTATTTTCTAATTTAATCAAGTTTTCAAATCCTACATCTAAGGCAGTTACAAGAGTCTTTAATAAAAACAACTGATGAATAAATAACTGTAAAACCATTCCCAGGGCCATACTGAGATTGTGAGGTACCTGGTGAGCATGTGCTCTCTGGAGACATCACATCATTATTTGTTGCTGCACAATATGGACACCACCAATGCTTGGAGATTCTTGAACATTTCTTTAATAAATAACCCTGTACGAGCTGCAGCTAGCCAGCTATGCTCTCTTTTTGTACAGTACATGCTTTGGTCAATGAGTTCATTGTTAACTCTTGCAACATTGAGTTATTGCTACTGTATCAACCGTGCTGTTTACAGTGACCCATTCTTCAGAGGCAAATAAAGAGTGTGAATTAAGGGTCAATGACATTGTGCTAATTTTTGGTCAGCTCTATTAATTAATTTTAAAATGCAATTCATGCATACAGAAACTTAAATACATTTTTTTTTTTTTTTTTGCAAGTTTACTTTGCTAAACTTTGTTAAAAGTTTCGGTGCAAGCTACACGGGACTGCCATCCTCTAGTGTGGCCGGAGTCTCCCTCACCTCCACCTTCAGCCACTGAGGCCTGGACTCCGCCCTCGGCGCGTTGACCGTCTGCTCCACCATGGCTCCTAGCTCCCTCCTCTCCACCGTGGCCCGGCAGTCCACAATCTCCGCCTGGCTCCCTCGTCCCTCTGGCTCCACCTTGGTCTGGAGTTGACCATCCTAAGCCTCAGGACTCATCTCCTCTGGGTTCGCATCGTCCCTCTGGTTCCGTCAGGCTTCATCCGGTTACTTCATCCCCTCGGCTGCACCTCAGTCCTCTGTCGCTCTGGCTCCACCGTGGCCTTCTTAAAGATGAAATCACAAACTATGTCTTACCAGTTCTTAAAGGCCATAATATGAATCTTGTCAAATGTTAAGAACAAATTGGATTAAGAGCTTTCTCTGCAGCAGCTCAGGCTGTGTCCTCCACTATATTCTCAGATGTGCTCTTATCAAATTACTGTATATCGATATAAACAGTTTTGCCTCATATCAAATCGCTTATAAAGAAAATATCGATATATCGTGCATACTCTGTATAATTTCAGTACTCCGATACTAATTTCAATAGTTTAAGCGGCTCAGACAGAAATGCTACATGCGGTGTTTAATGTGTTTTGAGATGTACTATCTTCCTGAATGCATAACTTACATATCACAGGTATATCCTCCATTTGTAAACTTTAGAAAGTTTTTCTGTCAGAAGTGCATGAGCCTTCTGTTCTGGGATTCTCCGCTAATCTTCACTTCAGTCGAGCACTGCCTCGTGCATGCCTTCTAAGCAGATAGAGCTCAATTAAATAAGAGCGCTCTACTTATAATCACATAAGTAAGTCTATTTTTATGATAGCACTGACTGTAAAGAGACTTCAATGGAATAATCAAAATAACCTAACACAACTCTGTGCTTTTGTTCTCATTTATTTTCATTTTTAGTTTAGAAACAAACAGACAAACAAACAAACTTTCTCAATGAAACGAGGCAGATCCTCCAATGAACTTTGCATTTGAAACAGACAAAGCATGCATACAAATGCACCCATACAGAGACGTACACATACGCATGCTTACGTAGCACAGTGTACGTAACATGGACCTACAACAGTAAAACGAAGAGCATTTCTGCATTTTATTCAGTGTTTTTTTTCTGTTGTTCCCCTATGGATCCCCTTGCCTGCCTGAAATACCTCCTCCTTCTGCTGGAGCAGGGGTAAAAAATTGCTTGAGGACCATACCAGACTGTTTCTTGCTCTCACCCATCTCACCAGCTACACTGACGACGTGCTCTGTGCGTTCTATGACCCCAACTTGAACCCCACGTGCAGAGCGCCATAGTCTGAAGATGGTCCTCGAGCAGATCTCGTCACCTTTGAAGAGTGGATACTGGTGAGAAACAGATCCCCGTTTATGGTCTGTTCCAAGGAGGATCTTGCCAGTTTCACTCTCAACCCGGAGCCCAGCCCACCATCTCCACGATGTGCTGAGCTAAACCCCGAACCCACCAAGGATGGTGAGCCAGTTCCCGCCGTGATCGAACAGCCAGTGCAGTATCGAGCGACTGAGCGGAGGATCGCCTCGGAAGCAGAGCCCAACCCGTCAGACCAGGTGCGAGGGGCGGCGACAGTGCCTGCCATGAGGGAACAAGCTGTGGACAGTAAGAGCACTGAGTGGAACTTCACCCACTGCACCATGGCTGAGGGTGAGGTAATACTACATTTGGGGGTTGCTGGACTTAGAGGGGGACCTAATAGACTGGGAAGCAGATCTGGAGGCCAACTTGCCCCTTGGTTCCTGCTGGTCCCATCCAGCCCTCCTTCATGTCCTGTCCCCACGTCCAGCCCAGAGTGGGCTCCAGTTTCCCAGTCCAGCCGAGAGAGACACTCTGTCCCCGAGTCCAGCCAGGAGTGGGGCTTCGATCGAGGAGGGCAGCCCTGAGAGCTCAGAGGCTCACGAATAAACACCCTTCCGCCCGCTCCTGCCTCCTCCTCCGCTGTCATCTGGCAACTCCTCTGCACACCTTCAGCGCTCCATCAGTACAGTGCGAGCGCTGCGGTTATGCCAGTCTCCATTGTTACTTGGGCTGGAGCATCCCTCACCTCCGCCTCCAACCTCCGAGCCCTGGACTCCGCCTCGGCTCCTAGCTCCTTTAACTCCAAGATCACCCGTCGTTCCTCCAGCTCCACCGGTCTCCCTTGTCCCTCCAGCTCCGCCTTGAATGGGTGTTGACCTGCCATCACATTGTGACTCCGCTCCTCTGCTCATTGCTCTGTCCCACCACCGGCTCTGTTGGGCTCTTCCCTCCCGCCAGCTTCACCTTGGTCCTCAGTCACCCCGGCTTCATTAAAGGGGTCATATGACATTGCTAAAAATAACCTTGTTTTGTGTATTTGTAATGTAATGCAATGGGTTTACATGATGATTGGGCAGGTAGCCAACAGGGAGAGATTGACCCAGCCACAGCAGTGGGATGTTGGTGACAGCCATACCCAGCTTGGAAGGAAATAAGATAAGAGCATTCATCGAGAGCAGGAACTTCATGCGAGTACATCCTCAAAACCACAAAGGAAAGAGTCTAGGTGCCTAAACAAACCTCTGTTCAAGCTGAATGTAGAGTACTGACATCTGCACCAAAGGAAGAAAGGGTGCTACTCTATGAGCCTGATGTGAATCCTACCTGGCATGAAGGATTGGAGTACTGTGTCCTGGTCAAGACAATCTCCTGAACTCCAAACTGAATGTCAGAATGGGAAAGAAAGGTGATTTAAGCAATTTTGAGCGTGGCATGGTTGTTGGTGCCAGACGGGCCGGTCTGAGTATTTCACAATCTGCTCAGTTACTGGGATTTTCAAGCACAGCTATTTCTAGGGTTTACAAAGAATGGTGTGAAAAGGGAAAATCATCCAGTATGTGGCAGTCCTGTGGGCGAAAATGCCTTGTTAATGCTAGAGGTCAGAGGAGAATGGGCCGACTGATTCAAGCTGACAGAAGAGCAACTTTGACTGAATTAACCACGTTACAACCGAGCTATGCAGCAAAGCATTTGAGAAGCCACAACACGCACAACCTTGAGGCGGATGGGCTACAACAGCAGAAGACCCCACCAGGTACCGCTCATCTCCACTACAAATAGGAAAAAGAGGCTACAATTTGCACGAGCTCACCAACATTGGACAGTTGAAGACTGGAAAAAATGTTGCCTGGTCTGATGAGCCTCGATTTCTGTTGAGACATTCAGATGGTAGAGTCAGAACTTGGAGTAAACAGAATGAGAACATGGATCCATCATGTCTTGTTATCACTGTGCAGGCTGCTGGTGGTGGTGTAATGGTGTGGGGGATGTTTTCTTGGCACACTTTAGACCCCTTAGTGCCAATTGGGCATCATTTAAATGCCACGGTCTACCTGAGCATTGTTTCTGACCATGTCCATCCCTTTATGATCACCATGTACCCATCCTCTGATGGCTACTTCCAGCAGGATAATACACCATGTCACAAAGCTCGAATCATTTCAAATTGGTTTCTTGAACATGACAATGAGTTCACTGTACTAAAATGGCCCCCACAGTCACCAGATCTCAACCCAATATAGCATCTTTGGGATGTGGTGGAACGGGAGCTTCGTGCCTTGGATGTGCATCCCATAAATCTCCATCAACTGCAAGATGCAATCCTATCAATATGGGCCAACATTTCTAAAGAATGCTTTCAGCACCTTGTTGAATCATTGCCACGTAGAATTAAGGCAGTTCTGAACGTGACATTGGGTCAAACACAGTATTAGTATGGTGTTCCTAATACATTTTACATTTATTCTTAAGCCATCTCAGTGAGTCAAGAAGACAATTTGTACAGCAGATGTTGAGAGAGGAAGCAGTTTCTTTCTTGAGATCTGATGACAACATTGGCTGTATAGAAGGATTGCAGTTCTCTCTGAAAGACAATACTCACATCACCCGTACCTATCAGTCAGTACCTCACTTGTAGTTGTGTATCAGTAGTAATTCACGGTTGTGTATCCACTACTGTGAATTGAATACTGAATACTTGAATACTGTGAATAGCATTCCACGCATTCAAGAAATCATGGAAACACATGGTTCTCGTTACTTGACCAAGGTAAAGCATATCACCAGGGTTTCATAGCCAAAGAGAGTAGATCCATGACCGCCTTCGTGATGCCATGGGGGCTCTATGAGTGTATCCATATGCCTTTTGGTCTAATGAATGCTCCGGCAGCTTTCCAAGGTTGCATGGAAGAGTGCTTGTGGAGCTGTAATCGGGCCTTAAAAGTTAGCCCCGACAGGACCCGAGCCCGACCCCGACAAATACATTTTAATTGATAGCTTTTTAAAAGCCCGAAACCATTTATAACCAAACATTATTCAAATGTGCGCACACACACAGCTCTTTTGCCTTTTGTCAAGAATGAGTCATTTATACATGTTTTTACATAATTTATTCATAACTAAGGTAGACTAGACCACTTGGAAGTTGGAATAAAGAAATAAAACAAGTCCTAACATCTTAACATCTCAGCACTCTAAATAGACATAGGCTCATTTTGCATATAAATAGACCAACGCACCAATAAAAACGAGTCTTTTTTAACAAATTAAATTAAGATAAATTTTAAATTAAGATTAGGCAATAACGAAAATAAAATTTGCTTTGCCACTAGCAGCTGACATTTAATAAAAGTATAATAACAACATTAGCGTAAATACTCTGTCCACATTATGCATTTAAGGCTCAATGAATATTTAGTTATTATTTGAAAAACCTTTATTCGCAGAGATTAAGCTAAGTCTACATGTTTTTGTGGAGGAAAATGATTGAATCCACTGTAGATGTCTTCAGCGTGTTCCTGCGCTCACTGATGGTGCGTCATTATTCACTCATTATTCTCATTATAAACATGGTCAAAACTTTTCCACACCTCAGACTTTGCTTTAGTTGCTGGTGCAACCAAAATGTTATCGCCAGAGGCAAGCCTCCGTTACTCAGCATCCATTTTCGCATCTTTCTTGCGCTAATCGAAACACATCACATGACCGCTCGTTTACCTCGCAGACCTTTATTTATGAACTATAGATACAGTAACACCCAATTCATACACAACTTATGGATAACACAACATCAACTGTGAAAAAAAGGAAGGATGTAATATCTGGACAACATTTATTTTTGAAGGGGAGAGTGTGGTGGTTCAAAAGAATTAAGTGTGTAAAACTAAGAAAATAGTAAATAAATTATATTATAGTAACACTGTACTTAAAACAAGTGAATGTGTTTTTAGAATTGGCGGTGGTGCCCCAGCATGCAACGCAGCATGACGTATCTTCACATTCTCTACAGCAGTGATCAGCGAAAGACGAGATCTACCTATTGAAGAATCGATTGGAAAAGACATCCCAGATTGTACTTCCAATTTGAGGACTTTTGTTTAGTATTTTAAGTGGTGATGCACCAATCATGGCTGAATCAGAATCACTGTATTTTTTTTACATTTAATTAGGGAATTGTTTGATACTCGGTGCTGATTTTTTTTTTTTTTAGCATATTGGCTATTTGCTTTATAACAAGCAAACTGGTCTTAACCAAAAATATCTGTAGGCATTTGAAATTAGAGTCAACCACTGCTTCTTAATCACGAAACAAACAAAGATGCTACACACATTGCATAAGCTGTTATTACTCTGCATACTCTGACTTTAGCCTTTTCTTAGTTTTTTTGGCTACATAAAACATCTGCATGAAACAATAACAGCAGGTCTGAATGAGATGCAAATTCACTCTCATGTAATACTAGCAATTGTTTTTGGTTCGAATAAAATGTCAGAATTTAAAACAAAAACATTATTGTCTGACTTTTTTCTTTTTTTGCCGACTTAAACACATTTGCATTAAAAACTAAAACAGCAGGTTTGAATGAGAGGCAAATTCGTATTTGTAATGGGTTTATTGGTCGTGCCGGGACACTCATCACAGTCTGTTAAAGGGACAGTCACACTGCCCTTTTCGTTCCACTGACTTCCATTCATACGCATGCAAATTTTATATAATACATATTTAAAAAGATTATAAAAATAAAATAAAATAAAAAGCTGTATGGTTCGCAGTGTCAATGGAAACCGAAACAGACAGTACATTTGAATGAGGACACGTTTTATAATTTTGTATTGCTTAATGTGTATATATTTATAGAGAGATAGGCAGAGAGTATAATATAATAAGATGCTTTCGACTTCGTCACAAAAGACTCTGTACAAACACAGATTAATCCATGTTGTGATAACTGAGGGGAAACCATTATATACTGCTTGCTCCTGCTGCCCATATTCGCAGGGGCGTCCGAAATACTTTCACACGTTTAAAGCATAGACAGTAAAAGAAATGGACACAGCGACCCCATTGGAACTCAATTGAGACAAATGAAGCCCATTTTTAGCGTTTTTTAGCACTTCCGTTTCTGACGCGCAGACTCAAATGAAGCTTGACGACATCAGCAACCTGTCTGACAGATGTAAATCTTCTAGTAGCTGTGCGTGAAAACTGCCATCGTTAATCTTGCAGAGACGGCGAGCTTGAGCGGGGAGTTCTTTGTCGTGAGTGAGGAGTAAGTATTCTGATTAATTATTTTGTATAGTATTTTAAAATGTAACGCCAGTACGCCATATTAAGTTAATTGCCTGCGAGCTTCTCCTCCTGTCTGTACGGTAAAGCGACAGAGAGACGAGTGGTTATGACGCAATCGTTAGCCTATTTTTTACAAAAACTGTTTCTACAGGGCCATAATGTAACATAGAGCCCTTGAATGGAGCCCTTTATACATTGTTGTGTATCTTTAGAAATAAATAATGGACAAACGGAGTCTTTAAACGCCTCAGATGTAAAGTTATTCGCTGTCAAAGTGATGCCAAAATGAATGGGAGTCAATGGGAATGCTAACGCAAGTGAAGTTCTGCTAAAAGATGGCAGCCCCCACCCGACTTCAACTTCCGGTCGAGTTCCTTGCCCCCTGGTTTAAAGTCTAGTGTAGAGCAAAAGGCAAGGAACTCGACCGGAAGTTGAAGTCGGGTGGGGGCTGCCAACTTTTAGCAGAACTTCACTTGCGTTAGCATCCCATTGACTCCCATTCATTTTGGCATCACTTTGACAGCGAATAACTTTACATCTGAGGCGTTTAAAGACTCCGTTTGTCCATTATTTATTTCTAAAGATACACGACAATGTATAAAGGGCTCCATTACCTTCTATGTTACATTATGGCCCCGTATAAACAGTTTTTGTAAAAAATAGGCTAACGATTGCGTCATAACCACTCGACTCTCTGTCGCATTACCGTACAGACAGGAGGAGAAGCTCGCAGGCAATTAACTTAATATGGCGTACTGGCGTTACATTTTAAAATACTATACAAAATAATTAATCAGAATACTTACTCCTGCTCACTCACGACAAAGAACTCCCCGCTCAAGCTCGCTGTCTCCGCAAGATTAACGGTGGCAGTTTGCACGCACAGCTACTAGAAGATTTACATCTGTCAGACAGGTTGCTGACGTCGTCAAGCTTCGTTTGAGTCTAAGCGTCAGAAACGGAAGTGCTAAAAAACGCTAAAAATGGGCTTCATTTGTCTCAATTGAGTTCCAATGGGGTCGCTGTGTCCATTTCTTTTACTGTCTATGGTGTAGAGGGCTGCATTGGGATTGAGTCCCGCCAGGTCCCGCGGGACCCAACGCAAATCTCGCGGGAGCGGGAGGTTTTAATTTTGCTGCAGGCGGGAATGGGCAGCTAAAAAAAACACTGCGGGATAGGGAGGTTGCCTAGCGACATGATGGAGAAGATGTCAATAGATGTAGAAAAGAACCTAATGTTATTTATTAGTGTTGTTTTTTGAGCACAGCCCCTCTTTGCCATTTGTTAATTAGGTCAAGAGGCGTGATGATGCCAGTGTTGTTGAGCAGGCTGCCTAAGTTTGAATGTTTTTATTCTTATTTGTATTTTTCAAACAGAATACCTGCGACATTTGGCTAATAATTGTAAAACTGCTGTTTTTCATGTAGCCTAGTTTATCATATTATGTATATTTTTTTTGCAAAGCAGTCTATATTTATGTGCAAAGTTTTTGATAAAAACAAATTATATTTGAATGTATTGTGTTTTGTCTTTTTTTTTTTTTTACATGCAGGCTAGAGAAACGAAACAAACAACCCCATGAATCTCTTTAATAATATCAATACAAATACGTGTTTTTTTTTCCTGCGGGACGGGAGAAGACACAAAATCAATGCATCTCTATTATTGTGCGGGAATAAATTGTCAGAGTTTTGCGGGTGCGGGCGGGAGTGGACATACATATTGCAGGAGCGGACGGGAGTGTAACACATACGTTGCGGGAGCGGGCAGTAATGGTCAGAAATTCGGCGGGCGCAGGCGCGGGCGGGAGCGGGATGAAGAAAACAGTCCCGCGCAGCGCTCTAGTCTAGTGTGACCACCCCTTAAGGGGTGTAATATTTCTGTCACACGCTTGAGGAATTCAGCCAATCACAACGCACTGGATAGCTGACCAATCAGAGCACACCTCGCATTTCAGACCCATGAACTTAGTAAAAATCGACACATTTCAGAAGTTGGGGCATAGAGGAGAAACAATAATGTACATTATGTGGAAAATAATGTGTTTTGAACCGTAAACCGCATAAACACATTGCATTAAACAAATACACAACATAATGTTCCTTTTAGCAACGTCATATGATCTCTTTAATATAACCCCATACCCCCAATTCAATATTTTCTTCATATATGTCGACCATGTGAACACAGTGAGCTGTTGTTCTCTTCTTGCTACAGTATGTTCTCCTTTCCGCTCGTCTTCAGCGTCCCTGTCCTCTGTAGTAATACAGCACAAATAATTGAGAAATGTAATGCAGATTTGTACTTATTTTACTGTTGTTTAAAGTAGATCACTGTATTTCACCTAAAGATCATTACAAAAAACCGCTGCCGCAGAGAAACCGCGCGGTCACGTGACCTGAAACAAATACGTCACTCGCAGTTCAGAGTTGAAAGTCAAGGAGAGCAGAAGCATGGCGGCTTTAGTGAAGTGCAGAGCGCTGCTTCAGCCTGTCCGATCACAAATAAACGTGATCAGCGGCGTCTGCAGATCGGACAGTGTTTTGCACGCATTTCTAACCAAGAGAGTGCCTCATTGTGTGCGACTGGCCAGCTCCGACGTTAAGTCTGGAGATGACCTTATCGTTAGATACTTGGACGGTGATGACTCAGGTAGAGCACGAGAAAGTGAATTATTGATCACAGAGTTTGTGTATCGGATTCCTGTACTCCGCAATGCAGACACGTACTCCGCAGCTTCTCTCATAATGCCCCATTAGTGAACCGTTTCAGTGACGTTACTATTTATCTTTAATAAATGCCTGAGTTTAGAAATACAAATCTGCCCAAATACTCTCTCAATATTGTTAAATGTTCCTATAATATTAGACTTGTTGTCACTTCAAGGGTCTGTTTCAGTTTTTTTTCAAGATTTTTCATTCATTATCTTGCAGTTTGTTCACTGTTTATTGTAGTGTAACTGTTCTGTGTTTTAGGGATTGTTGTTTTGGGGATTAATCGGCCTCAATCTAAAAATGCCATCAGCAAAAATCTTGTTACAATGGTGAGTATTTTTACTGTTACTTGTCAAAATGTAATAGTTAATCACTCTTGGCTACCATTACATAGCTACCTAATACATAAAAAAATAAATAAAAGTAATTTATTATTTTATTAATTAATTTTTTTTTTTAAATGGTATTCTTAGATGTACTTTATAATTGCCAGTACTCTCTAAAAACAAATGTTTTGATGCAAAAAATAAAAATGCAACAGTTTGCATCAATCTTTTTGAGTTACAGCTACTTCTAATTGACCTGTTCATCCGTGAGAAGGAACTAAATTTGTGACATAAATGCACTTTTAAGTCGATTACTCACAAAATAAAGTTAAAGGTTGTTAACCAACTATCAACGTTTATTCTCCAGTCCTATGCAAAGCCTTTCAGGAGTGGATGTGTCTCCAAATGTTAGAATTTGATTCGATAACAAATGAGAACTAGGATATACATAATATCCCCTTTTTATGATTTGTTTTGTTTTTGCTAGATGTCAGAAGCTCTCGAGTCATTGAAGAAGGACAACAAAGTGCGTACTGTAGTTTTGTGCAGTATGGTGCCTGGGATATTCTGCGCAGGTATTTAGCCTCTGAAGTGTTTAATGCAATTATTACGGGTTATGATCGGACTGTGTGGGTTACACTATCATTCAGCTGTATTGCTGGTATGCCATTTATACAAATGTGAATGTATATACGGGACAGCAATATGAAAGTTTTGTGAGCATTGACTTGAATCCAGTTTGCATAACAAAAATACAAATTGTACACACAAAAAAAGAGCATGCAAATGTAGAATCAAACTTAAAATAGTTTTAATAATCCATGCTTATTTATTCAAAAATTAAAAGGGATACTAATAAATAAATTGTGAACCCCACTTTGCATCAACGCATGTTTGTCTCAACAGGTGCAGACTTAAAAGAAAGAGCAAAGATGCAGCAGAGTGAAGTAGGACCATTTGTTACTAAAGCAAGAACACTAATAACAGAGCTTGGTAAGTTAAAACGCTGAAATCTTAATAGGTATTCCTCAAATTGATTTGATATTGCCAGTTATTTAACCAAACAGCTAATATGTAGAAGTTAGTGTCATGAGACAATTTCATTCAGTCACATTATGCTTAAGGTCATGGTGTAATTGTACAGTGTAAAAACCAGTTGCAGAGATAAATCATGTTTTGAAGAGTTCATTTAATAGTAAAGGAGTAATGTATTTTACGTCCTATTAGCTGTCATCGCTTGCCAATGGAAACCCTGCTCTCTAGAGATCATCTCAGCCATGAACTGCAAATTAGAAACGTGTTGACACACGAGACTTCGTTTAATGGTTAATCCAGTTTTAGGCATTTGATGAACTGTTTTAGGTACTCTTCCCATGCCAACGATCGCAGCCATTGATGGGGCGGCTCTTGGAGGAGGTCTGGAGATGGCTCTGGCCTGTGACATCAGAGTGGCAGGTAGAAGAAAACATACATTATAAGCCAATATAATTATGTCATCCTGAACACCAGTGGGCGGGGCCTATGGTGGGAAGACGACTATTGGTCGAAGACTTGCTCTGGAGGCAGGGTTTATGCAAATGAACGATGACATCACCCTGCACCGTTTTCGCAGCTTGATTAAATAAATGCTTTGTTTATAACGAGGAGGACATTTTAAGCTATGAAACCTGCAGGATGTTTAATCGTACAAAGATCACTTATATGCCAAAAGATCAAGGCAAATTAGATTTCTCATGTCGTGACCTCTTTTTATAAGTGTATCTCGGTTCACTCAGTGTTGTGAATTAACAGTTCTTCGTTACGCTGTCAGATAGCAGATGGCTTCTCATGCGTTCTCCTCTCACACCCAGATTTAGACTGAATCTGTGCATGATGCTATAACAGGTCTCCTGCACTTCTTCCAATGCACTTCGCACCATATGTTTTCACACAAGGCACTTTTTTATGTGGATATTTAGGGTCTATATTTAGTGTAGTCGCAAAATGACTCAAAGTCGTGTGGCTGTAAAAAATGTAGAAATTATAGATTGGCTCCAAAATAAGAAAGTATTTTAAAAAACTAATGCGTAATATTATTTAGTGTTCTTTTCAGATGCCTCTGAAGTTGATTTCATGGTTTCAAACTATTTCGAGAGGTGTGAGAACTTAACATAACTGTTCATATTTAATGCACAGAAGAAAAAAACATGTTTGTGAAATTAAATTTTTACATTCATGTGGAATTTTTTTTTTTTGTTCAAACCAAATTAAACTGCTTTCACTTGATCAGTTTATTTATCAGCATGTGCTGTTCAGTGTCTCAAAAAAAGTAACTGATTATCACTAAAGTATTAATTATTAATGGAATAAAATGTTTTTTTGATTGTGGCATAGTCAGTATGAGTATTGTATTATTTATAATTTTGTATGCATCATAAACCTGATTATTTCATTACACTTTACCTGATTTAAAATCTGAGATTTCTAAAGACGTTCATATTTTTCAGGGTCTTCTGAGCTTTTTCTCTTTGAAAGCAAAACGTCTCACTGATTCTCCACACTTTGACCTGTTTTACAGCTAGCTCTGCTAAGATGGGACTAGTTGAGACTAAATTAGCCATCATCCCAGGCGCTGGTAAGTGTCTCTCTCTGTATTTGTATTTACTTCTGAATTCATCTGAAACTCAGAGAATTGTGTGGTCAGTCGTCGTCTTTGTTGTTATGGCATTGGTTTAAACCAAAGCAGATATCCACATACTAAACAGCCATAAAAAGTGTACAGTGAACAGCGCTATGATCTCGCTGCCAAACAGGCAAGTGTCCATGTAGACAGCAAGTCATTTAGGCAATACAATAGGTTAAACTGGAAACATTTTGCATCCCTTTTTATTGACTCATATAATGAGACTTGTGTGTCATATAAAAAAAAAATGTGTGTATTGTTACAGACCTTTAAGGCAGCTTTCTAAGTTTTGTAGCACAGCTTGTATCTCATGATGACAAACTGGACCAAATACTTCCAACTGCCAGGAAAAGGAAAACCGAACACAATAAAATGATTATTCAAAGACACGTTTTTTCTTTAAACCTTCTGTGCATCATTTCCTGGAGTTGCTGTTTTGTTTCAAATGTGGCTTTTTATCTAAAGTCAGAATAGCAGCAGGACTGTAAATATCCTTGACGTACTGTAAGTGATTTCCACAGATTTTCCAACTGTTGTAGTACTTCGTAGTTCATCTGTTCTTGACATTGCCAAAAATGCAAAGAAGATGGATGTTATTTTTCGAGAGAACTCCGTTGTTGTCACTGAATTAGATACCACAATCATTTAGAGATGTTCAAGTGTCTGAATACTTTCGGGGCCACTGTAGCTCATAAGATACAGGACTATTCTGCAGCAGGCCGATCTGTTGTGGTCATGATTTGTTGGGGGAAGGCAAACCAGTTGCATGTTTTCCAGTTCTCTATCTAGGTACATGTGATTGAGCTGGAAGATATCTGTGTTTCAGTATGTCGTGTTCGCTCAAGGCTTGACCTGCAGCCGGAGGGGTTTTGTCTTCAGGATGAAAATAGGTCACCAGAGCTTTATTAGGCTAAGAAACCCTGGAAAAACAGTGAAGACGTCAGCACTTTTTTTCTTTTTTGATTCAGTGTTGTGCTGTTTTGAACCAATTAGTTTGACCTGTAATCTGAAGATCATGATAGATCTTTGCATACATCTGAAAGATGTTATTAACCTGAGCACTGGATCAATTACAATTCTGCTTTTTTGTAACAATGGCAAAAAGTTGTCTGTAATAGGAAACTCTTTTAGCGAATAACCACCTAACTTTATTGCATATGGATTTTTGATTTCTCATGACCCCTTTTAGGTTCTTTTATTGAGTTTGGTGTGTGTAGGTTTAGGATATATATAAGGGATGCACGATATTGGATTTTGGCCGATATTCGATATGCCGATATTTTCAAACTAATTTTGGCCGATGCCGATATCGATACCGATATATATATATATATATATATATATATATATATATATATATATATATATATAAATTTTACTGAAGAGAAATCCATGTATCTCTTCTGTACTGATTCTACCATAAATGTATTATTTTACAAATGTAGACAGACATTCACACCTGAAAAACAGGTCTTGGTGCTGCTCAGGATGACGGCTCTTAAGATGTGTAATCATATTTGTAGTGTTGAAAGACTGTTGTTTTACGTCTCCTCGCATCACTTGTGCTTTACAAATATTGCAAATAGCAACTTTGTTATCTGTTTGACAGATCTCGAAATGCCTCCACACAGCTGACATGTTGTAAGTTTACGTTTTTGGCGCTCAAGCTACGTTCATGGTCGTCGCGCGCGCGCACGCCCCCTTATCGGTTTGGCTCATCGGCAGAAATATTCATATCGGCCGATGCCGATGATGGTCATTTTAAGTTTTTATCGGCCGATACCGATGTTGTGCCGATATTATCGTGCATCCCTAATATATATTATTGTATGGAAAAAGGGCCTTTGATTATATGATGACAGACCTGCAGTGATTTCCCTTTATTGAGTCGGGGCATGTTCCTTTTAGCACTCTGTTGATAATGTGTAATGCCTGCTTGCTGCTCCAAAGATAATTATTTAATTGGCTCCCTGATTTCCAGAGAGTGCTTGATTGGTAGCATTTGCAAAATTGCGAAACAGCTCAGAATATTGCAATTTTCCACATGCAATCCATTTTTTTGTTGTTGTTTGATAAATCAACATTTCCAGTTATGGGTACTAAATTAAAGCGTATGTTTAGCATTATTTCCAGTGACTCAGCACATAGTGGGATCAAAATAGGAAGGAATATGCACACCCTGCACTGACAATTTACATGGGTGTGTGCCTTTAGCACACATCAGTATGCCAATGGAGAAGAGTAATGTTTGGTTACCCGAATAACCGGGTGGGGGTGGTGGGGGGACAAGTGAATGATGACAGAATTTTGATGAACTGTCTCTTTAAGTAGTTCCAGGCACTCGTGAGCATATCTAACAGCACTAAAGAAATATCAAAATCTCCTTACTGATTAGCTCTACAGTAAGTAAAGTCATCCCTTATAATAAACAAGTATGAGTGAGTTAATGACAGATCCACTGACCCACTTTCAGCCTGCTTTAGTTAGCCTGGCCCAGATTCTTCAGAAGGACTGTTGCACAGATCAGATTAAACCATCTCTGTTTATCACTGTCCACACATTACCACAACAAACACATGGAGGTTAAAACAGGACGCCTCGTGAAATCTACTTCTTTACTTATTACATTAAGGTCCCATTACTTAACGTTAGTTAAATTTAAAATAAAATTAAATTAAAATAAAATTTATGCATTTAGCAGACACTTTTATCCAAAGCGACTTACAGTGCATTCAGGCTATCAATTTTTACATATCATGTGTTCCCGAGGAATCAAACCCCCAACCTTGCGCTTGCTTGCTTGCTTGCTAGCAGTGCTCTACCAGTTGAGCTACAGGAACACTATAACATTAAAGGTCCCGTTTTACGCGCTTTTTTTGAAGCTCTGATTGTGTTTACAGTGTACAATAAAACATGTGTTCATGTTTCGCGTGTAAAAAACACTTTATTTTTCACACAATTCACCTATCTGTATACCGCTGTTTTCACTGTCATAAAAACGGGCTGATGACTTCCTTGTTCTATGAAGCCTCTCCTTCAGAAATACGTAACGGGTTCTGATTGGGCCAGCGGTTCCTGTGTTGTGATTGGACAGCAGCTGAGTGCAGGCTGTCCTCCTGCTAACGTGATTGGGCTAGAACACACGTGCTGGAGATCACAGGAGCGTTTTTACTGACGAGATGCGCATGAAAACCGCATTTGTTTTTTTTGCACAGCCCTAACATCTAGTTAACAAAGCTAAACAGCGTTGCCCTTTGTGTAATAAGTTACAGAAACTGTTAAACGCACCAACTTAAATAATAAAATACACTTACCGGCTGTGGTCCATAAACAACGCCTTCTCCAGACAAAGAGGGAACTGCTCCATCTTTCAAGAATAATCTTTGTGCAAATCCGGCGTTAAACTGATTGAGATTGAGAAAGTTGTCCTCAGCAAAATGAGCTGCACATAGTTTTACATGTGCATTATAATTTTCGGGAACTGAGTTAAACATAAATTGTAACCATTAATCTCAAAGTACAGCGTCCCTGGGAATCCCAAACAAAGATGATTGGACTCAGAGATGAAAATAACAGCGTTTCAACGACATCGCGACAAACACAAACAGCTCTTCCTTCTTCTCCGTCGGAGCGCAACAAGGCCACGCCCCCTTTTTGTGTATTCATGTGGGCGGAGGTTAGTCAAAAAAACTGTTTTAGTGACGTCATTACTACAGGAACTAGAGGGCTGTAGTTCAAACGTGTTGTTTTTTGTAGGCGAATTCTGTTAAATCAAATATCTCGCTTGGCATTGAACTTTGAGCTTTAGAATTTTACAGATATTATTTATACTCTAACAACAAGATTACACACTAACTAAAGTTTAAAACATGGGATCTGGACCTTTAACTGTTAGTTAATGCATCTACTAACTAATATATCAGCTTACAATTTTCCTTCTCAAATAAGCTTTCTTGAAGTCATAATTCATTAAATCCATTGGCAGGCGTACTGTGGGAAGATGGGTCGACTGGTTTGTTTTCATAGTAGTTCCTGCTTCCTGTGCTGTGCTGGGAATGAGTGTGTTACGTGTGCGGTGCAGGGGAACACAAGGTCAGTTCAGGCCGGTAGTACACAGCCTCGTGTATCAGGAGAGACATGTGAGACGTGTGTTTTTGTTTGGGAACCGCATGACATCACTGACACACCTTTTAAATAGTGCGAAATGGGGCGGAGTGGAAGATGTTTGTTTGTGCTTGTTCTCGTTTCATTTTCCCCTGGTGTTGAAAGATCTTTATCTTTACCCTTAAGTGTGTTTGTGATAGTGCTATCAAACGATTAATCGCGATTAATCGCATCGAAAATAAAAGTTTTTGTTTACATAATATATATGTGTGTGTACGGTGTATGGTATATTATTTATAAATACACACACATGCATGCATGTTTATAATTAAGAAAAATATTATGTTTGTATATGAAAAATATGAATATATTTTATGAATCATGAATATATACATGTCGATATTTTCAAAATATATACTGTATATATATACAGTACAGATCAAAAGTTTGGAAGCATTACTATTTTTAATGTTTTTGAAAGAAGTTTCTTCTGCTCATCAAGCCTGCATTTATTTGACCAAAAATACAGAAAAAAAAATAATATTTTGATATATTATTACAACTTAAAATGAGTTTTCTATTTGAATATACTTTAAAAAAGTAATTTATTCCTGTGATGCAAAACTGAATTTTCAGCATCATTCCTCCAGCCTTCAGTGTCACATGTAACATCAGTCGATCACATGATCATTTAGAAATCATTCTAATATTCTGATTTATTATGAGTGTTGGAAACAGTTCTGCTGTCTAATATATTTGATCAATAAAAGGTTCAAAAGAACTGCATTTATTCAAAATAAAAAAAATTCTAATAATATATATTCTAATATTATTTTCTTTAACGATCACTTTTTATCAATTTAACACATCCTTGCTGAATAAAAGTATTGATTTTATTTTTTTTTTTAAAAGAAAGAAAAAATTACTGACCCCAAATTACTGACCAGTAGTGTATATTGTTATTACAAAATATTTATATTTTAAAAACATAGCTTCTGAAAAAATATTAAGCAGCAGAACTGTTTCCAGCTTTGATAATGAATCATCATATTAGAATGATTTCTAAAGGATCGTGTGATAATGATCCTAAAAATTCAGCTTTGCATCACAGAAATAAATGATAATTTAAAGTATAATACATTTAAAAACAATTATTTTGAATTGTAATAATATATCACAATATTAATATTTTTTTCTGTATTTTTGATCAAATAAATGCAGGCTTGATGAGCAGAAGAAACTTCTTTCAAAAACATTAAAAATAGTAACGTTTCCAAACTTTTTGTCTGTACTGTATATATATTAGTATTAGGGCCGGGACTCGATTAATTAATCGAAATTAATCGCATTTTAATCGCATATAAATATTTGACCTGAGAACAGTGAGAAGTAATATTTTACTAAGTCCAACTCTCAATAACCTTGGCCAAAACAATAAAGAGTTCAACATAAACTGTTGCACCAACAAAATAATACATAGTTCACGTCCACGCTAGCTGCTATATGTTTTGCGTTGAGGTGATACTTGAGGTTCGATGTGCTGCTGCGGTGATATGCGAACGCTAGTTGGTGCGTCAGTATAATCGGTCCGACGAAACTCATCCAGTGAGAAACGTTCCACGGTGCAAAAATAAGTTATTAAAAATGCGGGAATTTTTTATCTGTAATTAATTAATCTTAATTAACGCGTTATTTTTTGTGTAATTAATTAATCTCAATTAACGCGTTATTTTTTGTGTAATTAATTAATCTCAATTAACGCGTTAAAGTCCCGGCCCTAATTAGTATACATAGTATACAACTTTTATTTTGGATGTGATTAATCACAATTAAAGGAGTCGAATAAGAAGGTGTGAATACTGTCAATCAAAACACTGCAAACACTGGGCCACATTCATTAAACACAAGCCGAATGTGTTCTGTGTAAACAGTTGCTTTTTGTTTTGTAAATTTAACGTTGAACCAAGTCATTTATATCAGAAAATTACACATTTGTTACTTGACCCGTAACTTGAATATAGAAATAAGTTGGTTAAATTTCAGAATTTAGGCCGTTAGTATGGGCTCAAAGTGTAAAAGACGTAAGGTTCAATCCTAAAGTTATTTAAAGCAGAAGAACGACCACAGCACTATTTGTGTCTTCTGATCCATGCATGTTGAGTCTGTCAGAAGGACAAGATTAGATGAAAGGCTCTCTTCCAGGAAGAAGTGCAGCACACGTTTGACTGTGACGCTGTTTCGTGACGGCCGCTCTGGTTTCTTGGAACGCGATGTGTGTAACACTTACCATCCTCTGCTGCTTGCTTCAAAACAACCCCGAGCTAACCTCGGTCACCCTCAGTCTTTCTTCAGCGTGCTGACACTGTTTCTGGTAATCTTCTTTTCTGTTGTTGTTGTAAAGCCAAAGGACACTTTCTCACTAGCCAGGACTGATGTGATGCAAGAAGTTCCCTGAAATACTTGCGAAACCTCTGCCACAAAACACAGCGTTGTTTATTACTGGCTCAAGCCATTGAGTTTAGTCGTAACAAATCCACTCGTATTGGGAACAACGATTAAAATAGCACAAATCATCGATCCACTACTATTTCTCTAACATCAGCGATTATCATAATATATATTAAACCATTGAAAAGCCACAGATACTCATTTATTGTTGAAAACAGTTGATGGCTTATGAGATTGCAATCAAATTTAGATCTGTTTTATGGCTCTCGGTTGTATTTGCATATTATGTTGTTTGCGATAAGTCGGAGTTGTGCAATAGTCAAAACATGGGTTGATTAAAATTCTTGTGAAAAGAACCTGTCCTTGTTGCAATAACGTGCCAAAGCAGCCCATTTCTACAGAAAAGAGTCATGATTCAAAGATAAGCACTCAAAATGCTTTCCCCCCTCCTTTTTTCTTCTCTTCCCGAGATCCAAATGGAATTGCAAAAAAAAAATATTGTAATAAAATTCAATCGGTCTCATCATTGCTCATGGTTGTATGTATATATTGTGTGTTGTCTGCATGTACAGTATAAAAGTCACACACTGCGCTGCTGTCCAAGAACACTGTCAAAAATATAGTCGAACTGGCGAGTCGGTGCGGCTGTGCCCTAGATTCATAAACACTATGATTTATTCATGGATCTTTTTGCCTGAGAGAGATGGCAGTTATCCGTGGAGGACTGGGAACTGCTTTATTAGTGAGCACTTATGCAACACGTCTCGTGTAAACATATTTCACACAAGAGCTTGAGTAAGAGTTGTGCAACTGAGGCAAAAGATGGCCTGATTGTGTGAATTCATGTCAAAGGACTTATCGCAAAAGTGTCATGATTCAACGATTATAATTGAAGACTTTTTGAGCTAAAGGTTGCTTGATTATGTTTGTGGCACCAAATGGATTTGTATAAAGCCCGACTGTAGGGGATCAAGCTACAGATGACTTATAATGAGGCGTGCACTTACGTTTTTCAGTCATGAGAGAGCACTTGGAGATTTGTGTGATGCATTACATATAATTATATTAAAAAAATAGAATTGGTAAAATGATAATATTATTGCATTTTAGCTGCTGAAGACATTTTTTACATTTGCCACTATCCTAGGTTTTGCCCATTTGTCAGTAAGAATTTTGTACTAATTTAAAACACAATAAAATTTAGTACGCTCCATTATTCATTTTAATATGTACACGTCAGAATAAGCATGTTGTTTGAATTTTTGCATAAATAGTGTTACACTGAAGACAATGTAACATTATTTCAACCAAATTTAGAAATTTTATTCTCCAAATACTTATTTAAAACCTTAAAAGTAGACATTTTACTTACATTAAATGTGCTTTCTATGGACACAAAATCACTTTTGTACATTTTTCTTGATGCGGACATCTTAACGTCCCATGTTTATCCAAACCTTTATGTTGTGGTGATTTTTTACATGTTCAATCTTCAAACAGCTATTTTCATATAACAATAATTCATGTCCAAGAAATCACACCATAGAAAGAACCATAAAGTCGGTCCATTTAATAATATTAAATTTGAACCATTCACTGATGATCTTCCCATCCACAGAAACTTTCTCCATTTTTGGCTACATGCTGTATCTCTCTCTCTCATCTGTGTCACATAAGAAACCAGTTTGAACCAGTGGCATTTTTTAATTGGAATGCAGACGTGATTATGGTTATTTGTTAGATGAACAGACTGTAATTTATCACAGGACCTGAAGCCTATAGTGCACATAAAACATCCTTATTACATTCCAGATATCATTTGATCTGCTTTTAGACATGATCTGATGTTTACTCGCTTGTGTCCTAGAACTACACACCCTGCTCATTGTGAACTACACTGAGGCTGTATGGAGAAGATCTGCGTTAATATTCAAGCATCTCACCTCTATGGGAAAAACATGACCGCATATTCACAGTAAATAATGAGAGAATATGTAGTTTTATGTCAGCTGTGTGATAGAAGACTACATAAGTATTTATAACATTAAGAAATGGCACCGTTTGCCTTGAACTAAAACTTTAATGCATCAGATTTTCCTTCTAAATACTTGTCATGCCTAGAGTAGCTAAACCGGTGAAATGTTTTCAACATACTTCCTAGGCATATGTCCGATGAAGTTCATTTCCTGGTGTTTTATAGATAGGATTGTAGCTATTGTTGAAACATCACACGAGTCATGCTTATCAGGTCGGGCAGGTTCAGATTCTCATCGACACACACTCTCCGTGTGCATTCATTGAACTGTTGGTGATTTCTCTTTATTGTGCTGTTTTGAGTTAAATGATAAGGACAGCGTTCCCGGTCTCTGTGGAAGTGAATCACATTGACCGTAATTGCACTCATTGCTCTACATGTTAACTGTGACCTTATTTGCCTTTTGAGTTGCACGTGTGGAGCTCCTTGTTGAGGTTAATCAGAAATAAATGAAAGCTCAACATGGGTGCAACCAATGAGCTGTGCCAATCATTAGTAAGACCCAGTTTAAAGACTCGACATAAAACAATTAGCTTTGTTTGGTAGTTTTCTGAGACAGGTGCTTCTAATGTTCACAGCCTCTTCTGTGAGTCATGAGAGTTTGTCTTCCAATGGTGAAGAGAGGAGCGGTGGACTGGAGCACTGTTGAGATGCACTCTTCTGTTTAACTGGGAATCAAGCATGTATTTCTCAGATTAAATATTCTGTATTCAGGTTTTTTTAAATCAAAAAATTGACAAAAAACAGTCTTAGACATCCCAGACACTAGTGAAAAGAAGAATCTGACACAGCCAAACAGAAAACTTGTTTTGGAAGCAGGGGTTTGGAGAGAGAATAAACGCTGTATACTTTGCTAGCTCTCGCTCTCTCTCTCTCTCTCTCTCTCTCTCTCTCTCTCTCTCTCTCTTGATTTCAAACAAATGCTTTCTGTTTATCAAACAATCCTGAAATATTGTATCATGGTTGATTACCATAAAAAATATTAAGCACCATTAATAAGAATTGTTTCAAATCAGTATATTATAATGATTTCTGAAGAAGACTTAAAGGGATAGTTCACCCAAAAATCTAAATTATGTCATTAATAACTCACCCTCATGCTGTTCCAAACATGTAAGGCCTCCTTTTATCTTCAGAACACAGTTTAAGATATTTTAGATTTAGTCTGAGAGCTCTCAGTCCCTCCATTGAAGCTGTGTGTACGGTCTACTGTCCATGTCCAGAAAGGTAAGAAAAACATCATCAAAGTAGTCCATGTGACATCAGAGGGTCCGTTAGAATTTGTTGAAGCATCGAAAATACATTTTGGTCCAAAAATAACAAAAACTACAACTTTATTCAGCACTGTCTTCTCTTCCGTGTCTGTTGTGAGAGAGAGAGTTCAAAACAAAGCAGTTTGTGATCTCCGGTTCACGAACGAATCATTCAGTTCACCAAATCAAACTGAATTATTTTAAACGGTTTGCATCTCTAATACACATTAATCCTCAAATAACTTAAGCTGTGAACTTTTGTAATGTGACTGACACTCCCTCTGAGTTCAAACCAATATCCCGGTTGAAACAGCCGCACTCTGCTCTTTTCCAAATCCTTGCACACGCTTGATGTTGAACCTTAAATAATCTTCCATAAAATTCATACTCGCACGACGTGTGAAGTCAGGCTAGTCAAACGAAGTACATCCTAAGTGCTGACTTCCTTGAATATAAGAATCTTACCATCCCCAAACTTTAAAACCGTTATGTCTGCACTTAATCATTCATGTTTGGAGTGTGATTCTCAATTTCACAGAATCACATTGGTCATGTTTTGGCTGCAGGGGGAACCCAGCGTCTGCCACGAACTGTAGGAGTGTCTGTAGCTAAAGAGCTGATATTTGCGGCGCGAGTGTTGAGCGGTGCCGAAGCCAAGAGTCTCGGTCTGGTGAATCACGCTGTGGAGCAGAATGAGTCTGGAGATGCGGCGTATCTGCGAGCTCTGGATCTGGCCCGTGAATTCATCCCTCAGGTAGAAACACTTGAGCTGCTCCATTCAGAGAGTTTCTTAGTGTGCACTGTTATAATGAAGCTTGCATGATTGTTCTCTTGCAGGGGCCAATTGCAATTCGAATGGCGAAGCTAGCAATCAACCAGGGAATAGAGGTAAGATTGCACATGACATATTTGGCCAGAAATAAAGAGTTATTTTCTTGTGCTGTACAACCTGTCTGTGTTGACATCTGCTACCAGGTGACTTGAATCTTCCTGCCACTGGTGTTACAAACATGATCTCCTCTAATTGAAAAGATATGTTTATTTTCATATTGTGTTAAGCAAACCTATCAGAACAGACATGCTATGATGCATAAGATAAACCGCTGTGCTCTCATTTCTCATCATGTTAAGCTTACCATTAAGAGTGTGTTTGTATGTGAAGTCATGGGCAGCTGTCATCCGAGATGCCAAAGAGAGAGTCTGCTTTATCACATTACCTTGACCCCAGAGGCCGTCTGTCAACAGCGCAGGTCTCTCGGGTCACAGGTCTCTTAGGAAGTGACCTAACAGAGCAGATACCTCCTCAGCTCTTCTGTTCAAGTCATTAGAAGAGGAAAAGCCAACATAGGGGCATTGGGGGAAAAATCTATTCACTGCCATTTCCAACTAAAATGAACACATTTTGCACAGATTTTATTCTTTTATTACACAAGTTATGACTACACAGGCAGATTCTCAAATAAAGACTTATTTTCGTACAGTTCCTCGTACGGGTTTGGGACCTCAAAACCCTTTTATCATATTGTACATGATTTGTGAACCCATGCATTTAGCTGTTTCCCTCACATGACCATCTCCGTATGAACGGCTTATCTATCAAAGTAAACTTGCTCGGTAGTGCACCTGGTAAAGCATTGTACTTGTGCTGTGAAGTGCTTTTATACGAGTCCTGTGAAATACGAACAGGAGCTCAAAGACTTGTAGAAGCAGTCTAAAACAGCATGGTTGCCTCAGCAAATTCACTTTTATCCCACATTTGCTCTTGTTAACACTGTCGTTTAGGTTTAGTATAGGTGCCGCATTAATACGCCAGATTAACATGCATCACCAATTACCAGACATTGTTTCAGAGCTGCCATGATGTTTACTGTAATAAATCTATGCCAGATTTATAGTATTCTTGTATGCATTTTTTATAAATTTAAAGTAGTCTTGCATAAAACTGAATGTGCATTTACCTGATGTTTCACGTTGAAGGAGTAGCGAAACCCGCAAGAAGCCATGTAAAAAACAAAAAAGATAATTTTGCAGAAGTGCTGCCACATGCAGTTATTTCCAATGAGCCTGGGTTGAAGAAAACAACTCTTCACTAAGACGCAAAATAGCTTCTTTGTGTCTGACCTTTTTTTTTCTTTAGAAGAGCAGTAGTTAAATACAGAAGAGCTCTGTTGAGCTGCTAATGCCAAAGGGCATTTTCTTAAAATTCAGCTCTTTTTCTAATGAAGGGTTCAGACGTTTGTTTTTTTACAAAAGTAGGTCTCTGTGTTGTCATGAGGAGCTCGTGCACGTTTATTGGTTTGTTCCTATAGCTACAAGGAGAAAAGAAAGTGTGTTGTGTGTGCATTTAGCATCATTTCAGACTTTCTCTAGCGGCTAAAACAGGAATCTGTGGTTCACATAAACAGTCTGCGAATGACAAATGATGACGCAAGACTGTGAATGATGTTGTTGATTTGTTCCAGGTGGATTTGAAGACCGGATTAGCCATTGAAGAGGCATGTTATGCTCAGGTTTGTTTACACAATCAGCTTTTCCATGAATCTGGAGAATCAAACTAAGGTTTTGTTGTGTGAAATATCGATCTTTATAATGTTAGGTTGGGTTCCATAAGTAAAAACCCCATTTATTTTCAACATTGAGTCATTTATTTGAACAATGATTAATCAACATTACAAGAGTCATTTCCACGTGGGCGGCAGACTGACATATTTACTGGAGTTCAAGTCCCAGCTTGAAGTATTTTCCCAATTCGGTTTCCCCTCCCTTTCCTGTTTCTCCTGCCAAAATGTCAAAAAATTAAGTTTGGCGAAAGAATGCATGCACTTTAGTTTTATGATAAGTCTATGCATCAGCCATTTGAAGTGTTAACACAATGCTCTTCATGAAGAGAGCGGACGCTGGCCTAGATCACTCAGGAAGCCAGTATATTTAGCTCTTCAGTGTTCCTCTGATATCTGTGACTCTGTTGTCTTTTAGGTGATCCCAACCAAAGACAGGCTGGAAGGTTTGCAGGCATTCAAAGAGAAACGTCCTCCTCGCTTTAAGGGCGAGTAACTGCGACCTAAACAACCCAGTTACAAACAGCTGTCTTCTGATTGCTGCGAGTCTGGTGAAGACTACTGCATATCTGAAATGTTTGGAGCACTGATGATGGTAAAAACCTGTAGGGATTTGAGCTGAAGTGTAGTCATTGTGAACTTTCTTCCTATTCCTTGTGTAATATAGTCACTTTGATTGTCCATTCTCATCTGATTAAATAAAATTGGATGCATTTCTAATCAACTCAAGACGGACAGTTTTACAATGTTCATTACTCGAGGAGCATATAACCCATGCTACATCTGGTTGGGTAGGTTGATTCCGGGAATCAGCAGCTGATTATATGCATCAAAGCTGCTTTCTCTTTAAACGTGTGCATGTAATCAGTCCAGTCAACATCCACCCAGTTTTTGCCCTAAGGGTAATGTATAAAAAAAGGTGTTGATAGGAATTTTTGTAATTTATGCAATAAAGAGTTAAAATGTATACATATTCCATGTCATTCAACAACAGAAATAACAAAAAAAGCTCTAAGATAATATAGATAAGTACTGAAGTGTAAGCTTTATCTCACTTCCTCCAAGTGAGCATTGCATTAAATCAAGTTATCTTACAGTTGCATCCTGTTTTTCATAGGTTTAATATCAGGCAGTGAAACTTGTAAATATGTCATCACTAGCATAAAAAAAGTTTTTTTTATTTAATTTTTTTTATCAAGAATAACTTGATAAATCACAATTTGAAAACACACATGCACACATATTAAGGGATGTGCACGCCAAAAACACTGACCACAGTGATCATGCTTCAGAAGGACCCAGAAATACTGCGGGTAGATGATGCAATAGATGTCACTTTGGTTAGACGCATTTAAGCAGTGTAAATCGTATTAACAGTTACATTTCACAATTATTCTGTAACACTGGCACAGAGTCACACCTAAAAAGAGCTCCATTCCCAGAAGCCCTGCAGTCATTTCACTGATGCCCATAGTTCCGAGAAGTGCTGAAGCAGTTAAAACCTCTCAAACAAGCCTTATTTAGCTTCAGTGCTTTTTTTTAGCGCTCAATGTTAATTGCTGGCCTAATAGAATATTACAGTTGTGGGTGAAGGGTGGGTGGAGGTTTACAGTCTTTGTTATTTGAGCTTCAAAAGAGGAAAAAACCCAGACTGTTGCAAGAGCTGCTGTGTCAGCCGACAGGAACGCTGCCCCAGGGGCTGATGGGGGATTGTTTCACCCACACTATACTGCTGCTGCATTCTGAGAACTGATGTAATGATGTAATGCTTATCTAATACACACACAGCAGGAAAGCACATGACCGCCGCTGTACATCTGACCCCAGAATATATGTCCAGATTTGGCTCATGTCCGCTTTAATGCTGATGTCACTTGAGCGGTTTTATATTCCTGCTATTGGTTCTTTAGTGTCAGCTCTTCCGAAATGTAACACCATTTGGTGGCTCTCTAATGAACTAATGCAACTTCATATATAGTTTGCACAAATTACAATTATTTATTTTAAGGACCAGTTTTTGATTTTTGTTTTATTTTCTTTTATTTTTGAAAAATAATATATATATATATATATAATAATAATATATATATATTCTATTTTTTATTTTTTTTTTGTATTAAAATGCATTTTTCTTATCGGATATGTAACAAGTTTCAGTCATAAAAATATATTACCTTCTTTTTACATATTCGTTTTTTAGGATATTTACTTTTTTTTTGCAGTCTAGAATAAATAATTAAATCAATTTAATCATGTGAATAGGATCCTGAAAGATTACTTGAAGCCGGAGTAGACATTGCAGTTATTAAGGAATTTAATAGTGTTAGTAGTGCAGAGATGATCTTTGAAGTATTGAGCGGGAAATGAGATGCATACTTGTGTGTTCAAAGGCTTTTGGGAGGTTTGTCTCAAAGCCTTCGTTTCTTGCCGCCTGTTTTGTCTTTGATGACAGCATTGCAACATGTGGTGGCGGCTCAGGAATTTGAAGCACATCCACATCGCAGACAGCTTCAGCCCGCATTCCTGTGTGCTCAATGAAGCCTTTATTCCAATGGTTTAACGTGTAGCATGTCTTCACATGAGATCCAGCTATCAATTCCTCTTTATATTCTCCCCCTCAAATGGTCTGCAGCACCACACCTGTGTCGGCCACAAGAATGTGCTCTCCCTCGATGATAGAGCTCAGATCATTCGACTTAACAGCCAGCAACTGCCTTTGTCAAGCATCTTTCAGCAAAGACTGGGCGCCGTTCAAAATTGGATTTGGAATGCTTTTAAAATTCCTGTTTAGTTCCTGGTAGCAGTCAGGATCCAAATGTGCCATTCAAATTTAAATGTAAGAATACACATTATTTTTTCAGTATGAATTACCCATAATAAACATGCTATCATGCACTCAAAAAATAGTTTCTTTTCAGAAACATTATAGGCCACACAATTGTTAAATACATTTTAATATCAGTAGTATAAGAAATCACAGCAGGGTGTGATATTGAAAATGTAAATGATTATTTCACACCTCATGCAGAGGTGTCTTGCTGTATACTGCAGTGTTTGGGCTGTTTTAGTGTCCCAGATTTGCTCTTAAATGTAGGACTATTTGTGCAATATGTAGTTGACCCATTTTTCTGTAATGACTTGAGTGTTTGGTAAGTGTAATGCGACAGCTGTATTTATTAGTCTCAGTTGACAATTGAAATGCACACGTTTTAAAAATAATTTCATCTCAGACACACATCGCTCTGTTGCTTCATCTGTATTATCAAAAGCACCATGTAAGTAAAGGTGCGGTATTCGCAATGTCCTCTTACGTAAATCTGCTTTGAAAATTGATGGCCTCGAACATTAGCGTCACATAAAAATCAGCACATATGTTTTTATATCACATTTACATTTAGCAGATGCTTTTATCCAAAGTGACATACAGTTAAGGAATACAAGAAGTGATTGATAAGATGGCAATAACATGAGAAGTGCCTGTTTTAAACTGTTTCAGTCATCATTAACATTATCAGGGAAGTTTAGGGTTGGGTTTGATCTGGATATTTAAATTCTGACACAATACGTCACTGAAACTGCCTATTGGCATGTTGATTACTATTTGTATAACCACAGTTTTACAACAAATACCATAGTTAATCTATAGTTATTGTAGCGAAACCATGGTAAGTTTGTAGTTAACAGTTTGATTTCAGATGTGATATGTCACCCCTATAATATAAATGTGACCCTGGTCATAAGGGTCATTTTTTCAAAAGTGAGATTTATACATCATTTAAAATATGGAAAAAGCATGCATTGATGTCTGGTTTGTTAGGAGGACAATATTTGTCTGAGATACAACTATTTGAAAATCTGGAATCTGAGAGAGCATAGAAAAAATCTAAATATACTGACAAAATTAAAGTTGTCCAAATGAAGATCTTAGCAATGCATTTAACCAATCAAACATTCAGTTTTTGTATATTTATGGTTACATTTATAAAATATCTTAATAGAACATAATCTTTACTTAATATCATTATGATTTTTGGCATAAAAATAAAAGATAATTGTGATCCTTACAATGCATTGTCAGCTATTGCTACAAATACACCTGTGCTACTTACATTTACATTTATTCATTTAGCAGATACTTTTATCCAAAGCGACTTACAGATGAAGACAGTGGAAGCAATCAAAAACAACAAAAAGAGCAATGATATATAAGTGCTATAACAAGTCTCAGTTAGGTTAACACAGTACGCGTAGCATGGGATTTTAACTAATATAATAAATAAAAAGAAAACAGATAGAATAAAAAAATAAAAGAATAGAGCAAGCTAGTTAGAGGTCTTTACACACACACACATATACAATTGCATAATAAATGAAATGAAAATAGAATACAAAAAGATTAGAAAGTTAGTTAGATTTTTATTAAGAATAGAATTAGAATAGTGAGTGTTAAAGTTAGAGAGTCAAATAAAGATGGAAGAGATGTGTTTTAAGCCGATTCTTGAAGATGGCTAAGGACTTGAGTTGGGGAGGTCATTCCACCAGGAGGGAACATTTAATTTAAAAGTCCGTAAAAGTGACTTTGTGCTTCTTTGGGATGGCACAATCAAGCGACGTTCACTTGCAGAACGCAAGCTTCTAGAAGCACATAAGTCTGAAGTAACAAATTTAGGTAAATGGGTGCAGAGCCAGTGGTAGTTTTGTAGGCAAACATCAATGCCTTGAATTTTATGCGAGCAGCTATTGGAAGCCAGTGCAAATTAATAAACAGAGGTGTGATGTGTATTCTTTTTGGCTCATTAAAAATTAATCTTGGGATCGGACAGTTTTAGCAATGTGGTCTGAGAAATTCAGCTGATCATCAATCATAACTCCAAGGCTTCTAGCTGTTTTTGAAGGAGTTATGGTTGATGTGATGGTGAAATTGTGATGAAACGATGGGTTTGCTGGAATCACAAGCAGTTCTGTCTTGGCAAGTTTGAGTTGAAGGTCATGGTCCATCATCCATGAAGAAATGTCTGTTAGACAAGCTGAGATGCGATTAGCTACCGTCGGATCATCAGGATGGAATGAGAGGTAGAGTTGAGTGTCATCAGCATAGCAGTGATATGAAAAGCCATGTTTCTGAATGACAGAACCTAATGATGCCATGCAGACAGGGAAGAGAAGTGGTCCAAGAACTGAGCCCTGAGGCACCCCAGTAGTTATAACTACTTAAAACTGCTTTTGTGCTCCATGGTCACTCATATATTTTTTAGTGCAAACCTTGGCTTGTATATCTGTAGGCCACGTATGGTGGCTTTTTTCTACAATAAAACAACAATAATAAAAATAAAAAAACAGTATCAACTGTAGCAACCTTTAGCTAGGGAATACAGTTTCTCATTGGACTGCAAACACTTTACAAGTAAATGCAAAGTGTTTGTGAGCAAATGCAATGTTTCTTGGAGGAAAGCAAAAATTTTGAGAATGAATGCAAAGTTTTGGGAGTAAAATATCAACTTTTTTTTATCATATCCTATGCTATTTTTTCCATCACCTCTGTCACGTGTGGTAAACTGTTTTTAAATTACGATATGATTCTGAATGTTTGCAGTGTTTTCTAGGACTGTGCAGTCTGTCAAGGTTTTCATTTATTTATTTATTTTTTCACTTTTGAGGTTTTCTCAACAAATTTTTCTCAGAGCTTTTATGTGCCGCCCTTCCAGTATCAGAAGTGCACAGGGAACTCGAGGCTTGGGTTTGTATGGCTAAACAATCATTGGAAGTTGTAAGGGGAAGCTCAGAGTTGCCTCACACACACGGGTGGTTTGTGGAGACGAGGGAAAGTCTACGTGCTAAACCTCCCCTCCACGCTGACAGCATGGCTCACATTCCTTCCTGGATATAAACAGACCTATAAAGGTTTGCTTGTTTCCACACATCAGCGGTCTGCGTTAGCATTCGTTTATACACACCGTTGAGAAAAGTGTTTTGCATAACTTCCAAACTGCAGTGCATGTTTTCAGAAATAAAGCAACTGTTAGAACTACATTTGATGACCTCATGGGTGCCGTCGGTCACAAAGACATTGCCAAAATCTCATTGAAGGTTGTCGGTTTGTTTCCATGTGTGTTCAGGAGATGGTAAATCTCCTAAACTCATGAAGTCTGGACCCCCAGCTGTTGCACGGAGAGATGCTCAGAGCCTTGCGTCATGTGTTTGCTTGCTTCTCCTCTCGTTTAAGCATGTGGCCAGCAGTTCACTCCATGGTCACACACAGCGACCGAAGCAGACCTCATACTGTGTGTGGAAAGAGGCCTTCGTTCGTTTTCCAGAAGCTGTTGTGTGCCCAAACCTGACGCTGTTTCCTGGTGGTAAAAGCTGGTCACATAATAAAAATCATTTAACCAAATAAACTCAGTATGAATCTGTGTGTGTTAATGGAGTGTAAAGAAGCAGATGTGAGATGTGTGTATGTCACTTCTCGTCATACAGCTCAACTTGTTCCATGATTCATCTTAGCTTTTGAAAACGTTCCAGAAAGAAAACGGATCTCCCTGAGAGAAATAGCTCTTAGTTCCTGGAACGCCACATGTGTTTCCACAGAGACCAAATTTAACTATTTCTATTCTTACTCGAAACCAATGCACAGTAAGCTTTAACACAGATTGTGTTGAACTAAGTAATTTTTTTTTTTCTATGAATGCTTTTTTTAGCATTGGTCAAAATGCACAGTAAAGACAAAAATAAAAGTTCTATTCATAACCAAAGATTTCTTTAAAAATATGGAGAGAACAAAGAAACTATGAAACAAATAAAACTGTTTTTAACATAATAATCAGAAATGTTTCTTGAGCAGTAAATCATCATATTTTCATAATTTCTGAAGATCATGAGACACTGAAGACTGGATAATGATGATAAAATTATATTTCACAATATTACTGTTTTGTGTAAATATATACAGCCTTAGTGCATTAGGTAACTTTTGACGCTCTAGCTGTTAATAAACAGAACTGCTTGTGTCTTGCGGAAGAACATCGTAGCCGGAACTACTTCTCTCTGTTTATGTCTATGAAGAATCACAAAGGTACTGTGTTACTCCGCCGCGGTACCCCCGAAGCAATCTAAAATAGTCCGAATATAAGCACTTATTATAGGTGCACCCTAGTGATTGAGGACAAGCCAAAAACACGGTTTGGAAAATGGATTCATTGTGTACTCGCTTATTATGTACATTTTTCTACATTTTGAACACAAACAAAGTTACGGACCTCAGCTCTGATTGGTTGTTTTTTACCGGGAACGGTGTATTTCTGCACATGCCAATAGGACACTGGGAGGAGCCAGAGGAGCTTGATTTTTTTTCACAGATTATCTGTCTCATATTCTACTGTCAGGACATAATGACAGGTTTAACAAATATGTAAAAAAATATATTTTTACAAAAGTTACCTACTGCAGCTTTAAAAGCATTTTTTTTATATATATATTAAAGTCCCCAAACTTTTGAACATGAGTGTATCTTAGGATCTGATCCAAATCCTACCGAGCTGAACATGTTGTGGCATAATCTGTGTTTTACAGACACATAATTATGCTGCCTTATAACTTATGTAACATTACTTCAGCCACATTTTAAGACAGCACTGCATGGTTCCTTTGTGGTGAAGGCAATCCCAAGGATTTCCATAAGCTCGGTAAAATTAAATAAAAATATCCAAGATGAGAGACAAAGCACAAAGCAATTCAAGTGTTGATACTAAATAAAAATGCCCTGTGATTTATTTGTAGTGTTGCTGCCAGTTAAGCACATCCCGGATCAGTCACTTAAGAGCTTCAGGTTCAGTCAGGATTCTGCTTTAGAAGGTCACTATACAGGCATCAGACACCAAGACCGCTCACTAGCTTCAGAAATGAAGCCTGAGTGTGTAAGACAGACGACTCAGACCAAGGTATGGGGAATCCAGCTCTCTTTCTCTTCCAGTACAGCTGCTCCAGACTCACGTGTTGCTATTCCTAGCCGCACCCTGGAGCTATAAATAGCTGTCTTTGTTTGCAGACCGCTGGAACACGTGCCGTCAGCCTTCGAAGCGAGGGGAGCCAATCAGAAACTGTGGAGTAACTGGAGCCATGTGATTTTATTGTTTTTAGATGGAAGTTATGGTCATATCTGTGTTTGTGGAGATAAAGCGACTGTCCTTCACAGAAGAGCTCTATTGAGGAATGTTATGTTTGCCGCTGAATGGATGGATAAGTAAAATGAAAAACAAAAGCGAAACACGTTTTATCAAATATATACAGGAGCCCCAAGTATCTGTACACTTCAGTCTCACTAAACATATCTGAACGTTTTGAAAACGATACTCTATATCCAAACAAAGAGGCATTTATTTGAAAGAAACATATAGGAGATATATATTTCAGTAGATGTTTTGATGAACTACTTCTGCTGACTTTATTCACTTAAAATCACCAGGATTAGTTCACCCAAAAAAGAAAATGCACTGGAAATGTGCTCACCCTCAGTTCATCCGAGATGTATATGAGTTTGTTTCTTCATCAGGTTTGGAGAAATGTAGCATTGCATCAGTGTCTCAGCAATAGATGCTCTGCAGTGAATGGGTGCCGTCAGAATAAGAGCCCAAACAGCCTAAAAACTTCAAAGTAATCCACAGCACTCCAGCACATCAGTTAATGTCTTGAGAAAAGCTGCATGCTTTAACAAACAAATCCAATATTAAGACGCTGTGAACTTCAAACCTTTGCTTTTGGCTGAAATGCAAGCCCTTTATCCATAAGATTGCTTCATAGTGAAAAAGTGGTCTGGCCTGAAATATGGATTATGGACTTGTATTTTGGCCAGAAGTGACAGTTTATGAATAAAAAATAAAAAAAGTGAACATATAAATTGTGTGGTTTAGTCAAATGTTCGTTATCTCCTATCCCCATCTCCAGTGTTGATGATGCTGTGTTAATGGCTACTGACTGCAGTGATGTCATCCTCAGCTTAACTTGATGCACACGTGCAACAGACTTCAGTGAAGATGTGTTGCTCGGCAACTGTACGCAGGAGTGAGGAGTGGGAGAGGACTCTGACTGAGCCCGAATGACGCAAAACTGCATTTATCACCAGCACACGTTCAATATTTCTGCTCACCTATTCAGGGCCTTCAGAGAAACAAACATGTTTATAGCTGCACAAAGAACACAACCTATATGAATAAAATAACATGTGTGAGTGTCACCATAGCACCTTTTGGAAACTCAATGACTTCTGGGATCTGTAAGTTAAATCTGAATCAGAGCAGAGAGGGGAGTTATTGTGCTTGGACTGTAAATCATGTAAGTCCAAGCTTGTTTGAAACTCTGTCTTCTCAAATCTGGCATACAGAGGTCATTGACTTCTCAATGTTCGATCGTCTCTGAAATCTTTAATAATTTAGCTCTCATTTTGCTGCTATTGTCCTCGAGTCTATAACAATATAGATGCAAAAATCATGCAATTTTGTCTCTAAAATTATTTTCTGACCCAGAATAAAACCTGCTCCGCAGCAGGGTCGCCATGAAGCGTATGTTTCAATGGTGACAAAACCCGCTCAAAACCAACACATCTTTCTGAGCCTTTGCTCAAACTAAAGGTGAACTTACCTGGGTAAAAACTGAAACCTGCTTTGTGCCACAGGCCACAGGTTGAAAGTTTGAGTTGTTTTTGTGCCTACAGCTGCTGGCCTAATTTTAGCTGTGGGTCGGTGTCTGAGCTCTGGCCTGTCTGATGTAAGATTGAGCCGTCACATTAGCTGCCTATTGTGCTGAATGCAGCTGGAATCGAATAGTGATCCTCTGGCCGACTTCCAAGCGCCGACACCTAATCCAGTCGGCACTGTGCCTGTATGTATCTGCTCGTTCACGTGGAGCCGTTTGAAGGCCTGTTTATACAGCCGTGAGAGGCCATGAGGTTCATTCATGCACCGATAGCCTCAGCGTCTGTGTCCCTGACAGATGCTTTCACTCGTATTGCCTTCAGCAGCTGCTCTGCAGTTATAGCTCCCTTCTGTCCTGATACAGGACTTCTAGTTAATAAAAGAACTGGTTTCATAACCAGCCTATTTTACTTTGAATAAAGTAAAAGGGTTGGTGTGAGGTATAAACTGTAAAACCAGACAAAGATGTCCAGAGAGGACCAGCCCACTGCAGAATAAATATCCTGGAGGGCCACGGCCATTGATAAGGCCTTGGAGGCCACCATACTCCGGGTCAAGTATGCTCTGACCGGGACGGGTGACTGGAGACCAGAGGACTCACTGTGGACCAGTGTGATGGATTCAAGAGGAGCAATGCACAAAGCCTCCAAAACCAGGACGATCTTGTGCGCCAAGCTGCAAAGGGGCACGAGTGCAGACCCCCTGCTGGTTTATGTAGGAGACCACCAATGTGTTGTCTGTGTGGACAAGCACATGATGTCCCCTTAGGTCATGGAAGGGTGGCCTGGGTATCAGTGAACCCCTTTAGGGCACTGAGGAGGATCAGGCTTGTGCACCTCTCCTCCCAGGGAAGGCTTCCCTCAAGGTCCTTATGATGATATTGTCAGGGCTGCTTGGCCAAAGTCCTCTTAGACTTAATAATGATCTGCAGGTCCGTTATCTTAACCCAATCCCTTCCCCTAAACCTAACCGTACCCATAATTTATTCCTAAAATCAGTGGGAAATGATAGCTGATTATCAAGGGTGTAGAAGCACCTAACTCCTGAGTTTAAGCCTAAAACAGATATTTCCTGAAAAGTGATATCTCAATTCTGATTGGTTGATTGGGATGTTGATCCAGGAACATGTTGTACCTGGTGAAATCACGCTCACCACATGCACATATAAATGTGAGGACGTTCTGTTAGCTGGGGACACATTGCTAAAGTTTTTGCATGTGAAATTGCATTATCCCAGACATTTACTGGTATTAAAATGAAGAATGCATATTTTTCACTTCCCCATCTGTTAACTGGAGTTTAAAGAGGATCTTGCTATGAAAAAATAAATTTTACCAGAAATCAGAAATCAAACAGGTCAGTATAATAGTGCTACCGGTCTTCTATGTATTTAAAATTAAATAAAATAGTTACCAATAATATGAATTTATTAAATAATAAATATGTATATTTAAAATAAAATAAAATAGTTATCAATAATGCAAGAGGACAATAACAAAGAGTAATTTTTTTCAAGTTAGTCAATTTATAGATGATTCAGTGATGTCACCGTCCACAAAGCGCTGATATTATTCAAATGTGTATGAATTGCAGAAAGAAATTAGAATTTCAAACAGCAAACTAAGTTCATAAAGGTAAACTAAGGTAAAACTTTATACAATACTCTTATATTACTTAATAGAAGTCAAACACTGAAACATCCTGTAGCCCATGATCTATCAGAAAAGTGGGGCTCTGCTTTAGAGAGAAACTTGAGCAGAAGGGTTTTTTCTCTTCGTGCGCCCCCTTGTGCTACAGAATGGTATTGATGTTTTAGATTTTGAGACAAAGTTAGATTACACTTAAAAAATCGGATCTGTAAATAAATCAAAGATTACTGGAGTACGGTTATTTAATTTTTTCTATAGTTCAGCATTGAAACTTGCTGTTTCTTTATAATTATTTGTGAAATTTACGAGCAGTTTCTGAGTGAAAATAGTTTCAATGTCTTTTCATCTAAGGGTACAAAACAAACAAGTGCATGAGTGCACGCATATATATTCTTTTTATATATATAATTTTGATTTATAATCTTAAAGATAATTTAAGGATAAATAAAATATTCTATTACAGATCTGTTGTTAAATTCATGAGCACAGAAGGCTTGAATTTGTTTCTCAATGCTAAAAATAAAAAGGTTCTGAATGCCTAATTATTATTATTATTGATTTACACTAATTTATTTTTTAAAGCTGTTTAGTAGCATTGTTATAGGACATAAAGTTCTCTAAATGGAAACCATGAGCATACCACATTGCTATTTAAATCTGAGACCCTCTCTCTAAGCTCTACACATGCATCAGGACCCACTGAAATCAAGTTATTCGTTATCAGACGACACTTCACTCAATGCCAGCTGCTGAGTTTGATGAATGTTTATAGTGTTTGTATTTCAGCTGCTCATAGAAGTAGCCTAGGTGTACTCGTCTGTTCGACAGTGAAGCCCTCAACATTTTTTTGCCCACAACAAATGAAGCATATGCTGTCCTAGACTGAGCGGTGGCCTTTGTGTTTTGACCGCAGGGCGACCACATAGGGCTTAGGGAAGATTGAATAGACTTCCAGCGGATATCCAGTGGTTTGAACAGGCAGCTGAATTGGCATCCACTGCATAATAAATTAAACATCGAACCACACACCTTCCAGCTCCCCGCCTGCTGCTGTCAACAGCCTGGTTTTCATCCGGGCTTACAGTGTTTCAATTGAATAGTAATCTCACTGCTTCTGTTTCATCTGAATGACCTGGATTTCAAGAGATGGTTAATGAAAACAAGGACTATCATTCGCACCGAATACACAAAACACCTAGCATGCTAGATTTTAAGTTTAAAGCTTGCTTTTGGAGCATCAGTGCATCTGGGCCTATGAACGATTCAAACCTGCCAACTTCAGTTCTTTGGCTAACTGATTTCCTATAAAGCATGGTTTGAGGATTTGAGAGTGACTGTTGAAGCACCTGACATGGAAAGAAGTATTTGGTGCTGCAGCGACGCAGCTGGAGCATCTTCATGTCTGCCACAAGCCGAGACGCAACAGAAATAGGCTCTGGTTTACCGTCTCTGCGGTGTGTGTCTGCAGCACAGGTTCCGATGGCTGCTATCAGACGCCTGCACGCGCTCTTCTTGACCAGGAACCCTGATCTGTGGCTTCAGTCCCAGAGCTGCAGGGGCCTGTGTCAGGCAACGCACATCCCACTGTGGGTGACCTGCTTCCGGCAGATGTCCCAGTTGCAGGGCCGAGGACGATTCCACCACAGAAAGCGTGAGGAGGAAGGGGTGGAGGCTGTGGGGGTTGCGTAAAGGCGGTTCTCCTCTTGCTCTGAGGTGTGAGGCCGATGCATCCATTTGGCCAGAGCTCCAGCAGCAGCAGATGAGAAGAAGAGCGCTTGCGTTTGTCTCTCAGCTCTCTCCAGCGGTGTTAGCATGCATACTCTATGGCTAACTCCATTTATCAAGCTCATTTATCAACCAGTTATGTGCAATGTAGCTGCAGATGGAAAATGGGACTGTGTGGGTATGATTGGATTGCAGGTTTTGTCATTGGTCGATCTTGAAAATTGTATAGAAATTCGGACATTCAAGATCTTATGGTGCTCTGATAATGGAAACAAGTTCTGTGTTGAAATATGTTGGTCAAATAATTAGTGTAGTCACAATAGCAACAAACCACCATGTCAAATATATTAAAAAAACAGTAGTGAATATATTTATTTATTTATTATTGTAATTTTTTTTTTTTTTTTTTTACTGGCTAATTAAGAATCAAATCTCTCAAAAGTTTACATTCTAGAATACTTTTTTTGGGGAAAAAAGTGTACTTATTACAAACATAACTACTTGAAGTGCAAACTGAATTCATTGCTTTTGGGCATTTACATACATGTTAATTGCAATTAAATTAAATATATTATATTATTATTATTTAGTCTGAATGCAATGTAAGTCGCTTTGGATAAAAGCGTCTGCTAAATGCATAATTTAATTTAATTTAATTTAATTTAAATTTAAATGCAGTTAACCAAATTTTTTGTGAAGTTTTTCAACCCAATTACAGAAGTAGGACTTGTATTTCATTATATAATTACATCTTCTTTGAAATATGGTTAAAGTGTACTGACTAATGTATCAACGACTAAAATACATGTTAATGTCATTTTAAACCAACCCCAGAAAACATCTATTAATTTGAGTAGCTGCGCCGGTAGATGTGCTTCAAAACCGCAGAGGGTCTTTGCACACTTGCACCTTTCCTCTCAGATCCGATAAGCGATCCATCTCTTATAGGACTCCTGCTTTATGAAATGTGTGTGTGTGTGTGTGTGAAGACATTGATGGAAAGGGTATGGCGAGTGTGTGCATATGGCCGGATGCGTGTTGTTCTCTGTGGTTCTGTCCTGTGTGTCTCAATGGTGTGTGTGCGTTACTATTTAATATATGTAAGGCTTCTTTTGGGCTCGCCTCCAAATGAAATGAAACTCTAGAGCACATAAGAAATATCTGAGGGGGACCTTTTGAGCGCTGCACACTCATGAAGTCCATCATTTAAGCATGACTGACGTTAAATATAACCATCATGGCAGATTGTGAGGTGTGAGAAGTATGTCACATGTTCAGGGAATGTACTGAGTTTAGTATAGTTTAGGTTTTAACACGTTGTTAATAACCACAGGAATTCATTTCAACCTGTCCCTTAGTTTGTAAAAATAAACAACAGTAGCCTTTAGAATAACATGCTTGCTCACCATAGAAGTTCAAAGGGCCCTGGACACTTTCAGTGGAGAAAAATTGTATGTTTGTAGTGGTTTTATAATGTTGAGATAAATAAAATTCTGCATCCAATATTGTCTCTGTGTGTCCAGTGACTTACATTTATTTGGAATGATACTGACACTTTTTTGGATAATACTGTAAAGCTGATTTGACACAATGTGTATTGTGAAAAGTGCTATATACAACTATATACATTTACATTTATTTTGATTTCCCGATTCCGCTATTTAGCTTATAGCACGTTAGCATCAGCAGCGTGGTTGCCGCTAGTTCCGCTTGCATTGCTAATACTCTATTCAAACATGTCACCATTGCTTTACTCACTGCTACTTGCTTCAATGGCGGATGTATGTCTACTTTTGAGGGCAGGTGAGGACACGTTGGAGGCCGATGAGAAGCAGATTCACGACCTGGAGGTGAAGTAGGCTAGAGACAATTTATAAGAGACATGCACTTCCTCAATCCTCAATACAACTATATAAGGAAAACCCGTAATGGCAAAGATGGCAGTTGTACAAGAGGGTGATAACAATGCGAAGGCACTGGGCAACCAAGATAGTTAAAGCATTTTATATCGTGACACTGAGCATTTGTTTAAGTGCTTGGCACAACACTGGCATTCTGGATAGAGACGTGAATGAAGTTGGTATCAGTTGGCATATCCACAAACTCATAGAAAATAACCAAACCAAGGTTTTTATTTAGCACAGTGGCTAAATTAACAAATTACCAGACGCCACCTGATTCAAATATTCCACCAACGTTTAATAGTAATGAATTTCTTCACTGATAAAACAGATAACATTAGAAATACAATAGCGAATGTAGATTCTAAAACATCTAACACTTCAGTTTCATCCATCGCACCCAAAGATAAACTGCAGGGCTTTACAAATATAGCACAGGAAGAGCTAAATAAACTTATCACTGTATCTAAACCAACAACATGTTTATTAGATCATGTAACCACTGAATTACTGAAAGAGCTGTTACCTGTAGCCGAAGAACCGCTTCTCAATATCATTAACTCGTCGTTATCTTTAGGACACGTCCCAAAACCATTCAAGCTGGCGGTTATCAAGCCTCTTATTAAGAAACCAAAACTAGATCCTAGTGTACTGTCAAATTATAAAAAAGTTGTGTCTGCTCAATTGTGCTCCTTCCTGCACAAAAATGATCTGTATGAAGAATTTCAAATGACCTGCTCCTTGCGTCAGATCAAGGCATTTTTTTTTATTTAAATGGGGAGTCATCTCATTTATCATCAGTAAAATATGGAGTGCCACAAGGATCCATCCTAGGTCCCCTTCTATTTTCAATATACATGTTGCCCCTTGGTAATATTATTAGAAAATACGGAATTAGCTTCCACTGTTATGCTGATGATACTCAGCTATATATCTCAACGAGACCAGATGAAACTTCCCAATTATCTAAGCTAACAGAGTGTGTTAAAAATGTAAAAGATTGGATTAGAAATAATTTTCTCCTATTACATTTAGATAAGACACAGATATTAATTATTGGACCAACAAACAGTATACAGAATCTCATAGATTACAGTTTGCAACTAGACGGGTGTATCACTAGATGGATGTACTGTTACTTTCTCTACAGTCAAAAATATATTAGACAGTGTTATGTTAGACTTTTTTGCATTTGGCTCCCAAACTCTGGAATAGCCTTCCTGATAAAGTTCAGGGTTCAGACACACTCTATGTTTAAATCTAGATTAAAAACACACCTCTTTCACCCAGCGAATGAATAATGCATCTCATAATTTGCGACTGCAGTTGTGTCTGAATGAAGGACCATCACCTTCAACTCAAACTTGCCAAGACAGAACTGCTTGTGATTCCAGCAAACCCATCGTTTCATCACAATTTCCCCATCAAGTTAGGCACATCAACCATAACTCCTTCAAAAACAGCCAGAAGGCTTGGAGTTATGACTGATGATCAGCTGACTTTCTCAGACCACATTGCTAAAACTGTCTGATCCTGCAGATTTGCTTTATTCAACATCAAGAAGATCAAGCCCTTTCTTTGGGAACATGCTGCACAACTCCTTGTTCAAGCTCTTGTTCTGTCCAGGCTGGACTATTGTAATGCCCTCTTGGCAGGTCTTCCAGCCAATTCTATCAAACCTTTACAATTAATCCAGAACGCAGCAGCAAGATTAATTTTTAAAGAGCCAAAAAGAATATACGTCACACTTCTGTTTATCAATTTGCACTGGCTTCCAATAGCTGCTCGCAGAAAATTCAAGGAATTGATGTTTGTCTACAAAACTACCACTGGCTCTGCACCCATTTACCTAAATCTGTTACTTCAGACTTATGTGCTTCTAGAAGCTTGCGTTCTGCAAGTGAACGTCGCTTGATTGTGCCATCCCAAAGAAGCACAAAGTCACTTTTTCGTTAACTGTTCCCTCCTGATGCTATGACCTGCACAACTCAATCCGAGCAGCCTTCATTAAGAATCGCCTAAAAACATTTTTTTTTAAATGTTTTAAACTTTCCCCTTTTAGACTTGCACTCTTTAATTTACTAACTGCTTGTTTTCTTTAAAAATAAAAATAAATAAATAACACTAGTCTTTCCAATATTTTTGTATTTTATTTGTTGTTTTTATTTATTATAGAATTAACAAAGGCAAAAAAGGCCTCTAACACTACCTTGATCTATTCTTTTTCTATGTTTTCTTTTTATTTGTTATATAATAAATAAATAAAAAACTTGCTATGTGTACTGCATTAAGTTAACTGAGGCTTGTTCTAGCACTTACATATCATTGCTCTTTTGTTGATTTTGATTGCTTCTGTTGTCCTCATTTGTAAGTCGCTTTGGATAAAAGCATCTGCTAAATGAATAAATGTAAATAAATAATAACTTGTCATAACCATATAAAGCATTTTTTACTTGACCATGTTTGTAAGTTAGATAGTAACACTGGGTTTGCACAATTATGTTGTTCAGAAATACCTAAAAACCTGGAAATACATTAATTTCACATTTGTGAGATAAACGCATGGGAATTATAATAAACTACAAAAGAGAGGATATTTATACAGCACATTTTACTGTATAATATGCTATTATTTCATAATGTTTTCTGAAATCTGTATGAAATATTTAATAAAAGCAGTGAACTAGTAATCATGTAAAACTGGAAATGTAATAGGAATTCACTGTGCAAAAAGCGTAGAATTAATTTTCAACATCATTACCAGCTTATTGCCTTCATTCATGTTTCTTTATCTCATTTCTGTTTTTATAATGTTTATAATGTTTCTGTTTTATAATGTTGTTTGTTTACTCTGTTTTGTTCTATGTTAGTCTATTTTGTACAATCTTTGTGTATGTATGTAATGTTTTTGTGCTTGCTGAAAAAAAAATCTGCGTTGAAAACAGAATATCCAAATGTGTGTTCAGTTATTATGCCCTAAAAGGTTTATACTTGTAAATATTTTTATTTCTGTAAATAGTCCAGTCACACTGTAATATTGTCACTGCAATAAATAAATAACGTAATGGAAAGTACAAAAAATCTATTACTGTAGCTATTGTTGTAATTGTATAGTTCTCATATTCATGGTTATTATTGGTTGCATTGTTTAAACAATAAGATACAACAGATTCACCAAAGCGTCGGGAAAGGTTTGTTTGAACTATTTCTTGTCTGCAGGTCATGACACAGTCACGCTGTAATATGGAAGACTAGCGCCATCTAGTGTTAATAAAACTGAGAGGTAAACTGCTCAATAGTTGCACAGTCCACAAGTGAACACAGAATGATGATGTCACTAAACCTGATGAGATATGTCACGTGATCAGAGCTGGAACAATTGCAGTATTTGTTTTGGCGCGAACCAAAACAATCAGTTTGAGATCCCCTGAAGCTGGCGCTCTTTATTGGGAGATATGGATTGCCCCATGTTACTTTAAATCCTAATTTCCGCCTCCCTAACAAAGATTCAGCTTTGTGTATGTAAGAAGCAGAAAATCTTACCATTTGCTTTATTATTGGAAATATATACTTTCTTCTGCTTTATTATAAATCAAATGGGAATAGCTTTTCAGTACATTTACTTTTTTTTCTCAGTACAAATGATTAATATATACTGATTGCAGTTCATTTAAAATATGATTTATAAAATTTTTCAGTTATTGAAGTTTAGGTTTTATATAATCAAGGTTTTTGGTAACACTTTCTATGAAGCCCGTATTTATGATACATTATGAGGGTATTCTTAAAAGCATTATAATGAATGCATAATACATTATAAAAAAAACCTTGTAATATGTTATATCATCTCATGAATATTCATAACAACAGTTTTAATATATTTATTATTTGTGGTCTATAGCTTTTAAGAGTATGATTATTTATAACACAATGAACACGTTGCATCCACTTTTACAATTGATCATATTTCTCATAGTATTATAGCATGTATTATAAGTCTCATATCTTGGCTTTATTTATGCTACTTTACTTAAAGCAGTCAAAGACTACTTATAAGTAGTAATAGTAGTAATAACAAATATGTAAGTATTATGATGTATTATAATTGTTGTTATGATTATTTATGAGTTGATATAACATATTACAAGGTTTTTTATAATGCATTATGCATTCATTATAATGCGAATTACCTTATAATGTATCATAAATGCAGCTTCATAGAAAGTGTTACCGGGTTTTTCACACTGTTACCTCAAGTAGAGAAAGAAAACTGCAAAACTGGAACATCATCCACACACACACACACACACACACACACACACACACTTCTGGAGCGCCCCCTTCCATGAGCCGAATGCATCTGCTGTAATGAATGAAAAATCACCTCCTATTCTTCGGCGTCACCATCTGAGTGTGATTAGAGTCATAATTAAATTGGCACCCTGTCTTTATTATACATGTGAGTGATTTTTAAAGAGCTTTATGACGTGGAGATACGTGAGATATTTGAGTTTATCTGAGAAATCAGTGTGTAGACATGGACTCACCTCTGCAAAGCGACGGTTCCTCCTGATGTCCTGAATGGAAACATTTTGATTAGACGTAAACAAGTGTAGAACAAAACAGAACACAGGAATGCAAAGATTTGGATGGGACATATGTGACCCTGGAGCACAAAACCAGTCTGAAGTCTCTGGGGTATATTTGTAGCAATAGCCAAAAAAACATTGAATGGGTCAAAATGATAGATTTTTCTTTTATGCCAAAAATCATTAGGATATTATATTGTCCTCCCAACAAACCATACATTAATGGTAAGCGTATTTATTAAGCTTCCAGATTATTAATCTCAATTTATAAATATAGAATAGAACAGAACAGAACAGAATAGAACACAATAATGATGAATAAAAAAGAACACAGGAATGTAAAAGTGAGGATGGGAGATAATAAAATAATTTAGAATAGAACAGAACAGAAAAAATATATGTCAAAATAGAATACAACAGTTAATATAGAATATAATACACAAGAACAAAACTTGTAAGAACAAAACTTTATATAGAATATAGAATAGAATAATGTAAATAATTATGACATATAATAATAAAATAGAATAGTATAGGATGTGACATGTAATAATATGGAAGAGAACACAATAGAATTAACAAAAACAAAACAGAATAGAACAGAACAGAAACATATAAACAAATATTTTGAGACACAATGAAAATATATAGAATAGAATAGAAAAGAAAAGAAAATAAGAATATAAATATTAGGATAAGACATTGTAAATATAGAATAGAATAGAATAGAATAGAATAGAATAGAACTGTGACAAGACATAAGAATAGAATAGAATGGACAAGAACAAAACAGAATAGAACAGAAGAATGTAAAATTTGGATAAGATCATATAGAATGTAGAACAAAATAGTGTAAATAATTATATGATATAGAATAGAATAGAAAATAATAGAATAATAGACAAGAACAAAACAATAGAACAGAACATAAAATCTAAAAAAACAAATATTATGGAACATAACGAAAGAATATTGAATATAACAGAACAGAAAAGAATAATGAAAATAAAGTAAATGTTAGGAGGTATAATAAAAGAATATAAAATAATTTAGGTTAGTGTTTTCACATTTTATCTGGTCTTTTCTGTAGTTAAGAAAGAAAGAAAGAGAAAGAGAAAGAAAGTAGTTGACATTCCCCCTGGTTGGGAATTACTTATTGAAGGAATAACTGCTAGAGTTGAGAACACACAGACACACAGACACACACACAAACACACACTCACGCACATGCACGCACACACACACACACACACACACACACATACTCACACAGACACACACACACACACACACACACACACTCACACACACACACTCACACACACACACACACACAGTGCTGTGATGTGAAGACAGGTTGAAGAGCAGCTTCTGCACATGCTCAGTGTGTTTCCCATCACATCACACACAGTCACACAGAGCCTCCTCCTCCAGGAGCTGCTGCTCTCTCTCTCTCTCTCTCTCTCTCTCTCTCTCTCTCTCTTCTCCTGTTCCTCCTCTCTTCCCCGCGCGATCGCTCTGAGCAGACGAGACATCATGTCGTGGACACCAGAGGGATTCCTCTGAAGACTGCATCTGATCTGCTATGGAGTTCAACTCTTCATCTGTGTTTGAGCAGCATAAAGGTAAAGCACCACACACACACACACACACACACACACACACACACACTGATAACCAGGAGGGGTTAGTGCTGCTGCCACTGTTGCCATAGTAATGCGTATCTACGGGTTTTGCCCATCATTTGCCTGCGTGATGTGAGAGCTGCCATCTGTTTGTGAATGAAGAGGAGGATGCCCACGACGGATTATTTGTAAACCACGAAGTGAGGGTCGCCATCAATCCCAGGGTTTGATGATTAATTCTGGGGGTTTGTGTTGCTGTGGATGAGGTGTGTGACAGCTGCTCTGTCAGCAGATCTTCTGTGTTGTTATGGATGTAATGCACTCATCCTACACAATACATTCATAAACCCAAAGGAATATCTGATTGCTCACCGGCTGCTCGAGCTGTTAATTTCATCATCTTGTTTTCATATCTCCTTAGGTAGGAGTTAATTAATTTGTGGGATCCAGTTGTTGACATGAAGTAAGAATATTGAACAATGAAAGCTTAATATGAACTATAAAATATTATACTGCCTTAAGGTTGGGGTCAGTAAGATTTTTTTATCTTTTTTAATTCCATCTCCTTTGCTCATCAAGGCTGTATGCATTTGAATATACAGAAAGAATAGTAATTATTTAAAATACACATTTTCTATTTTATTATACTTTGAGATATAGTTTATTGCTGTGATGATGCAGACCAATCAATTTTCAACATCATTCCTCCAGTCTTCAGTGTCACATGATCTTCAGAAATCATTATAATATGATGATTTATTATCAGTATTGGAACCTGTGATATATATATATATATATATATATATATATATATATATATATATATATATATATATATATATATATATATATATATATGTTTTTTTTTTATTCTTTGATGAATAAAATGTTAAAAACTACAGCATTTTTCTAATATTTTCTAACAATATAATTTTTACTATCACTTTGCTGAATAAAAGTATTAATTTCTTAAAAAAAAATTAATAAACATTGTTCTTTTTAAATTTTTATTCATCAAAGAATCCTGAATAAAACATTGATAATAAATCATCATATTTTCATGATTTCTGAAGATCATGTGACACTGAAGACTGGAGGAAAGCTGCTGAAAATACAGCGGAGCATCACAGAAATAAATGACATTTTAAAGTATATTAAAATAGAATTTTTTTATTAAAATGTAAGCAATATTTCACAAAATTCCATTTATTTTCTGTATTTTTGATCAAATAAATGCAGACCTGACAAGTATAAGAACGTATATAAAAAAAACATACAAAACTTACTGATCCCAAACGTTTGAACAGCACTGTAGATCATTTTGCTTGACAAGAAGTTGGTGAAATATTTTGAAGTTCGTATTGAGATTTCTCACTTTTTTGCTTGCAGACCTACAATAAAAGTAGTAGTTTGAGATCTCTAAAAGGAGACACATGAGAATACAAGGATCTTCATCAGAAACATTTGAGATGCAAAATTCACCCTTTGCTCTGTTTATGTTTGAGATTGTTCATGAGAATAAAAATCATCTTGAACACCTGCTTCTTTTGACCTGATTACAAATCACTTTTTAATTTCAAACAATTAGCATGCCTTGAAAGATCGATGATCATAAGTTGATTAATCTGAAGCTGACAAGTCAATGATAAGCAGCTACTGTCTGCCTTTATTCTTCTAAACTCGGTTCATCTTACACCCAGCGGAGCAGATGTTGTTGAATGATTCATGTTCCTCTCAGAAGCTGCGGAGGAGCTTGATCTGAATGTGGTGTACCAGGCAGCAGCAAACGGAGATGTGAACACGCTGACCTCCACCATACGAGAGGACCCCTCCATCCTCGAGTGCTGCGATAGTGAAGGTGATCTTCATCACATACACACTCTTCACGAAGCTCATTCTGATGCTAGTTTTATCTTTGTGAAAAACTTCACCGCGCTTAATTGAAGTCAGTGTGTAGGGTAGTGTTCTTCAAAGTATATGTAAAAAAGTATCTCTACTTGAGAATTTTATAATATTACATGTACAGACCACTTAAGTGTACTTAAAAAAGTACACTTTCTTGAAACTTGAGTTCACTTAAATAAAAAGCACTTTGTGATGAGTTCAAATGGAAAACCACATCCATCCAACACCCCTAGCACTAAGGTTTTGAGTTTTGCACGAACATGCAAGCTAAAGAAAACCTATAAGCATTGTCATGCAGTTCACACATTCAGCAAATCTGAGCCAGAAATAAGCCATCATCATAAACAGATTACAGTAGAGCTGGCCCGTGGTTTAATTTGATCGAGAGCTGCTGTTAAGTGTTTCTGACTGCGGATGTCTTGATGACAGGCTCCACACCGCTGATGCATGCTGTGTCTGGGAGGCAGGTGGATACTGTCAAACTGCTGCTGAAGATGGGAGCTTCTATCAATACACAAGACGCCTGTGGACGGACGTCCCTCTCTCTGGCAACATACCTGGTAACGAAACTCTCTGAGGATCACTGACGAGCTGGATCCCTTTAAATGCACATTGTGTGCATTGCTGACAGTGGATTGTGTTTATAACCCGCACGTATGAAGTTGAAGTGACCTTCCAAGCTTTGACTGAATTAAATGCTTCTTTGGTTAGTTTAGTCTGGTGGTTTTATCCTGTGCAGGGCTGGCTGGAAGGCTGTGTGTGTTTGCTTCGCAACGGGGCGAAACAGAACATTCCCGATAAGAACGGACGCTTGCCAATACATGCTGCTACCGCCGAAACTGACTTCAGGTAACGAGGAAGATAAAGATCACACAATCCTCATCAATAGTGGCATAAAAACACATTTTAGGCTAAATATAAAAAAAAATTGAATTGTGCACAAGTAGTATGCTAAATAAAGTTTAATTATCATTTTTATTTAAGTCTCAAATGATATGTCAGTAAATATGCTAATAGATTTGAACTATGAAATGCATTTTAAATTTATGACTTTTTTACTAGGGACTGTTGTCAACACAGAATAGTAACCTCAAACCAAAAATGAAGCTCATTTACTTTTCTAATGCACGTTCCTTGAATCATCAGTGCACATTTTTTTTTACCAATCCCTCCTTTTTTAGCCTTATTTTATTTCTTGTTGATTTCCTGGTTCGCTGTTATGTTATGGAAGTAAAATGGTGTTTGCAGCATTTATAGAGTAATAATCATGTTTTGTTTGTTTGTTTAAGGCTTATGGCTGTGCTGCTACAGCAGTCGACACTGTGTGAAATCAACCATCAAGACAATGAGGTGAGTCAGAGCAGATGTACTCAGGCACGTCCTGATTTTGCCAAGTTCGATGTGTTCCTAGGTCAACATATTTTGTTGACCCTGGAACAACATTTTACTCCAAAAATATATTCTTAACCTACACCTAAACCTAACCTTAACCATGAGTAATCCCTAAAATCAGAGGAAATGATAGATGAATGACACTGATGTACAAGCACCAAACACTAATTTTAAGCGTAAACTTCACAAAATCTATAAACTGGTTCTTCAAATCTGATTGGTTAATCACAATGTTGTTCCAGGGTCAACAATGATGTTGTCCCAGGAACATGTCTCACTTGGTAAAATCAGGTTCTGCTGTACTCAGTCATTTGAGTTTCAGCTTGGTAAAACCCTTTAGATAAGAAGAATGGTTATATAGTAATGATTGTACATGTGTAGTGCAATTCAAATCTTAAAAGTATATTTTAAATGCTATACACTTTTATAAAAGAAATGCAAAGTTTGTCATGAAACTTGTCATGTTCTAACTCAGTCTGATATAATGGCATCATTGTTTACTGTACATGGTGCACCTGAATGGTTTCTTTTAACATCGCCAACCAATGAGATTGCTGTTTAATATTCAAACACTCAGCCAGTGTTTGCTGTAGCATTGCGCTTCAGAAATCCTGCTCCTTCCCCAGCTCCACCTGTATAGATCGGATGAATGTTTCATATGGGGATATTTCATAGTATATGTGATATAGTATGTGCAGCAGCAGTATTTCTTACATGCTCACAGCAGCATGTCTGTGCATGGATGTACTAGCAGTAGCTAGTGCTTGTGTGAGAGGTTTATGAGATGATAGCCTCTTCTTTAGTTTAAAAGAGTACTAAATATTTTATTTATTTATGAAAGGTATATTATTCTGAAAATTCACATTGGCTGAAAAATTGTAATGAAATTTTAGGTGCAATCTATTTGGCATGAGCCAAGTGATCAGAATAAATCAGAAAGTTAATTAGCCCTTACGGTTCAAAGGTTATTAGCAAGTAGTCAATTGGCTCAAATGTAGAATGGCTTTAATAGTGTTTCTCTTTCCTTAAAGGGTTAGTTCATTCAAATAGCAAAATTATGTCATTAATAACTCAGCATCATGTCGTTCCAAACCCGTAACACAGTTTAAGATATTTTAGATTTAGTCTGAGAGCTCTCAGTCCCTCCATTGAAGCTGTGTGTACGGTCTACTGTCCATGTCCAGAAAGGTAAGAAAAACATCATCAAAGTAGTCCATGTGACATCAGAGGGTCCGTTAGAATATTTTGAAGCATCGAAAATACATTTTGGTCCATAAACAACAAAAACTACGACTTTATTCAGCATTGTCTTCTCTTCCGTGTCTGTGTGAGAAAGAGTTAAAAACAAGCCAGTTTGTGATATCCGGTTCCTGAACGAATCATTCGATGTAACCGGATCATTTTGAACCAGTTCACCAAATTGAACTGAATCGTTTTAAACGGTTCGTGTCTCCAATACGCATTAATCCATAAATGACTTAAACTGTTAACTTGTTTAATGTGTCTGGCACTCCCTCTGAGTTCAAACAAACCAATATCCCGGAGTAATTCATTTACTCAAACAGTACACTGACTGAACTGCTGTGAAGAGAGAACTGAAGATGAACACTGAGCCGAGCCAGATAATGAACAATATACTGACTCGTTCTCAAGTGAAGAACCGGTCGCATCGGTGTTCGGATCACCAGTAGTTCTTTCGGACAGTTCGATTCAATAAACCGATTGAAGAAATTCAGAAAATCATTCGAGATGATTGCCCTTGATTCCAGCCTTCGGTTTACCTGGGCTCATAACACTTGCACAGAATCAGTTCAGAATCAATCGCCAAAAGAATCAGTTCAGTTCAGACGCTCTGTGTGTCGGTCTGCTTCACTCTGAATCACACATGTGCAGTATCATCAGCTCCTCGGTTCACGAATCGGACGCGTCTGACAGAAACGTTTCTTCATTCGTGAACGAGTCAGTCTATTGTTCGTTATCTGGCTCGGCTCGGTGTTCATCACAGTAGTTCAGTCAGTGTACTGTTTGAGTGCATGAATTACTCCGGGATATTGGTTTGTTTGAACTCAGAGGGAGTGTCAGCCACATTAAAAAAGTTAACAGCTTAAGTCATTTGTGGATTAATGCGTATTAGAGATGCAAACCGTTTAAAACGATTCAGTTCAATTTGGTGAACTCGTTCGCCAACCGGATATCACAAACTGCTTTGTTTTGAACTCTCTCTCTCACACAGACACGGAAGAGAAGACAATGCTGAATAAAGTCGTAGTTTTTGCTATTTTTGGACCAAAATGTATTTTCGATGCTTTAACAAATTCTATCTGACCCTCTGATGTCACATGGACTACTTTGATGATGTTTTTCTTACCTTTCTGGACATGGACAGTATACCGTACACACAGCTTCAATGGAGGGACTGAGAGCTCTCGGACTTAATCTAAAATATCTTAAACTGTGATGATGAACCAAAGATGAACGGAGGTCTCACAGGTTTGGAAAAACATCAGGGTAAGTTATTAATGACATAATTTTGCTATTTGGGTGAACTAACCCTTTAATCTCTCTGTCTAGCTTGTACTATGCTGAACAATGCCTGAAACTTTGTATTGTGTTTTGACCCTTTATAATGAATCACTTGTTCTATTCCTAAATTGTAAGTCTCTTTGGATAAAAATGTCTGCTGAAATGAATCAATTTAAATGTAGTTGTGTACAGGGAATGCACAGAGTAGAAATTCTACTGAATTTGCATTAAATCTGGGGTTTTAACTACATTTAAGTTCCTTGTTATAGGCTTACCTGCAATTTTGCAAATATCTAGTTTTTTCCATTATTCATTAATTATTTTTATATTTATTAATAAATAATGATACTTATTGTTATTTATTAATTCCCATGTATTGCCATTAATTCCCATGAAAACAGAAAAATCCTGCAACCCTATAGGAAGGTACAGTCATCAAAAGTTGGTAGGGTGCATCTGGTTAAGTCTCAGACTGTGATTGGCAGGGAATGACGGCTCTTCACTGGGCTTCTTTCCATAACCGGCCCGAGCATGTGCAGGCCCTGCTGCAGAGAGGATCCGACCCCACGCTGGTGGACAAAGACTTCAAAACGGCTCTTCACTGGGCTGTGCAGGTACAAATCACAAACAAACACATCACTATACTACCATTTTCTTATATAAAACATATTCTACATCAATACATGATTGTATTTATAATAATGATATAATTATCAGTATTTTTTATTTATCTCGTAAGCTAGACAATTTTCATATTTCATCACGTAATACAATTTCCGTTAAAAAAATTTTTGTGAAACATATACATAGCCTACATTGCAAGTTAGTTATTAGTTTACAGTTTATGTCTCATTGTTTTCAACTCTTTGGCAGAGCGGCAGCCGGTTAATGTGTTCTCTCATTCTTGACCATCATCTGGGCTCCTCTGTGATCAATTACGATGATGAGAACGGGAAGACCTGCGTTCACATCGCCGCCGCTGCAGGCTTCAGCGACATCCTCTATGAACTGTCTCGCGTTCCTGAGACCAACCTGCAAGCTGTAGACGTGGATGAACGGTACAGTAACTTTCTGATATTTACATTAGTTTGTCAGCTTGTGGAGTGCTAATCATTATTGTGTTTACCAGAGGGTCAGATAGAACAAAATGTAGTGCTTTAATAGGCATTATTGAGCTTACACTTCATGCATTACTAAATTATAAACTTTCGTTTCTCATTATTGTACGCTATATCTGTTTTTGTGTCAGGACCCCCCTTCACTGGGCCGCTGCAGCAGGGAAAGATGACTGTGTTCAGGTATTGCTGGAGCTGGGAGTGGAGCCCAACCCGCGAGATATTAATGAGAATACGCCACTCACATACGCCATGTACTGCGGTCATACTGCATGCATCAAACTCCTCTCCACTGAAAACAGGTTCGTTGTTCTTTGTTAGAAAGCAAAAATGTATATTTAAGTTGCCACTTTTGACAATAAAGAGCAGGTGAATAGAGAGTGGGCTTTACCCCTCCCAAGTGTAGCAACACAGGTGTGTTCATGAATTGTCTTTGTTTTTTGTACATCAAAAAACAGCATAATTTAGAGGTAAAAGCCTATTTTCTGTTCTGTTTTTGACCCCCTCATCAGAACGAAACGATTAACAAAGAAAGCGATAGTGATCATGTGATAAAAACAGCTACTCACACTTGTGTGTTGCAATATTATACCATTGGATCCAATATCGTTGATGCAGCATTGTCTTTTAGTTTCAATCTTTCTGAAAATCCTGCGTCAAATTGTGCCTGGTTTGTAAATTAATCCGCTGTAAAATGAAGTGAACAAAGGACCACATTTTTACTGACACATTCGGGCACTTCATTATAAAATATTGTTCAAAAACCTGCTTTTGCCGCTTTTGTCATTTACCTACAATGCACGCATGATTCTGAGGTTGGGGCTTAACAGGTAGTGATGTAGAATCAGTGGGCGGGGCTGAACAGGAGTAATATAGAATAGGTGGGTGGGGCTTAACAGGAGTAATGTAAAATTGTGGGTGGGGCTTAACAGGCAGTGATGTAGAATCAGTGGGCGGGGCTGAACAGGCAGTGATGTAGAATCAGTGGGCGGGGCTGAACAGGCAGTGATGTAGAATCAGTGGGCGGGGCTGAACAGGTAGTGATGTACAATCAGTGGGCGGGGCTGAACAGGCACGGGGCTGAACAGGCAGTGATGTAGAATCAGTGGGCGGGGCTGAACAGGCAGTGATGTAGAATCAGTGGGCGGGGCTGAACAGGCACGGGGCTGAACAGGCAGTGATGTAGAATCAGTGGGCGGGGCTGAACAGGCAGTGATGTAGAATCAGTGGGCGGGGCTGAACAGGTAGTGATCTAGAATCAATGGGTGGGGCTTAACAGGGAGTGATGTAGAATCGGTGGGCGGGGCTAAACTGGCAGCGATGTAGAAGAAGGCGTTGATCCTTCCTCTGTGGAGGCGGTGTTTAACAACACTATTAGATCATAATTTTGCACATTCCACAAGCTGTCGTTTTGGCTGATTGGCTTCAATAAAAGCTGTTTTTAGATTTATTTTTTTTTATAGTTTTTGAAGAGTTTGAAACTTTCAGGATGTTTTAATAGTAAAATTACCTCTTATGTCAAAAGATCAAGAAAATTTTGATATCTCAGTTCATGACCCCTTTAAGGTGACAAGCAATGCACTGTTGGGTAGCTGCAGCAAGTGTTTGGAATCTGTGGTAATTTAAAATAGGTAACATTAAAATAAAGCATACTTATATTGTAGTTCTTGTATTAATCAGATGTAAAATGCAGGAATATATCCCATTAAGTATTTTCTTAACTAAAGATGGCCTTATTTTTCACAGGTCTGAGTCAAGCAGGCCACTGCATGCCCAAAACAGTGACCCTTCTATACGCAAGGAGGGGAAATTTCGCATGCTAAACCACATCTTCAGTAAGAAGAAGAAAGAACTGCATCCTTCTCAGCAGACAGACTTGAGTCAAGAAGGTCAGCTGAAAGAAGAGTCGTCTGAGGTGGATGACATCATCACTATGTTCGATTGTGTCAATGAACCCAGAGATGAGAGCGAAAACAGCGCTGCTGTCAGAAAACCAAATAATGAGTCTGAGAAAGTCCACCTCGCTGAGGACACATCCTGCAAGGACCTCCAAAGCCTCCCACCCATACGCACACAGAGTCTTCCTCCAATCACTCTAGGGAAGTCCCTGCTGCTAAACTCTCAGACTTTGGCCCACAGGACCAGCGGAGGTCATGTGGCAGGACACTTAGCACACAGGTCGCAGAAGAGCAAGAGTGAGCATGACCTGTTTGATAGCAAAAGTAAAGACCAGAAAGCTGCAGGATCCAGTCAGATACTGACTCACAAAGCATGGATCTCAACTCCATCTGAACGGCTGCTTGACAAGCTGCTGCATGGATCCTCAAGCCCTTTAGACGTGCTGTGCTCAAACCCCACGCCATACATACAGAGAAATGACCCAGGTGAGATATCTAATTCTGCAAGTCAGGTGAACGTTTTTGACTCATAGGATTATTTTAATTCATTCATTTTAACAATCACCTAGGTTTTAAAAGATTATCCAATTATTATAATAGCGAATGGCTCTGAACTGTTTACCACATATGTTACTTTGTCCAAGTTTTTAGGCATTTGGCAGAATTTCACTAATTTGTGCTCAAGTGCAAGAGCTTAAGTGCGAAATTACAATACTTCTGATGTCTTTGAAACATGGTTATAGTGATGTTGCAATATAGTAGAGTTAAGACATAACACACTACAGGTCAAATTATATATATAAAAAAGTAATTCTTTAAGCCACATCAAAGGATTATTAAAACATAATGATTTAAAATGTACTTCAAAGTAAAACTATTAATTTGACAAAGTAGATCTTTCTTTAAAAGTCTGCTTAAGTGTGGTAGACACCGTTTAATTAAAATGATGTTATTTGCTGCTAGTACAGACTGTGAATTTTTGTTTCAGTTGCTTCATATTATTGTTCTTTTTTAAATAGTCAAGAGTCTCGAACTGAAGAATCTCCTAGATATAAATCAGTGAATTAGTCAAGTATGTCATGTATATTTGTAAAATTCAGAATTGTGTGTCTTCTCCAAACAGCTCACAATCATCTTTTTCCACCGAGGCTCAGAGAATCTGCTTTTACACGTAACAGTCTGGCTCCGATCCGTGACCACTGCACTCACAGATGTAAGTTTATCCTTTATATCCTAATTTAATACTTTCATGCTTCATAAGACTATGCAATGCAATCCCTTGTACATAATGCTCAAGAAAAGATTTACTAAAGATGGCAATTTGAAATGATAAAAACTTGTCTATGTGGTTTCATATTTGATTATGTTTATAATTAAAATGGGTCTAATCTATTGACATTGATATGAAATGTATTACAACACTTCCCATGTCTTCCCTGCATGATAAAACAATATTAGCATCCATTAAATATGATACACTCAAAACTGGTATTGTTCACATCTTCGGTTTAACGAATGTGGTCCACAGTTTCCTTGCCACCCGACCAGGTCTCTCAGGGAGTGAAGAAGTCGAAATCCTCTTTAGCAGCAGGTCTGGCTGTACTTCCACCTCCGTTTGCATCCAAACCACACCGAGCCGTCTTTCCTCAAAGCCAGACGCTCGGCTCCTTCCCACCGCTGACTGGAGAACCTTTACGAAACATTCAAGTTCTTCCTGCCATTCCTCCACAGAGAAAACGCAGCCCATCTCCGCTCAAGACCCAGAATCTCTCTGACAACAGAAACTGATGGAAATCTGCCTGAACTGAAACACTGTTCATCTTTTCATGGGTCATCTGGATTCATGCTGAAGAATCACTGTTTGATAAAACTACTGAGTCTTTAACAAGACCGTTTTTCATACAGTTTTACAACTATGATCTTTTTTTATGGCATGCATGGTTGAAATTTTGACTGTAGCATTTAAACACACTTTAAGCTGATTGTTTACTGTTACTGTTAATAAAGGAAATTGTTGAAGTATGGAATCGTGATAACTTACTGTTATGATAATAGAGTCATAAAGTCAAAACATTAACTCCAAAGTTGTAATAGGGAGTCTTTACCTTAAAATAACTGAAAGCAACTGTATGTAAGTTATTTTTACCTTGAAATATCAGTTTCCAAATCATTCTGATGGTACACTGACTTATAGCAAGGAGAAAGGCTTTGTTTCTTTCCCAGTCTCCCTCAAATGTCTGTTCTGGGAGTGTGTAAGTAACAAATAATGATGTGTCACTTCCAACTGTAATTATGAGAGTAATCACAGTTATGACTGTGAATTTAACTCACTTAACTGTAGGGGGCTCCAAGTCACAAAAATACACACAACTACACACTTATTTTTTTTTAAGCTGCTTCCGGTGTATTTTACTGAGGTTTGAAGATGAAATCTTCAGAAGGAGCAGACTGCATTATCTGAGATGAATCACACAAAACCAGACAGGTTTCGATAGTTTCATAGTGATTACTCTCTTCTGGAAGCCAAATTACTAATATATTACACTGGATTGAGGATAAATGTCTGACTCAATCTTTAATGACATGAGAAACATATGGAATAATAGGGAAATAATTGTTATTTAGATATAACTTCAAGCAGCAGTGTTTTCTGTGTTTAATTTCTTTATATTATACATAATGATTTCTTCATCATCAGCTAAGAGGTTGATTGTGTTTCATTACATAAAATCATGAAGTAATCACAAACTCAAGGTCAGAATCCAAGCTGACAGAGAAAGTGTGTATCACGAGTAGCGGTGGCTTTTTACCAAGGGTCATGGTTTGATCTTTGTGCATGAACTGATAAATGCTGCTTTGGATAAATATAAATAATTGAGTTAATTGTAGATGTCTGTCTACACGATATTTATTTGTTAAAAAATATATAAATTCCATAACATGTTACGGCAGCTTTAAATACATCAGCATGAATTATATTAATCATTATTTTAATATTTAGAATATGTAATTGCAAAATGCGAAGGCAGCAGCACAGTGATTTAATCTGAGTTTATTACACATATCTAGATAACTTTAATTTTGTCTCACTAACATGCAATTTTATATTAATCATATATATAATTGTTGTTTTGTTTATTTTTTATTTTTGTAGATGTTTCTCCTAAAATTACCTATAGGAAAGAAAAAAAATCACAATTTTGCCAACAATAAAATTAATTTATATATGTTTAATCCTATTTTCTGACTTGTTTTCTTTGATTTATAGCATATTCTCAGCACAGAAGATTTGTCGCAGACATCTATATTTAGTAAATATTTAAGCTTGTCATAACACATCCTAAACAAAACTGCAATAATGCCAGTAAAACTCCCTGAATTTCGTAATATTGTTACAACATCAAAGGTGTTGAGCTTACAATGTTAATAATACGAGAATTATAACGCCCTTCGAAGCAAGTTTATAGCACTACATTTTGTGTGGTTCATTTTAATTGTGTTCTTTATGTAAACTAAAATGCAGTGAGATCACGGTTTTCCGGCAGTGGGCGATGACTAACGGGAAAACTAATAGATTATGAATCACGGGGCGTGTTTAAATGACTGACAGCTCTGCCGACCAATCACGAGAGGAGTTTCGGTCTCTAGTGTATCTCGCCTCTGCGCATGCTCAGAATGCTTCGATCTGTAGAACACACTGTCGTCTTCAGTGATAGCGAGCGCGATTGAGGGTCGTTTCTGATGAGTGTGCGCTTCTGTGCGAAAACACCGGAAGTAGCTTACTGAACCAACGGAAACGACATCTCGACTCGATCATCCGCGATGTTTTTTTAAGGATTACAATTTACAGTAACTCGTATGATGTGAAGCCACTTTAAAGGTAAGAGAGCATCTTAATGTATATATAAAGTTATACACATTATAACTGATAGTGTGATGTCGTTTAGTATGTTCGTTTTTATCGTCTACGTACTTCAGGCATCGTGTTACTGTGAGATGTCCGTCAATAAAAGTATTGAGCCTGTAACATTAGCCCAGTCAATAAATCTACTTAATATATATATTATTTTTTAGAGCTTGTACAGATATTGCTGGCATCCTTGCCAATGATAAAAACTATTATAATATCATGGTAAAGAAAACCATGAATACTAGTTATAAGCTTCAAATAAAATAAAGTAGCAAATATTATAATAATCTGCAGACGAAAATATTGAATATAACTGATGAGTAGTACTTTTGAAATCCGGATATTATTTGGTTAAATTATGTATTTACAGACAGATAATTTTGCCTGTATGTAGATAAGTTAGTCTCTGGAATATATTTATCTATGACATTGTATTAAGATGAATATCAAATATTTATTATTATTTATTATTATCAAATTATTATTATTATTAGTTTATGGAGTAAAATCTGTAGTTTTTTTTTTTTTAACAATGTTTTATTATTAGAGTTTAGACCCTTGCGGTAAGATTGCATTGATAGTGTTGCTATTATGATATGTCTTCACTTTAAATATTGGTGATTAAATATGACAATAGGCCTGTTTATAAGTCACAGAATAAAATAACTTTTTAAACAAGGTTGTTAAAATGCTTTAAATTATTGGTAACACTTTATTTTAAGGTGTTCTTATTACATGGGTTTAATGTACTTACTATTATAAAACCAATTAATTATGCTTAATTGAATTCAAGTAATTCTAATCCTAACCCAAACCATATAGTGAGTACATGTAGTTAATTAATATTACTCAGTAATTAAATATATAATTACACTGTAACAAGGACGCCTTAAAATAAAGTGTAACCAAATTATCTATCAATACTCAATGTTCCATAATGATAAAGACCATTTACAAAATAAATAATACATACATACATTGACAAATGTATTTAGACGCTGTGCTTGAAATGTATTTGTTTCTGTGGCAGATTTAATTGATTAGACATGAAAAGACACACATCTCTCTATAGAAGGCCTAACAGCTGAAATTGTATATCAGAGTGAAACCCAAGCCACGAGGTCAAAGCCCAAACTGCACAATCAGGAGAGATAAGCCTGATGGTCACTCTGGTTGAGCGTGTGGAGATGGCTGTTCTTCTCAAAGTTTCTCGCAAAACTGCATCAATCCTCCAATCTGGACTTTATGGCAGAGTAGTTAGATGACAACTTGAGTAAAGACACATAAAGACACACAAAAAAGCTCTTAAAGGACTCTTAGACTGTGAGAAACCCTGGTCTGATGAACGTCGATTTCAAGTGTAATGACTGGAAAACCAGGCATAATGCCATTCCGGTGAAAACACACGCACACACACACGCACACACACGCGCATTTGCACGCACACACAAAAATTTTAAACGTTTCACTTTCTGAATGCACTGTGCATATATGTACAGTTGAAGTCAAACATTTACACCCCCCTTTCAGAATCTGCAAAATGTTAATTATTTTACCACATAACTGGGATCATACAAAATGCATGTTATTGTTTATTCAGTACTGAAAGATATTTCACATAAAATACGTCTACATATGGTCCACAAGAGAAAATAATAGTTGGATTTATAAAAATGACCTCGTTCAAAAGTTTACATCCCCTTGACTCTTAACACCGTGTTGTAACCTGAATGACCCACAGCTGGTTTTTAGTTTAGTGATAGTTGTTCTTCAGAAAAGTCTTGGGTTTCCCAGCATCCTCTGCATATTTGAACCCTTTCCAACAATGACTGGATGATTTTGAGATCCATCTTTTCACACTGAGGACAGATCAGGAACTCGTATGCAACTATTACAGAAGGTTCAAATGCTCACTGATGCTCCAGAAGGAAAAACAAAGGGTCATTTTTATAAATTCAACTATTATTTTCTCTTGTGGACTATATGTAATCATGTTTATGTGAAATATCTTATTCAGGTCAGTACTGAATAAACAATAACATGCATTTTGTATGATTATTTTGGAAAAATAATTAACATTTTGCAGATTCTGCATGTTGTATGTAAACTTTTAATGTAAAAAAGATGAAATGGCAAGATCAGAAAATAGGTTTGATACAGAATAAAGTAAAAAATGCTTGTGGTGTAATTTAAGGAAGTATTATTATTTTGCATTATTTAAATAATTTGCATAATGGCTGGAATATGAATAGACTGGGCCTGGATGCAAATGAGGAGCTAAAGTTAATAATTGCTGACTTGATGTTTATTTATTTTTTAACCAAGTCATATCTTATTGATTTCTGTGATCTGATCAACTCGAATCAACTGCTAGGCTTGTGTAGGCTTCCACACTCCTCTCCTTAAAGAGGCGCTTCACTGCTGGCAGGATTGGCTCTAAATTAAACTTTGCTTTCTCTGCAGTAAACAGTGGGGTGGGGGGGGGCTGGAGCTACATCATTAGAGCAAAAAAACAGAGAAAAAGAGCTTTCCTTCTGACTAAACAGATATACAGGGATATGAAAGAGTTCACAGTGTTCATTTACATATACTACCGACATTGTAGCAATACAAAGCTGTTATGTTTCTTTAAATGTAGATGAGATTAGCTAACCTTAACCCAGCTGCCAAACTCTCACTACATGTAGTAGATCAGCCATACCTTTTATTGGTAGCAATAAATTGGATACATTTGAAATGCTGCTGGTTTTACATGCAAAATTTTTTTACTAACAAATCCAATGCATCTAAACAGGAAAGAGATATAACACCCGACTAAGAATGGAAAATGTTGTTGTGGACAAACTGTAAGAAAAACATACATTAATTAAATATTTAATTAAATATAATTAATAGTGCCGGGACTCGATTAAAAAAATTAATCTAATTAATTAGAGGCTTTGTAATTAATTAATCAAAATTAATCGCATATAAATATTTGACCTGAGAACAGTGAGAAGTATTTTTTTCACATGGATTTATTGTATACCATTGAATAATGACTGAATACATAAGCTTAAGCAACAAAATATTGTTTATTTTTGTTCAACCAAGTCTAGCAGACCAGTGCAATTTTTGCCATTAAGTGTAGCAATAGCATATTTAGAAACAATTTAGAAATAGTACATTTCAGAAATTCAGGAAGCTTATAGGTGCTGGAACCTTCTGTAAAGTGTTTTTTAAGTAAAACACAAGACTGTCAATTACATTCAGAACATTGGAAACACTGACTATTAGAAAACATCTCTCTGTTGCTTCAGAGGCCATAACATACTAAGTCCATCTCTCAATAACCTTGGCCAAAACAATAAAGAGTTCAACATAAACTGTTGCACCAACAAAATAATACATAGTTCACGTCCACGCTAGCTGCTATATGTTTTGCGTTGAGGTGATGCTTGAGGCTCGATGTGCTGCGGTGATATGCGAACGCTAGTTGGTGCTTCAGTATAATCGGTCCGACGAAACTCATCCAGTGAGAAACGTTCAGCGGTGCAAAAATGTTATAAAAAATGCGGGATTTTTTTTTCTGTAACTAATTAATCTTAATTAACGCATTATTTTTTGTGTAATTAATTAATCTCAGTTAACGCGTTAAAGTCCCGGCCCTAATAATTAATAACAGTTTTTCCAAGAAAACACATTTTCAAAATTTAAATAGCAGTCTTATGCGGTCCTTAATATTAATAAAGAAACATTGGTGTTTCTAAAACCAGTGCTTGTACACAGAAAAAAAAGACCAAAATCTGCATAAATCAGATAATGGCAGTAAAAACAACTCGGCTGAAGTAGTTCCCTACTACACTTATGTACTAATATGCACCATTTACATTTTCAATCTATAGAATGTTTTGATTTCCATCTGTTCTCAGAGACCTGCCTTGATGTCACAATGGACACTTCATGTAATTTACTTCTACTCTTGATGTTTTTGCACTATGCAGTAGGTAAGCCATGTCATTTCCTCTATTACCTCCCAGACAGTTAACGCTTATATCGTTGTTGTTTTGTTGTGATACTCAGTTCAGTGTTGTGTCACACAGGTTTCACTAATAGTTGTGTGAAGATCCTTCCAGACTCCAGCAGTAACATTGTTCTTGAGGTGGGAAAAGACTTCACCGCGACATGTCACCTGCTTGAAGGGTCCGATTACACCTCAGATGATATTGAATGGATTTCGGAGAACGGTAGCATTCCAAAGCAGTCTTACCGCAGAATAAATGAAACGGCTGTCAGTGTTACTGTTAACATCGACAGTGACTTGAACGGTTGGTTGAAGTGCAGAGCCGCCAAGCAGTCCCTGTCATTCGTACCACCGTGTGTCTATGGAATCTCACTCCATGCGGGATGTAAGTGTTTTTGTGCCAAATCACACCAGTTGCTTTAGAATGTAAAGACCAACTGTGTTTTAGTAGGGATTGCTATCTCCAGGGTGAACAGTTGCTGTTCTAAACCACAAAATATTGCAGAATATCCAGAATATCCAGTTTATTTCAAGTATTCTAAAACATTTTGAAAACAAGTTTTGAACTTGATTAATGCTCAAGTTTAAATTCAAATTAAAGGAACGCTCCACTTTTTTTTTGAAAATAGATTAATTTTAGCTTAGCTTAGCATAGATCATTGAATCTGATTAGGCCATTAGCATCATGCTCAAAAATGACCAAACAGTTTCTATATTTTTCCTATTTAAAACTCTTTTTCATTATTTACTAAACACTCAAGAAAATGTCTTCATTCATCCATTGTTTTTCTGTTTTTGCTCTCCAGATCCTCCATTGAAACCAACGAATCTGTCATGCATTGCTGTGCAAGAGGACAAGGATATTTCCCCTAACTTAAACTGTAGTTGGGATCCAGGATCGCGAAACCCGCTGATCGATACAACTTACACCGTTTATGCCAACGTGTATGTGTTAAAGTAACAGAAGCCCTGATAACACTGCAAATGCTTTTACACATTTTTGATTTTTTTGTCTTTTTCCAAGTGACTCAAAGTGAAAGACTAGAGTGTCATTTACTTCTTCTTTTTCTATTTTAGACTTGGGACCTTTCAAAAACATAAAGCTGAGTGTAATCAGCATCTTGCAAGATCCTGCGTCGTCAACCTGGAAACCTTTCCAATTCACATGATTTTAAAAGTGTGGGTTGAAGTGAAGAATGCTCTGGGGTCAGAGCAGTCCGAACTTCAAAATGATTCGTCTTATTTTGGTATGATTTCAGGTTGTGAATTAGAAAAGGATGCAGTTTACCCTCTGTTTGAATGCATCAGTTCAACTGGCTTTTTTTGTGTGTTTGTTTTGTAGCAAAACCAAATCCACCACTGAATGTCCAAGTCCTCGCTGAAGTTAACATCCCTACATCTCTCATGGTTACCTGGAAACATCCCATTGACAGGACCATTATGAAACTCTCTTATGCCATCAGATACCGCAAAGCAGCATCTGATGTTTGGATCGAGGTACAGGAAAACAAAAAACAATTCAGATTTAAAAATAGGACAAAAATGTTTTATTTTATTTACTGTAAATCAGTGTTATCAAAAGTTCCAACTTCAGCACCAATTGGCAATTACATTTTAAACACTTTTTCGATTTTAATTTCCCACTAGCATCTGAAAAAATATTCCAAAAAAATATTCCAGGTCTCTAAGAAGATGTGAGTTTTGTTTTGAAAACTGTATGTTAAATATTCCATATGCAATGTGTTGATCATGATATTTTTAAATAGTTTAAATGTTGAAGGGTGTTCCTTTATCCAGATTAATAGAATACATTTCTTAGATATGTAAGAAATCAGACCTACCCCTTCTGAAAAATAAAGAGTTTGATAACTCATTTAAGTCTACCCCAAACATAAAGGTGCTGGTCATATAATTAGAAAATCATCAGAAAGTGTATTTATTTAATTAATTCCATTAAAAAAGTGAAACTTGCATATTATATTCATTCATTACACACAGACTGATATATTTCAATGTTTATTTCTTTTAATTTTGATGATTATAACTGACAACTAAGGAAAATCCCAAATTCAGTATCTCAGAAAATTAGAATATTGTGAAAAGGTTCAATATTGAAGACACCTGGTGACACACTCTAATCAGTTAATTAACTCAAAACACCTGCAAAGCCTTTAAATGGTCTTTCAGTCTAGATCTGTAGGCTACACAATCATGGGGAAGACTGCTGACTTGACAGTTGTCCAAAAGACGACCACTGACACCTTGCACAAGGAGGGCAAGACACAAAAGGTCATTGCAAATGAGGCTGGCTGTTCACAGAGCTCTGTGTTCAAACACATTAATAGAGAGGTGAAGGGAAGGAAAAGATATACAAGCAATAGGCATAACCACACCCTGGAGAGGATTGTGAAACAAAACCCATTCAAAAATGTGGGGGAGATTCACAAAGAGTGGACTGCAGCTGGAGTCAGTGCTTCAAGAAAACCACTATACACAGACGTATGCAAGACATGGGTTTCAGCTGTCGCACTCCTTGTGTCAAGCCGCTCTTGAACAACAGAGAGCATCAGAAGCATCTCGCCTGGGCTAAAGACAAGAAGGACTGGACTGCTGCTGAATGGTCCAAAGTTATGTTCTCTTATGAAAGTAAATTTTGCAATCAGGGTCTCAGAGTCTGGAGGAAGAGAGGAGAGGCACACAATCCACATTTCTTGAGGTCCAGTGTAAAGTTTCACAGTCCGTGATGGTTTGGGGTGCCATGTCATCTGCTGGTGTTGGTCCACTGTGTTTTCTGAGGTCAAAGGTCAACACAGCCGTATACCAGGAAGTTTTAGAGCACTTCATGCATCCTGCTGCTGACCAACTTTATGGAGATGCAGATTTCATTTTCCAACAGGACTTGGCACCTGCACACAGTGCCAAATCTTTCAGTACCAGTACCTTTCAGTACCTTAACCCCACAGAAAATCTATGGGGTATTGTGAAGAGGAAGATGCGATATGCCAGACCGAACAATGCAGAAGAGCTGAAGGCTACTATCAGAGCAACCTGGGCTCTCATAACACCTGAGCAGTGCCACAGACTGATCGACTCCATGCCACGCCGCATTGCTGCAGTAATTCAGACAAAAGGAGCCACAACTAAGTATTGAGTGCTGTACATGCTAATACTTTTCATGTTCATACTTTTCAGTTGGACAAGATTTCTGAAAATCCTTTCTTTGTGTTGGTCTTAAGTTATATTCTTATTTTCTGAGATTCTGAATTTGGGATTTTCCTTAGTTGTCTGTTATAATCATAAACATGTTTTTCAGCTGTAGAGTTGGGCATTTTAACATGGAGGAGTCTATGGGAATGACTCCCTTTTGGAGCCAGCCACCAGCAGCCAGTCGATAAATTTTTATAGTTTTAATCACTTCCGTGTAGGTTTCACGAGAGAGAGCGGGAGGTTGCCACTCGGTGTGAACAGGCATTAAACCCCCCCGCTCTTAACCCTCAGGTGTGTTTCACACTTGCGCTGTTCGCAGCACTTGCGTTGTGTTTCAGTGCCAAACTTGTGAAGTGTGTGGTGTTAGGATGTTACAGCTAGATGCTTAACAACTGTAAACCAATCAAGTGCCTCATATTCACTTGGACTGCACATTGTATAAACAGGATGTCAAACAGTGATGGAAAATGTGGAAAGATTTAAAGAAGTGACCGTTTTTTTAAAACAATGCTAGAGCCGTTATGTAAACGGGTAGTATATATGCAAATAAGGGGTTAGGAATGTAGAAACCGCAGCTTATGAAGACCCAGAATGAACTGTTGAACAGTGTAAAGCAAGATAAGCTTTGATTCTGTTACCCAGGGCTAAATATTTCAGGTGTGGACAGCACAAGTATGGCTCAACGATTGGGAGCGGGCTCTTATCTCAGACAGTGCAGTTCAAGCTTGAATTATTTTCATCTTGCATATAACCTCTAAAAGAAATAACACTGTTTCCTTCATGAATTCATGTTTGTTTAGGTGCCGGAGAGCTTCACCAGAGGGTACATCGAGTCGTTCAGACTGCAGTCTCTGGAGCCGTACACTGAATATGTGGTGCAGATGCGATGCATTGGAGAAAGTAAAAGCAGTTACTGGAGTGACTGGAGCCTCAGTGTTACAAATAGCACTGCAGAAGCCAGTAAGACCTGTATTACTCATAACCTCTGAAACGTTGATGAAGCCAGGATTCTAGAATTGGGTTATAAAATAAATACTGTGTTGGGGACACTACTCTGAAACTATAGCTAACCTTTTAAAGAACTAGTTAGCTGCTCTAACACTTATGGTGCATTCACACCAGACGCCAATGAAGCATTAAGTGTGAGTGATTTAGATGTTAAGTCAATGCAAAGACATGAATAGACATCCTGCAGCACGATTCGTGCGATAGACGTGTCGCGAATTGAGCGTTTTGGTCGTTTTGAATTCGACTTACAGAAACTCCTCCCATGACGCGAATTCGCATCTGTTGTGAAGTTAATTTCACTAGCGAATGAAGCAAATTTTACACGAATTTTCATGAATCATACACCTGGCGCAATGCGACGCAAGGTGCAGCGCAAGTGTGTTTGCTAGTTTCAGTCCGGTGCCGTTTGCATTTTCTCGTCCTGCACCACATCGTTCAATTGGCAAATGCATTTGTGCTCATTTGTGTGCCCATGGGCGTGCTGGTCTAAAAAAAGAGGTGTGATTTGGACACGTCCTGAGTGCACCCACGCCGTGCGATTTACACTTTGCGTTTAGATTATTAAAAACTTTCCAACACAGTATATAGGAGAGCGACTTTGATTATTCTCTTGAATTGCTTGACTGTAAAGTGTGTGCAAACAATAGGACATTAAAAACAGTGATGTAAAAAAGCTGTCAGGCTACTGAAATACATAGTTCATTAGTAGCATCACTGTTTAATTACTTCCCAGCATTGCAAATTGCAGAATGAATACTCATCAGGCCATTTTTACACCATCTTATCTTCTCAGAGCCAGCAAGTGCACCAGATCTTTGGAGAATCATTCAGCCCACTGCTAATAATAGAAATGTCACACTAATATGGAAGGTAAATTCCTTTTTTCACCTCATAGGTGCTAAAATAACAATAATAGTATTTGTACAGGGTGTTAATCTGTGTAGTTTAATATTCAGTTGCTGTTTATAATCTAAATAGTGAATGTTTTCATATTGTTTTCTCTTGCAGGATCCTGTAAAAGCTAATGGGAAAATACTGTCATATAACTTGAGTATCAACCAGGGTTACAAGATGTTTGAAAGCCCCAGTATAAAAGCAAATACTCACAGCCAGATGTATTCGATGGAGCTGCCACCAGGAAAAATGGCAAATATTGAAATAACTGCGTTCAATTCAGTTGGAGCGTCTCCTAAAGCATCTTTGTTCATTCCAGGATCAGATAAAGGTATGCTAAAGACTGCAGTGGTTTTGAGTTTGAACGCTGTAAATGTAACATTTTAACCCTTTAATTGTCCTCTGATCAGTTGTGACACCTTTTTTAATAAAGAATGTGCTATAAATGCAGCAGCACTTTTAAAGCTTCATCAAAACAAACGAAATGGACGCTAATTTGCTCCTAAATCATCTTTATTTAATATCTAGAAGAATCAGCCATGTAGCAGTGTCTTTAAATCAATTTTTTGTAAATCTATAAATAACAGTTACCACTTGCATGCTATGTTTTATAAAGCCACTGAGCGCTTTCCAAACACCTGGAGTACTTCGCCAGATCGCTTTTTGTGAGAATAAATGGATTTGTTGTGATGGAAGAGCAAATACAGACGTGTTCTCTGTTAGGTTCTCTATGACATATACAGTATATGATATACACTAACAAATAAAAATAATATATCAGATAAAATATGAAATGACTTAACAGTTGAATTTAGAAAGGGACACAGCGATTATAGTTTTAGGATATAATAATAATAATAATAATAAATGTTTCCTGAATGACGAATCAGTATATCAGAATGACTTCTGAAGATCATGTGACACTGAAGACTGGAGAAATGAAGCTGAAAATACACTTTTGATCACAGGAATCATTTATGTTTTAAAATATATTCACATAGAAAGCAGTTATTTTAAATAGTAAACATATTTCACAAAATTACTGCTTTTGCTGAACTTTGGATCAAATAAATGCAGGCTTTGTGAGCAGAAGAGACTTCTTTAAAAACAGTTTAAAATCTTTTGATTGGTGGTGTATAAATAAATGATCTTTCAAATATAGGTTTAGTGTAGACAGCTTTGTAGGGGCATGTGGAAGGTGTGATGTGTGAAGTGTTTGTGATTTCGCAGAGCTTCCTGGCGTGGAGGATATGAGCTGGTCTGTGCTTGATGGAAAGCCAGAGCCGAAGCTGCAGGTGAAGTGGACTGCTGTCCTGCCTCCTCGTCCCACTTTACATCTCTCCGAATATCTGCTGGAGTGGGTGAAAATCACACAGTCTGTGCATCAAACAGAGCTGCAGGTCGGCTGGCAGAGAGTCCCCAAAAATCTCACCATCACCACACTAAATGGTACCAGCTCATTATTTCCTGAAGCTTTGACTAATACGCTAGACCACTGGAAACTGTGCATGTTTACTAGTGCTGTCAAAATTAGCGCAAATAAAAAAAAAATTCCAGTTTAATGGCATTAAAAATAACCACTCACAATTACTGCTTCTGTCTTGTTTTTCTTGACAAGGATTGCATTAGTTCATTCGATTAATAAAAAAAAAAGTGCGGTTTAATTAGTTTTTTTTTCTTATCGATTGACAGAACTGTTATTTACATTTTAATCTGCTTGTAAGGGGCAAAAATACGAAACGTGCTGATTGGAGCCAAGCGTTCTGGTATTGTAACACTTCATCTGCTCTGTTTCACTTTGTGAAACCTTACAATGTTTTCAGAATAACAATGATTGTATCCGGATTACGATGACGTCACGGGACGGGTCTAAAGCCAAATTCAGCGGGAAATTTACGCCAGTTACGAAAATTTGCTAACTTTTGTAAAATTTGCGGGGTTTGCTTGATTTCGCGATAAATTCAGCAGGGACTGGCTTTAGTAAACCACTTGTATAGTATGTATTAGGCATGTTGTGTACATCTGTAGCAGGTATTGCTAATGTAATGTTCATTTCGCAGGCGTGACATCAGAAGCAAAGGAAAGGAATCACTGCGAGTTTTACAGTCTGTTCTTGGCTCAATGCTAAAAATAAAAATATAACATTTTAAAAATATACATGCTTTCGGAATATAATCCTATTGGCCAAGTGTCAAAAACATTTTTTTTTAAATTATTTTTACGAAAGCAATGCGGTGAGACAGACACCAATGTCATTTTCCGTAAAGAGTCACAGGTCTGCTATAGAAGCTGTGAAAGTGTGAAACGGATGTCTGCTGTTGCAAAACATGCATACAATACGTTTTGGGAGCAATGCAGGTGACCAGATGTCTTTTTTTCTTTCCCCAGCTGATTTGGAGAAATTCAAGCGGTACAACATATCAGTGTATCCAATTTACAAGAATCATTCAGGACACAGGCTTTTCCAAGCAGGACGTCCCGTGACCAGACCAGCCTACATTCAACAAGGAAGTATGTATCTGAAGTGCATGCAATTTCCTCATGTACTGAAGCACACTCGTGTTACAGTTGTTGTTGTTGTTTATCCAGCTCCAATAGAGGGTCCTACTGTCAAAGTGAAAAAATCCAAGAAGAACAGTGCCGAGCTGACGTGGGATGAGATTCCTCTGGACAGCCAGCGGGGTTTCATCACCAACTACACCATATTCTACGCCATCGGGAACACTAAGCAATGGAAATGTATGTTCAACACATGATGCGTCTGTGATGCGTGAGGTTTCTCAAGCTGATCTGAGTGGTATGTGTCTTTTGCAGCTGTGACGGTGGACCCTAATGTCCATTCACACGTGCTGACGGATCTGGCCAGTGAAACCGATTACGTGGTTAACGTCTTGGTGTCAACAGAAGCAGGATCTTTCAAAGGCACCGATTGTACTTTCAAAACTATGAAGTACGGTAAGTCTGAAATGCTTGATGATGCATCGTGATTCACGGTACGGTGAGCTGTGTAAGCTGCTGAAAGATGTTACTTATGCTCTCTTGATTGTAGGTGATGGAGAGGTGGAGGTGATTGTAGTTGTGGTTTGCCTCGGCTTCCTGTTCCTGACCGTCTTTATCATAATGTTCTGCCTTCGGAAAAGAGAAGTGTGAGTCAGTGCTTTTCTCCACTCAAAACGAAACGCAAAGCAAAAATTCAACATTAAGTCTTCAGTTTTCTACTTCGATGCAGATTTTGTTTCATAAAACAAAATATGTTTTAGTGCTCTTTTCTCTAGAATGATAACCTGGTGCTGTTTGACATGCAACATGAAGAAAGGCACTAAATGCATCATAAAGCTAGTCTTATAATTGTGTTAGAAAAAAAATGTAATTGATAGTTTCTCTGACAAATCTGGGTTAGCAAGCAAGCTAGCGCAAGGTTGGGGGTTCGATTCCCCGGGAACACATGATAGGTAAAAATTGATAGCATGAATGCACTGTAAGTCACTTTGGATAAAAAGTGTCTGCTAAATGCATATATTTAAATTTAATTTAAATATGACTGAAAGCTATTTATCCTGTAGATGTATATTTTAGTGCAAGACTCCTGCACACTATTTTTAGGATACTTTTAATGCTACCTTTTAGTCACTTCTTCACAGTTCCTTGTTACAATTCAAAATATGGAAGGATTGTTTAAATATAGAAAATATAGAAGTGAAATTTGAAATGAGGAAAATAGAGGATTGTGAAACGAATGACATGCTCTTTAAGTAACTTGCTCCAAATGAAAGGGCATTAAAATAATATTCGGCTTGCTTCATTTAATACAGATGTTATTGGTAATGTACTCTGAAGAGTTGACCTATCAGCAGTGAAGGGCGCTGTGTGGTGTTTACACTCATTATTTTCTGTCTCTCTTCAGGATTAAGAAGATGTTGTGGCCGCAGGTTCCAGACCCGTCTGACAGCTCCATTGCCCACTGGTCACCTGATTTCCCCATAAAGGTCAGTGTAAGGAATCCAAATCAAGGGTGAATTACAAAACACGTCCAAAAACATTATGACCGAGCTAACATCTTCTGACTCTCTGAAGGCCGACCTGCCCAAAGAAGACGTCAGCGTGGTGGAGGTGGACGTGTTCGACGGCAAGTCCCTGTGCGAGGAAGAAAAGGGCGTTCTGCCGCTGAAGAAGGACAAGTATCTGTCGGAGGAGCACAGCAGCGGCATCGGAGGCTCGTCCTGCATGTCTTCGCCCCGGCACAGCGTGTCGGACAGCGACGAGGGCGACTCGGGCCAGACCACGTCCAGCACCGTGCAGTACTCCACCGTGCTGGGCAGCGGCTACAAGGGCCAGACTCCCAGCCACCAGCCTCCAGCGTTCGCTCGCTCCGAGTCCACTCAGCCGCTGCTGGACTGTGAGGAGCATCCCGACCATCTCAACGAGAGCCAGTCCAGGAGCTCATACTTCAGACGCGGCCGAGAGCTGGAGCCCGGGGTGCTGGCTCCGGAGTGTGACGGAGGCTCGCTGACCTTCTGTCCGGTGCAGGAGGAGGAGGTGTCTCCCGTCACAGAGGAGCCACCCGCCTCCGCCTTGAGTTACATGCCGCAGAAGAGCGGCTACCGACCTCAGTAAAAGACGCTGGCGCTTTAGAGACATCCCTAAGCTACTGTATCTGAATGTGATCTGTCAGCAACTGTTATGTTTGGCATTTCAGCGGGATTGCAAGCTTATTCCAGATGTGTATGTAACACTAGACTACTCACACTGCCACGTGCCTTCAGATGGAGAGCGACTGCTTGTAACTCCAGCCACTTCCTTCTTTCTGACTGTTGTTCTGAACCGCATGCATGTTTTGTTGTATCATTGTGTAAAAATGTGGATTTTCATCTCAATTTCACTGCAGGTCAAACGTTTTGAACAGGAAGATCACTTCCACTCACCAAGCCTGCCTTTATTTGATCCACAGCAAAAGCAGTAATTTTGAGAAATATTTTTCTATTTGAATATATTTTATAATGTAATTTATTCCTGTGAGTTCAAATCTGAATATTAGCATCATTTCTCCAGTCTTCGGTGTCACATAATACTTTTTTTGGAGGGGGGGGGGGGGGTTGAATTATGGAAATTAATACTATTGTTAGCAAAGATGCTTTAAATTGATCAAAACTGATGTTAAAGACATTTACAAAATGTCACAAAAGATTTCTGTTTCAGATAAATGCTGTTCTTCTAAGCGTTCTATTCATCAAAGATACCTGAAAAAAAAATCAATTTTTCAGCATAATTGTTTTAGAGCAGCAAATCACCACATTAGGATGATTTCTGAAGACTGGAGTAATGATGCTGAAGATTCAGCTGTGCATCACGGGAATTAATTATATTATAAAATATATTCAAATAGAATGTTAGTTAAAATTTCAGGATTGTACTGTTTTTGCTGTACTTTGGATCAAATAAATGCAGGCTTGGTGAGCAGCAAACAAAAAACAAACACTTGACTGATAGTGTAGCTGTTGCTGATTTCTTGCCTCCGGCTCTCAGCCGATTGGTCTGTGGCTGGTGAATGTGCGATTTCAATCACTTCCTGCGTAGACACAGTGTTGTTTAGAAATTAAGAACAATTTGTGCCAAGTTGCATTATGGTATTGACACATATTACTGAGTATGGTATTTTGAATATGAATATTTGTAACAATATGCAACGGAATGCCGACCCTAGCTTGAGTTAACCTTGCTTTCGTGTTCCTGGTGATCATTCTCTCTTAGGATAAAACTAACACTACATTGAAATAACAGTTATGAAATGCAAATTTATAACTGGATGCCTTATGTCATGTATTCATGTATTTCTGTGTGATTATTGTTTATATCATTACATTAGGAGTGTATTACTGATACTAGATCAAATAAAGACTTTATTCCAATGTTTTGCAGTCTATAACCTTTGCTATGGTTTCAGACGTTACTCCTTCAGTCTGTGGGTTACAGCAGCTTCTCTGACTGCTGAGACTCATGACTGTGGATATTTTGTCATTTTTTATCTTGAGAAACACTGATGAAAAATTAAACGACTGTAAAACTAATATGCATGATTATGAGACTTATCATATGTGTGTAATAAACTTTATCATTATCATTAAACCTACAAAAGTTAGTCAAGTGCAGTGACTGATTTTAGGTTTTTCTTTCGTTTTTTTTAAAGAAAAGTAGACTTTTTGACTCAGGGCTACATTTAAACTGCAGAAAGAGCAACTATCCTGTCGATCATCATTACGAGCCTAAATAAGCAGCTTTATTGCACTGTCCCAGCATCAATACTTCAGGCATCCCTCCACCTCCCCATCTCCACTTCTATTTCTGTCGTTCTCCCTCTAGGTAGTACCACAACGGAGGGTTGAGCCTCCATTAAAGGCCTAGTTCACCCAAAAAAATCTATCATTAAAGCTGCTGTAGGGAACTTTTGTAAAAAAATATTTTTTACATATTTGTTAAACCTGTCATTATGTCCTGACAGTAGAATATGAGACAGATAATCTGTGAAAAAATCAAGCTCCTCTGGCTCCTCCCAGTGTCCTATTGCCATTTGCAGAAAGTCATCCGCTCCCGTTAAGAAACAACCAATCAGAGCTGAGGTCCGTAACTTTGTTTGTGTTCAAAATGTAGAAAAGTGTATATAATAAGCGAGTACACCATGAATCCATTTTCCAAACCGTGTTTTTGGCTTGTCCTGAATCACTAGGGTGCACCTATAATAAGTGTTTATATTCGGACTATTTTAGATTGCTTCGGGGGTACTGCGGCGGAGTAACCCAGTACCTTTGTGATTCTTCATAGACATAAACAGAGAGAAGTAGTTCCGGCTACGATGTTCTTCCGCAAGACGCAAGCAGTTTATTAACCGCTAGAGCCTCAAAAGTTCCCTACCGCAGCTTTAATGACTCAACCTTGAGTTGTTCCAAACCCAAGACCTTCATTCATCTTCAGTACAAAAATTAAGATATTTCTGATGAAATCTGGGAGCTCTCTGACCCCTCCAAAAACAAGCAAGGGTCCTTAGAGGATCAGAAACATAGCAAGGATTGTTAAAATAATTAATGTGACATCAGGGACTCGACCGTAGTTTTATAAACCTACGAGACTACGTTTTGTGTGCAAAGAAAACAAAAATAACAACTTTATTCAACAATTAGTGGCACCGTTTTGGAGAGTATCACATATGTATGCACAGATATGTTGTGAAATTAGCTCATATTTTCCAAAATGGTGCAACGGTGATGTGGAGAAATACAGATATTTCATATTTTCTCATATGAAAAGTATTTTTGTCTCTTTATAATGTTACGGTTGAAGCACTGATGGCAGATGAACTATTCTGGTGATATATTTTATATTTTTCTGGACCTTGACCGTGTAGGTTACTTGGCAGTCTCCCGGTTTTCATCCAAAATATCTTAAATTGTGTTCTGAAGACGAACAAATCTTTTACGGGTTTGGAACGACATGGGGGTAAGTGATTAATGACTAAATGTTCATTTTTGGTGGAGTAGTATCCCTTTAAATGTGTCCCACTGGTTAATGAAACGTTCTTCACACTTACAGCTCGTCCAAAAACTCCCACTTATGCTCTTTGCACTTTACCACTTGTCTAAAATGACGTATTTCCTGTATTTTGGGCCAAGTGTCAAAACCACAAGTGTGTAGAACTTCTCATTAACCGATGGATCACACCTATATTGTTATACTTAGCTTTATTTTAAGAGTTTGATTTTGATTTCCAACACTTTACATTTAACAATAAACTTCTAAATGTTCACGAGTGTCTATAACGGAAACCACAATTTATTCATTGTGAATGATAAAGAGCAGTTGCAAACAGTTACATATTTTCATCTTTGCACAAGTGAAATGTACAACATACTACCAAAATATATGTAATATTTAATTATGCATTTTTTTTTAACTTATTCTGGAATCTTGTGAGAACGTGATTTTTCTTCCAGAACATGAGGAGAGTGGATTTAGTGCGCGTTAATGCTGTGCTTTGGTGTTTTTAAGTCACGCACGCTTACGTCCTGTCGCGTGCAAACGCTCTCAAGAAGCCAGGACCATAAGTTTGAGTATTTTTAACAGTCATTCACGGTCTTCACGTCCACTTGAACACTTGGGCCAAATACAGGAAATGTGTCATGCATGCAAACGAGTGGTTAAGCGCGCAGACCGCGAGCGTGTGTTGAGACAGACTCGAAATATTAAACACAAAGGCTCGCGCTAACAGGCCTCGAACGATACAAACTGAAAGTGATTATTAAAAACAAGAGCACAGGGACAGGTTTACATGAACCCCTCAGCTAAAGTCATGGTCATTCATTCATCTAAATCTCAACACATGTATTGGAATGCTCGTTTTAATTTATATTTCCTATCTGAACAACATTTGTAAGACTTTACAAATCTATTTTATTAATCTACCCATTTTTGTGAAATTATGTTATGAGTGGGTCATTTGTGGACACATTCATTTATAGATGTGCATGGTAAAAACTAGATTTCTTATGTTGATATGTGCGATTTTTTTAGTGTACTGTAGTGATATTAATTGATGGTCATTATTTCTTAATTCTAGTACTTGATCGGCTAAAAAAGTCTGAATGAGTTCAGAGTGCCTCCAACTAAACAGAATATAGACCTGTGTACTGTATTTCTACGAGACATCTGAAACCCTCTTCCCCCAAACCACAGTTTCCCCCTGATAAGCTGTGAAGTGTGAACTTTCTCTCAGTGTGCATGAAGATACTTCACACAGCCGGTAGAAAGAGCTGATGCTTTGCAGACACTTTATTACACAAATAACATCGTTACTGAAAATAGTTTTCTTGCAATAAAACCGTAGTATCACAACAAATATCAGACACATCGCACAGTAGCTTTGAAAATATAGTAGATACAGCCTTGTAATCATCTTTTTTTTTTCTTTTTCTTTAAATCAGAAGCAAAAACCAACTCAAATCACAGGTGACAGTAGCAGCTCTTAAATATGTGGCACATCTGTAGTAATATATAGGTGCTGCAGAAGGCGAAATACATGAAGGCACAGACACAGAAATGTTATGACACAAAATGCCTGGATCAATTATATATTAATTGCACTGCTATAAATTACTGGAAGAGATTTGACTTGCTGTTCATCATTAAAACTAAATAAATAATCTAGCTTTACCCTCCTGTTAAAAATTAATCATCAAATGTCTTTATCCTAAAATTGACCAGTGCTCTGAATCTCCGCGTGGTCCCTTAAAAGCATCAATTAAAGTGGCAGTCGTAGGTTTTCACACCAGATAAATGTTTCAGCAGTCGATACAAACAAACACAGGGGATTAAAGTAGATCCCGACAGCACTAGCAGAAGGTGTGGGCTCTTTAGGACGAGGGTCCGGGGACAGGCGGAGCGGAGTACTCCTCGTTCTCAGAGTCGGTGCCGTCCTCCTCGTCTTTCTCCAGGTCACTTCCCTCGGTGCTGAGTCTGTCGAAGCCCTGCCGGGTGTAGCCTTTGTGGGAGGCAAAGAAATTCCCCAGGTTCAAGCTTCCTGCGGCTTTGCCTGAGTGTGAGGAAGAGACCGTCTTAGCATCTAATGCTAGGTGTGCACTACATGATATTCACTAGTTTCCTGGAGATAGCAGTGAATCGATGCATTAAAAATTAAAAGTTAAAGATTACAAAGCTAGGATATGTTGAATGAAATTAAGTTGTTGCTTTGCCTGTTTAGGATGTGCCATTTAAAGCCGTGCTATTCTTAAGTTTTTTAACATGTTTTAACAAATCTGTCTGAGAGGTGATTAACTGGTTAACAGTTGAAAACATTCACTAGAAATGGAGAAAAGTAATCAAATGTAAGCATTATTTAAAAAAAAGCTGTAACACTTTAGTATAGGGTCCAATTCACACTAATAAGTTTTTGTTTATAAGCATGTCAGTTATTAACATATTGGCTGTTTATAAGTGCTTATAAAGTACATATAATGCATGACATATATAAAGGCATTATGTTGTTCAGTTGCTTTGACACAATGTATTTTGTTTATAGCGCTATATAAATAAATAAATAAAGGTGATATCCATAATCCTACCCAATACCCTAAACTTAACAACTACCTTATAAACTATTAATAAGCAGCAAATAAGGAGTCAATTGAGGCAAAAGTCAATGGTTAGTTAATAGTGAGAATTGGACCCTAAAATAAAGTGTGACCAAAAAAGCAACTGAAATAGTTCCACTACATTTTAAACAGGGTAACTTGTAATCTATTAGATTTCCACACGAACCTTCCCAACACTGATTGTGGAATAAAAACTCCTGAAACTACTGAAGACATAAAAACTGCATTTGTCCTCACGTGTCGAGCGTGTTTGAGCTTCACCGTGTCTGATGTGCTTTCTGAATGTGTGTTTGTATGTGAAGAAAAGCCTAAATGATATCTGGTCATCATATAAAGTGTTTCTGTTTCTTCTGAAGACTTTGATTGAATAACTCTATTCATATGAAGTACTTTTACGATCTCTTTATCAGCTTTTAAACTCAGTGATGGCAGAAGAGAAATCGGTAACACTTTATTTTAAGGTCCAATTCTTGTCATTAACAAACCATTAACTACGACTTTTGTCTGAAGTAGTTAAGTTAGAGACATAAGAGATGTAGAATATGTGCTTTATAAACGTCCAATATGTTAATAATATGCATGCTAATAAGTAACTAGTTAATAGTGAGAATCGGTCCCTATGCTAAAGTGTTACCCAAAATGCTTATGGGTTTGAAATAACTTGACAATTGTCATTTTTGGGTTATTCATTTCTCTCTTTTCTATATAAAATACCACTGGAATTGCTCTCTTACCTCTGATTTTACCCAGGATTCCTCCTGCTGATCCTGAAGGCTCCAGCTTCACCTGACAATCATCTTGAAAAAGTAGAAATCCATCAAAAACAATCCCACACACAACAACACGTGGGAGAAAAGCATATTCCACCATTACCAGTGTACATGCGTCCCCTCCTCCAGCGGATACAGACACCGGCGGCGATGACGAGCACCAGTGGGACGAGCAGTAGCGTGGTGATGATGGCGGTCGACATGCCCTGAGCGCTCTGATTGGCTGCGGTCTCGCTCGTCTGCTTCTCCTCTGGAGCCGCTGGCTGCTGAAGCTGCTTCTGAGACGGCTCCTGCATCTTCTGCACAGCAGCTACTGGACGCTGAGCTGGGAGCTTGGCTATCGGCCTCAGATCGGCCTGCACAAACGTTTCCGTTTCTGAAAGACATCAGATGGGAAACAAATATTACTAATGGAAAACTGGCTGCTTTTGAGAGTTTGACCCATTTAGTCTTTCACAGAAGGACTTTATATGATAATGTAATCAATTGTTGCAATAAAAGCATCACAGATACTCTGAGGTCCAACAAATCCTTCAACCATCCACCGCATTGACTATTCGTTTCAAGAGACCGTAAGGCTCACTTTGTTTCTTTACAGAATTGCCCAACAGTCACAATCAGACTGTGTTTGGAAGTCTTAAAAGAAAGGCAGCATTAAAAAGGAGCATTTAATTTAGATCATCATGCACGTGAAAAGCAATTGACAAATGATTCACTAAAACTGATTTCACACAGACGATGCTCTGAATATGATGGATCTTGGCTTAAATATTGATTTTGTTTCCAGATCTCCACCTGCACCAAATGACAGCATCATTAAACAGCACTATTGTTTGTTCCTAAGTATCCCAATACTGTATTACTGACTGAGAAACAGTCTGAATCACAACATTCATGATTCAATGATTGATTGGGATCACGAGTTCTGAAATATTGGGACACGTCCTGCACTACTGTCCACTTGTGACTGGCCCAGTGAAGCATGAAAAATGAAGACGATTCAAACTATTTACCTTCGATTTCTTGGACCTCGATTCCTCCTTTTTTAACCGAGCGATGTTCTGCCTCTGAAATGAGAAGAAACCATCTTTAGCTTTCATTTGTGCTGTTAGAGCAGACAAAAACACAGGATAAGACTGCAGGCTCCCAGTAACTTGGAGCACAGCATAAAATGTCAAATGTTATTTATAATGAACTCAATATTTGAGTGTTTTCCATCAAAAGTTGGATTTTTTGGTAAAGTTTTCTGGTTTGTCAGTTATTCCCCATGTAACTACCTGTGATAACTAACAGTGAGAACATGATTTCTTGCGATGTGTAGCAAAATGGTGATAACTTACTTGCAGACTGAACAAACTTGATGACTGAATCTGATGCTGCGTCTCCTACAAAGACGCTCCCGTCTGCTGTAACGACAATGTCGTGTGGTAATTTGAATTCCTGGAGGAGAAACAGAGGAGAAAAGCTTCAGATATTACTGTAGATCACCACAGGATAAGCCAACTCATAACAAGACGTGTTTTGGTCCTGTTTTAAGCACAATATGTTCTTCTGCCACCATACAGAATGTTTCTAATATGGTAAATCGCTGTGGCTTAAAGCATCTACTAGGTAAATTAATAAATGCGTCCTCTAAATGTGTGTTCAGCAGGAGTGTGTAAATGTGAGCTGTGACCAGCACCTGTGTGTCTGGACTGAAGGAATCCAGGATCTCTTTAGTTGAATAATTAATAACGAAGCCTTGAAGGGGGGCGACCTGCCCATCTGGAGGCACTCCGTTCACCGCATAGATGAGACCACCTATGTTCACATTATAAATCAAAGGTGAATTAGACAGTGCACGTTCAATGTTATATTTTGATAAATCGACAGTGATCTGCTCACGCATACCTTGGGCAGGCGAGTATGCGATGGCGAACACTTCTCCTCCAAACTGCTCTTTTTTGATTTCCTTCACAAACTCGCCGGTATCTGCCATGAAGCACTGAATGCGTCCGTGGTCTCGATCAGCCACACACAGCTCCCGTTTGTCCGGCAGGAAGGTCAGACTGTGAGGGATCAAGAAGGAGGCGCGCCGCTTCCTGTCCGAGGAGCCTGAGCCATCCGCAGAGAATGAGTATTAATCAAGAAATCACTGACAAAGAGAAGCATGCTTAAAGAGAAATTCAAGAACGGATGAGAAACTAGCAGGTGTTTCTCATGGCTGTATCAATCTCAACACGTTCTTGTGAACATGAAACCATTGGTAACCAGATGGTAAGTGTACCTGCTCCCCAGTGTGAGATATATTTGCCCTCTGGTGAGAATTTGAGGATCCTGGAGTTGCAGTAGCCGTCCGAGACGTAGACGTTTCCAGTAACAGGGTCCACGGTCACATCTGTTGGCTGGCAGAAGTGTGTCTTGTCACTTCCTGGTTCAAAGGCTTCTCCCAAGACCAGAAGCGGGCGATCTTTACCATCGCTGCTCAGTTTGAACACCTATATATCGAGGAAAAAGGTGCTTGAGTTGCATAGTTATGCCATATACATTATACAATGTTTTTATACAGATAAATTATTTTAGCTTGACCACTATGGTGTTCATTTTAATTGCATCGTTTACTTTTCCAATGATAGTTCTTATTTTTTTCTGGACCTCTAAAAAAAATCATGATTTGATAGACATTAATACATGCATTCCCTGCCCTCCGAAGAAACACTTTTACATTAATTTTCTTGTTTCTTGAGTTCATTTGAGCGTCTTTACCTGATGAAGTGCTACATCCGTCAGCCAGTAATTATCGTCCTTGTCAGTAGTTATCCCATGCGGCATATAAAACCTGTTCAAACAACCATTGATGCATCAAAGATAGGAAACACAGTGAAGTATAATGTCGTCTACTCTGCATGTGAAAACACAATCGGTCTACAGTGCAAATACAGCTGCATTGTGCGACTAGCATGAATTGCAGACATGGTGCAATAACAGAAACTCATAGACTTACATATTTCTTCCTGAAGCTTTGAGCACTTTTCCTTTGACTGGATCCACCACCATGATTGTGGACTGCTGGATCGGACCCAGATCCTTCTGCTGGTAGACGCCATTGAAATCGAAGGAGCTGAAAGGGAAAACAACTTGATCATATCATCATCATCAAGCAGCATTCACCCCTTTAGAAGAATAGTTAACCCCAAAAATAAAAACCTGTGATAATTTCCTTTTCCTCAAACTGTTCCTCATATTTGATGTGCTCTTTATACTTTATGTGTGTTTATATGTGAAATGAAATCTTCTCAACATACAGAGCAATCTCATCAGACTATTTGGATTAAACCGCTTGATTATATTTACAATGGCTTTTTAAAGCTTGAACATTTTTGCATGCAACGGACTGAAAAAATGAATGATATTATTATGAAACGTTAAAAATATCTTTAACGGTGCTCCAAAGATGAACACAATTCTCATGGGGTTGAATGACAGGCAGCAAATGATGACAGTTTTCATTTTTGGGTGAGCTATTCTTTTAAGCTATAGTTCACGATGTTTAAATGACCTTTCATCACACAGTACAGTAACATTGTTAACAGTCAGACAATGACAACTTCATGAACATCAGCTCATCACTTCACACACAATGTTTCTGTTTCTCTGAGCTTCTAGTTGAGAAATATTTATTGAGTGGGTTTATATTCCATATTTATTTATTGAGTGGGTTTATATTCCATATCATACTTCATTCCCCATGTGTGATCTCCTCTGTGGAAGATGATCAGGTCACCGTCAGAGTTGAGAGCCAAACCAGACACCTGTCCCAGCTTCAGATCTGCCTCGGGCCAGTCTGACACCTCCACCAGATGAGCACCTGCACACACACACACACACACACACACACACACACACGTTTGTTTTTGTGAAAAGTGGGGACATCCCATAGGCATAATGGTTTTTATACTGTAAAAACTGTATTTTCTATGGCCCTACACCGACCCTACACCTAACCCTAACCGGAAACTTTGTGCATTTTTACTTTCTCAAAAAAAACCTCATTCTGTATGATTTATAAGTGTTTTGAAAAATGGGGACATGGGTTATATCATCATAAGTCACCCTCTCCTTGTAATACCCGTGTCATACCCATGTTATTATACAGAGTTGTGTCCTGATATGACACAAAAACAATAGCACACACACACACACCAAATACAGTGACACAAGTCAATCTCTACTCAATTTTTGTATGAACAGGGCTGGGAAGGTTACTTTAAACATGTATTTCACTTAAGATTACAAAATGCAAACTTTAAAAAGTAATCAGTAATGTGTTTCGTTAGATTACTCAGGTTTAGTAACTTTATCTAAATACTTTAGAAAACTTTGAAATACTTAAATTATGAAACACACAAAGGAACAAATTAACTGGATGTCTTGTTTTTATGCTTTCCAACTCTAAATAAAAGCGATAAGATTCGTGTTTTCTTTGCATTTTATTTTTAACAAGTTTTCCACAGAATTTATATGAGCAACACATTTTTTTATGTCATTTAAATCTTCCAATCAATAGAAATTTGATTTGAACACAATGAATTCATTGCTGTTTCATGCTGCATTCCAAGCTTCAAGACGAATCCAGAAACACCAAACCAGTAGCGTTGCCAGAATTGTATTTTTTGGGTGGGCCTGGGCAAAAGTGAGCAGGCACTAGGGTAGTAAATATTTGTTTTAAACCAGGAAGGCGAGCCAATGGATATCACACAAGCAACGTGCAAACTTTTCACAAGAATAATGCGGTGAACCTCTTAATCTCAGTCGATTCACTAGAAAGTGAAAGTAAAAACTGACGGTGCTTTCTGCATCTGACACTGCATTAAAAGCACACAGAGACGATGAAAGACAAATCTACTTCATATGCTGATAATGGTATATACAGTAGCTAAATGTTTTAATTTACTTCCTCAATATATTCATCTTGTGGCCGATCATATAGGCTAGTGCAATATAAATAAATAAATAAATAAATAAATAAATAAATAGAAATATAGGCCTATAATCAATAAACCTGTTTTGAAAGACATTTGAAGAGCTTGCTTAATCTGTACCTCGCAGAGTCAGTTTTGCGCTGATGCACTGTGAAATAATTGTTGGGCAAAACAATTTCAATATTAATTTAAGAATAGAAGTAACTTAATAATATGAACAGGCTGCTGCATGCATTTTTTTGTTTTGTTTTTCAACGGAGAATCAGTTGCCGGATTGGTTAAAATCCCATCACTTTGGTAATCTAAAATACTTTTCGGCTGCAACTGTAATCTGATTACCCCTTATTTAAAATGTAATTATAACGAAATACTGTTACTTTTATTTTACTGTATTTTAAATACGTAACGCCGTTACATGTATTTCGTAAGATAATTATAAAACAATTGCCACTAAAAGATGTTTTGTAATTTAGAACTAAACAAAACATTAAACCTATAGTTTTAGCCACACACTTAGACAACAAATGAGTTAAATCGAGCTGTTCAGGGATTGGGATCTGGTTTAGGATAAGTTTCAAATGACAGCACAAGTGCACTGATGAATGACACTCATTATAATAGCTCCCAAAGCATCAAGTCAAAGACACACTGGACACGTCCCAAATAAAACAGATTCATGAAATGCATATGACTTATGAATGATTAATTATATATTAATTCTGCACATTCACTAATAAAATTTAACACAAAACACATGCATATTAAATTAAACACGTTTGCATTGCATATATTTCCACCGCTGTATGACCAACAACAATAGAAACAGTAAATTCAAAAGAAAAATTACATTGTCCTAAGTATTCATGTCATAACACTTTACAATTTAGATAAGGTGCATCCCTCTCTATTGATTCTGCCGACTCGAGTCCATCTGTGGTACATTTAACTGTTGTCTAATAGCTGAAAAGGCAGACATACAAAAACAAAGTGTGCTTCTCAAAGCTGCATGCTAGTAAAGCTGTGTCCTTCCCAGATCAGTTCCTCTGAGGCCTCCAGGCCACACTTCTTCTCAGCATTAAATGCTAGAATGAGACGCTCTAATAAGTCCACTTGTTACATGTTAAAAATATCCACCTGAAAACACTAGGGCTACCCACGACTGGGGTTGGGAACCGAAAACTGTTTTTTTAAAGAACCAGAACCGTGAGTAATTTCTAAGTTTTGGTTTCTAAAACAGTCCTGGTGCGACACGTGACCAAGCACTGTGAGCAGCCTTGAGCCAGTTTTCTGATGATTCTGCATTTCCCAGAAAGGATGTCATGAACCCGAATAACAGAAACACCACCCTGGCTCTTTAACTACAGAACACATTGTTTCCAACGTGTAAACAATTTTTGATAACTGTGCACTTCGTTTTGTCTGACTGTGCATGTAACATCAGCGCGCAGTACCTGCCGACACTATATTACATTATACCTGTCCCATACTGTCATTAATATACATACTGACTTCAACTTGGACCACTAAATAAATAGACTGCTATTGTTATGAAAGTATGAGGGATAGGTATTTAGTGTACAGGTCATTTCAAGAGTGATAAACAAAGTGATAGAAAATATTTATTTTAATGCATTTTAAATGTTTAAAAATGTGGAATCCACTGATTGCATCGCACCATCTCCTGACTGCATTATTATTTGTAAAATAGGGGCTTTATGGAGAGTGTGTATACATGTTTAGAAGTATAACAGTTTATAGTTCATTAATTTAAGGGAAATGAATAAGTGTCTCAGCCCATAAGTCCCTATTTGGCCAACCAGCTTATTCCTGCTTAAAAAGCAAAACGTTATTGATAGTGTAGAAAACATCAACTTTGAAGCATATGCTGACTGATGGACTAGCATTACTCAACATTACTTACTACCTTCCAGCAACACTGCATTCAATGAAGGAAAGATAGCAAAAAGACAATAGTTAATTTAAATGGAACCTGAACATGAAAATATACTGTGATACATGTTAAATTTTGACATTGCCAAACTTTAAATTAAGTTTACAGTAAGTAATAAACAGGAACCAGAACTGTCAGGTGAAAGTGGAACCGGAAAACTTCAAACAATTCCCAAACCTTCATTTTAGGCATTAGTAGACTACTCGCATTATCATTAATAAACCATTTAAATCATAATAATTAGACTTAAATCACCTAATAAGTGCACGCATAAAGCTTTCCACTGCACAATGGCAGAAGTAATGATTATGGAAGTCAGGAAAGTCAGGAAAACCAGTAAGGAGGCTGCATTAACATTTTTATTTATTGATAAACTAGTGCTTTCTTTGTTTTCGGCTTAAGAGATGAAGTTGGAGACACTGACCCGTCATCTCCGCCTGTATACATGTTCCATAAGGATTATGAAAATTTTTGTTTTACATTTAAATTGGTTCATTTAAAAGTAGACATTTTACTCTCTATAGATATAGATATTTTTTTCATGTCTATAAGGCAAGTATACACAGTTCAAAGGGAGAGAAGCAGCAGAAAGCATGTTTCCTTTTTTATTATTTTACAAAAGCACAATTTTTTGTTTAGTTTTTAGTGTGAGTACACAAAAATAAACAAAGTCTTTACAGAGTCCAAATATATGACCTGCACTGGCAAAATGAAAAGTTATGAGCTATGGGCAAAAAAAAAAAACTTGATTTTGGTCGACTCTGAGGTTTTCACAAAAATGTATAGTTCCTTAAGCCCTAGTCTAGCGATCCCAGTGCTTCAAATAGTAATTAAACATCGCAAAGTATCTTTATTTGAACATTTTCTGAGAGGAGTACTCTTTCTCCACTCACTTCTCATAATGCCACTCATATACAGATTTACAGTAGGCTAAATATTTAGTTATTCACATAATCACACATAATCTGTTATGTCTTAAGTGAACGTTTGGGGAACTTTTGTGTAAAAATATTGGATGTGTAACATTACACTAGATCTGTGCATTACACCATGTCTTAATATAGACCATCTGTCTCATTAATGTTAATTAATCAAACAATAAAAATAAGAGGGAATCACTCACTGCTTGATTGAACTGCTTTTGTAGTATTAATAATCTATTTATTTGTAATAAACATAATTACGTGATTTTTACCTTTTACTATTTGTCTTTCTTACTTGAATGCTTATTTATGACAACAAATCTAATCTAGTAATGAATATTAAGAAAAGAAGTGGGGGGGAAGATGTAATGTTGCAGGGTGATTTTGCTTTGGAATCTTTAAATGATAAACTTTATATCAGTTTTTCTCTAAATATACATTGCTGACTCCATTGACTTCAAACATCTATATGACCAAAAGTGAAGGAGTATTTTAAGAGCAAGTGAGTGCTCCAGCGCCTCCATCTGTCCTGTTCAGCTTACACACTCCACACAGACACTTGAACAGTGCACATTTCTCTAGGTTAACATTAGATTGAGCGGCCATGGAAAGTTGCTGCTACTAACCTATTTCAGATGATAAGCCATAAATGATATGCAAGCGTTTGGATGTTCTGCCCATCGATGTACAGTATTACCACACAGACCAGATCAGATCACAGACTGCGTGACCTCACCACCTCCTTTGGATTTATTTATTTTTTTCTGTGACTTATACAATTGTGATCGACTAAAGGTGAGTCGACTATTAAGGGACAGCCTTAGAAAATACTAGAAAAATATATCGTGGCAAAAACCATGTGTGGTCTAAACACAAGAAAAAACAATCTCTGAAAAAAAAATTTTCTGGCATTTCATCAAGTACTAGAGGGAGGCAAAGTGCTGCCTCATTTTTCTTTTTCGTGAATTGGAATATGTACAAAGGATTGTGGGTGTTTCAAGGACGGAAGGTTTTAAAATATGCTTTTAAACTATGCCAAGTGAAGGATGTGAAACAAAGGCTGCCTTCCAAGGACCCTTCAAACTGAGACGGCCTTCGACGGTGCATGTTGATGTGACTGCCAAGATATGCAGCGTTACTTAGGATGAAGCCTTCTGACTGAGTCGTGCGGTCACAGGAACTGCCTGTAGACCTCAGAGACAGACTGTGTTGCAGCACAAATTTGTGAAAATCTACAAAACTCTGCTGCAGTGGCCCCCATAAATCTTAAATGGAGTAAATTGATGCAACCAAACTGTCCGTCTGGCCAAACGGAGCAGCTGGTAAGAAAACCTTGGTTGAGCTCCGGAGATCATGTGTGGAAATGCGAGAAATTTAGAGAACGACAACACTGCACAGATCTGGGCTTCATAGCAGAGACGACAGACACCAACGGATGGAGCTAGAGGTTCACTATCCAACAGGACAATGGCCCTAAACACACTCCCCAGATGATGAAAGAGAAGCTACAACTCAGAATCCCAGTGTCCCAGTCAGAGCCTGGACATTAACCCAATAAAAACTTGAACATGCCTGCCCACTGTCCACTGATGATCAAATCCAGGGGTGCAAAGCTTGTCACATCATACCAAAAAAGACTTGAAGCCGTAATTGCTGAGAAAGTAGAGTTAAGGAGTTTGAATACTTGCAACATGACAATGTGAAAGATGAAGCGTCTGAATATTTTCTGAATGAACTCTATACACTTGTTGTGTACTTTCTCTTCAAATCCAACAAAAATAACTCATCTTGTTCACAGGGGTGATCTTTTTTACCAACACGATGAAAGCTTTTGATGCATCTTGAAATATGTGTTCCTGTAGCTCAACTGGTAGAGCACTGCGCTAGCAAGCAAGCAATTGCAAGGTTGGGGGTTCGAATCCCCGGGAACACATGATATGTAAAAAATTGATAGCCTGAATGCACTGTAAGTCGCTTTGGATAAAAGCGTCTGCTAAATGCATAAATTTAATTTAATTTAAAATATATTCTATAGGAAATTCTCATGTTCCATATGAGAGAATTATTAAAACCACATGCTATGATATTACACGCTAAGCAAACACTCTCTGCAACCAAAGATATAAATGACAGCAATGAGATGGGTGGAAACAGGCTTCAAATGGAAAACAAATGGATATGTGGGAGACAAGCTCGTGTCTCATTTGACACTGTGGCCTATGTGTTGAAAGCTCAACATCCAGACAGCACTTGATAGAGATATTTGATACATTTATGTCCTTGCTTTTTGTTGGGGTAAGAAACAAGGCCGAAACCCACCTGGTTGGTCCCTCGGAGCCGCCCCTGTGGTCGGCTGTCTGGCGGGTACCGTCCTGCTCCTCGAGGGGCTGGCGGTGGACTCTAACTGGTGAAACTTGTGAACTCTGTCCCTCACCAGAATTGCATCCTCTTTTGTTTTGTAGTCTAAACGTGGCCAGCCCAGTTCTTTTTTTTGCATTATGCTATCAATCTCTGCCATCAGACGTGTCTGGGCTCGGGCCGCATCTGCGGGGCTGTACTTATGCATGTGGACAACGTCCTCCCTCTCCCCCAGCAGTTTAGAGAGAAGGGAATAGAGGTCACCTGCACAGGAGGAAACAGAGGAGGAGAAGCGGAAAGACAAGAGAGGAATGGTGGTGTGAATAGAAAAGTGAGAAAGCCATTGGAGTGGAGGAAAGGAGGACGTGCTGCTGGTGTTATATGTATTTGATATACTCAGACGGATCCGCTGACAGACGCCTGCTTTCAATGATAAATATGTTAAGATGCCAGGCACATATACTTTGAGGATCATTGTGTCACAGCGTACACTCTTCAGGCCGCACCACAAGGATGTGCTGTTTTCTTTCAAATACACGGTGAAAACATATTATTGCGGCACAGCTGACCCAGAAGAGCGTACGCTGCTTGTGTCCAGCAGATGTTCTCCAAAATGGTGCTACGGTGATGTGGAGAGACGAACTGATGAATAAAGTCCCTATTTTTTCTTTCTTTGAGTACAAGTACCCTCATCTCTTCATAACATTACGTTTGATCCACTGATGGCAGATGGACTATTCTGATGAAATATTTGATACCTTTCTGGACCTTGACAGTGTAAGTTACTTGGCAGTCTATGGGACAGTCACAAGCCTCCCGGTTTTCATCAAAAATATCTTAAATTGTGTTCTGAAGATGAACAAAGCTTTTACGGGTTTGGAGCGACAAAAGTTTCATTTTGGGGTGGAGTATCCGTTTAAATGTCTTTGTTTTTGGCATTTCTCCCTTGTTCTCCCAAACAGCACTTCTTCACCACAGAACAAGCATTTATTAGCTTCTCTACTTTGGTTTAAAGTCTGGCTTCTGTAATCATAAGCAAATCCCTTAAGCATTGCCCAGGTTTCTGTACCATTTTTGTCAACTTCTCTTATGACAACTCCTTAACGTTCATGATGACCTTGAGCCAGTTCGGTGATGAATAGTTTTTTCTTACATTTTCCAGTGAATAGGGACTGTGTGCAAAGGATTGTGGGTGATTAGAAGATGTGAAGTATACACCTAATGCATGCCGCCTCTGTGTAGGCTCTAGAAACACTCACTAAACTGAGAAAAGCTCTTTTCATTGAAAGGCAATTGTAAAATGCTTTCTGCGGCTATAGGAAATTTAGTGCAACCGTGATGCTTTTTAACGAACTGCCGGTTGATCTTTTGTTCACACAACACACTCTACTCTGTTGGTAATTTCATTTCACCAGCTCAGAATCTAATCCACTCTGACTTTCCATAATCAATAAGCATAACCAAATGAGAGTTTACACTAATTTAGAACGATTACTGGATATTGGTCCATGTGTTGTTTCTCAGTAACAAACTGCCTTTCAACTCATCTTGACTCGCACCCCAAGGTTCAGGGCACAGTGTGCACAAAAGACAAGGTATTTTACTGGCCACACAACAGCTGTGGCTTAAACAAATACAGCCAAGTCTCTACACATTTCTCAAACACATAATCCAGTTCCATTTCCACTTTAACAAAACCATACTTATTTAGAGAAATAAGTATGATTAATGACATCTGTTTGTAGAACAACAATCCATTCAAATGAAAGCATGCATGACAGATCTATCTTTTTCAATCATGTTTGGACTCAAATAATGCCAAAAGTATTCTGGAGGGGATTGGGAAGTGAGTAATGCATGGGCAAATTCAGTCACTGTTTGGTCTCTACAGGGAGCTGTGCGAATACATAACATTCTGAAATCTATTCAGTAAAAAACAAACAAACAAAAACATTAAAATACCGCAATATGGAAAGGACCAATCCAACACTATACACAGCCATTTTCTAAGCATAAATAGGATTCAGAGCCTAGCCTTCCACTAGAAAGGTATATACATTTGTTATGAAGCTAATTATAAGCAGTCTTGGGATTAAATTTACCAAAAATTAGATGCTAACAGATTCAGTTTTTAACTCAGGCACAGAAATCTCTTAGATGTGCCAGCGAGCTCTCAGCAGGTTCAAGATGGCTAAATGGGTCATGATATACTATTTTTAATGCATGATTATTTTCCCTGAAGTCAAGTTATGCTGATATTTTCCCCAAACAGTAATAACTTAAAAATGAGTGTTTTAAACCTGTCTTTGATGATGTGAATGAAACATTTGTTTTACTTTAACACTTATGCCCACTGCTGGCATTGCATATATGCCTCCCACCACACATGTATAAATAACTGTTGATAAAACGCTTCGAATGCAGTCTCATGTTTGAACTGTGGTGGATAAGTAGTTATCTGTTCACCTGTTTTACTAGTGAAAAACAGGGGTTTGGTGATAACATACAATATCTAATAACAATGTGTAGTTACACTGAGTTTATCTGAGAGCTTACCAGAGTGAAAATAATCTTTGACTGCTTATTAACAGTTTTGTGTCTTATTGACAAGTTATGCCTGCTAAAATGCTGCAAAGATACATACAATCCCAAACTAACATGATCAGGAACTTGAGATGTGGGTTTACATTCGCAAACAGTACAATGATTGATGAAAGATATTTCACAAGTTTCACAACTCTTAAAGGAGTCATCGGAAGCACATTTTCTACACGTTTAATTGATTCTTTAAGGTCTAAATGAAAATCCTATAACATTAATTTGGTTAAAATTTGTCAGCAGCCCGTTTTGTTGCTATACTCTTTAAATGCTAATGATCTGAGAAAAGGGATATTATTTATAGGGATAAAACAAAAACACTGTGTGCATTTTTATCATTATAGGGTGGTTGTGTACACAAACTGCCAACAAAAATGTAGGTTCAAACAACAGGTAAAAGTCAATTTAGCATCTATTTTATCAAGGCTCATGCCACTAAAAACCGGTTTGATCTCCCTTATCTGACACACACATGTCTTTGAGCCTTTATTTATGAGCTGTACTCCAGTTTGAACATTAAACCACTGTGTTTTTCACGATAAAAGAATGTCATTCAGCCACTGTGTCTGTCAAATGAGATTTGCAGTGGTATTCAAGCAGTGATTGTGTGTTTCAGTCTTGATTATCTCTGTAATTTGAAAATATTTTTAAACATCTTACCCTGATCCAGAACTTCCTCTTCTCTCTTGGGCTCCTGCAGCTCCACAACGTCTGTGGAAATCAAGAAACAAGTAAGTATATATATATAAGTGAATTTTGGTTTTTACTAAATTAACCCTAAAAGTATTGCATTCATCCCATATTATAAGACTTATTTTAAGACATATTATAATAAGTCATACTGCCCACTAATAGTGTAAAATCTTCAACTGTCTATTTTTGGATGGTACCTTTCTGAGGAGCTGACTCATGCTTCATGGACATCATATGGTCTGGACTGACCGGGATGGGAATATTGGCCTCAGAAGGGATGTTCCGGAACAGTTCACTACTGCCGTCATCTCCACAGTTCATGTAAGGCACAGCACGGGTGTTGTCCATGTAGTACATGATGTAGAAGTTACACATCTCATCATTGGAGGTGCCTCTGTGAGGAAGGAAACAATGACACATGAACAAACTACTAAAATACAGCGCCAAAGCTGCAATTAAACTGCAAAAAATCAACCAAACTGTATTTAACTCAAATGACACACCCAAATGCCCTCTCAAAACTGCATACTCCTGTTTCCACTGTTTTTGCGGCTTAATTAATAAAGGAGATACAGTATATATTTTGGTTTGTTCTTAGGTGCACCCTTAGATATCATGAAAAAGTAAACTGTTTCTGGTTGTTTTATGCGTAGATCAGAAGCCACTTTGGTCAGAAACAACATGAAACTCTTGCAGTGTTTGCAAACTTTATTTTTGCATTGTTGCATTCCAATCGGTGTCAGAACAGCATGATTCATAGTCATCTGCCTCCATTCAATTTATGCAATGCTTACTCCTATTACAAAACCAATGAATAAAAATGTCCCACACATTCTTTTTTTCACTCAGACCTTCATCACAATAAAGAAATTCTGCATAATTAGATGATTTTGGAAAAAAAAGAAAGAAAGAAAAAAGTAATTTTAATTGTAATTGTGACCCTGGAACACAACACCAGCCTTAAGTTGCTGTGGTATATTTGTAGCAATATACAAAAAAATAAAAAAAACCATTGTATGAGTCATAGATTTTTCTTTTATGCCAGAAATCATTAGGATATTAAGTAAAGATCATGTTCCATAAAGATGTTTTGTAAATCTTCTACCGTAAATATATCAAAACATAGTTTTTGATTGGTAAAATGCATTGCTAAGAACTTCATTTGGACAACTTTAAAGATGATTTTCTAAGTATTTAGATTTTTTTGCTCCATCAGATTCCAGATTTTCAAACAGTTGTATCTCAGACAAATACTGTCTGATCCTAATAAACCACACATCAATGCAAAGCTTATTTATTCACATTTCAGATTATCTATAAATCTCAATTTTGAAAAACTGATACTTAATATTGGTTTTGTGGTCCACAGTCACAACTGTGAGTTTTTTCTGAAAATAATTTTGGTATCTTTTTGATCCTGGTTTGCTGTGTTCTGTATGACAGCACAATCTGGCCCAAAATCCTGTGATTATATAAAAATGAGACTATAAAATAATAATGATAATGATGGTAATTTTGTTTTACAGTACAACTGTAATATCACAATACTAATAGTTCATTTAATCACTTTTAAATGTGTAACCACTGAGGTTTGGGGTGGAAGAATGCAGAGAGGCTTTAAAGCTTAAAAAGACAAGAAATGGATCATGAACTGCTCACGCACAAAAGAACAACACAGAGCCATAGATCACTTTGAAACATGGAGAGAATAAGAGTTTGGTTCCAAATCCATTTAATCCATTTTGATTAATTTGAGTAAAAATGTGTTTTCTTTTCCAAGAAAGTGGCAAGATGACTTTTTTCAGTTTCAAATGTTTTCACATAGCATCTTTAGGTTATAATAACATTGGGGGGGGGGGGGGGGTACAATAGTGTTTCGTGTATTCAGAGTTGTTCACAGTGTTAAAGAGATGGATTCTCATGCTAAACATGACTGAGATTTTTTGTGCTGAAAATCTTACTTTCTTTGGTACAAGTTTCGGCTGTTTTTTTTTTTTTTCATCGTGGATTTAATAACATAGACGAGAACGGAAGTCCTTATATTAGCATTTCTCTTGGAAAAGCATACGTTGATCAGAGGAGAACGAGACCGCGCACATCAACGCGCTTCAAAATCGTCGGCAGCGCTGCATGGGATTTGTTCGAGAATGCCTCCAAATAAGTGCGTTTTTGGATGTGAGAGAAAGTTTACCGTGTTCAGCTTCCCCAAGAACCCAGTGTTACATGAACTGTGGGTGGAGTTTGTTTTTTGGGGGCAGCATGGAGTGTAGCAAGTGCCTTTGTGTGTTCTGGTCATTTCATTGAAGGCACGCCTCCAGGAGCTCTGCTTTTTCCAGAGAATCGGAAAGCTGTATTTTTCTTTTATAAATATGATAAAACTTTTTTAGACTTTTCTGGATATATGAAGGATGCAGTACTACTCTATAGGTACTCAAGATTAACATGAGATTAGGTGAAACTGTTCATGTTATGTACCCTTTGAAAATTAAAATCCATATTTTGATTTTTCAAAGATTTATTCAAAAAAAAATGAAATCGATGATACTTTTTTGTTTATGCAATAAATCCATTGAATCAATATGAAAGTTATTTAATATACGTATATATATATATATATATATATATATATATATATATATATATATATATATATATATATATATATATATATATATACATATATATTTGTGTGTGTGTGTGTGTGTGTATGTACATATGTCTCTGCATACTGTAAGTGGGCAGTTCTTGGTGCCAAAGATCAGACTGTACGTCAGCAGTCATCTTTACATCGTTATCTTGAGGACTCGAGTTGGGTGCGTGGGCGAGAGCGCTGGGCTTCCTGGGAGATGCGTCAATGCACTATTATGTGCTCTCCCTATCACCATGGTAACAGGCATGGCAGGGGCGCACATACGTTCAAGAAGTCACGCTCAAATGGAATATGATGAAACACAGAGGCAACCTGCTGCATGTTTAATCACTCTTTAAACACCACACACACAGAAACACACAGTCACCACCTGTCTCACAGTGTCAGTTTATCAGATGGACATAGAAAGAGAGGTGGTCAGAGACACAATCACACCAATCCACCACCATGCAAACACAGTGAAAGGAACTGCATGCACAACACCACCTCTCATCTAACACACTTACTGCCACAGTAACTCTACATGGGAATAAATGAACAAAAATAAAAGTTGAACTCTCCCATAGGAAATCTGACATTGGTTACACATTTAAACAATGCTATTAGACATCTGAATCACTGATTCAAACAAGAATCAATGATAGGCCAGAACATGGACTTACCCGATTTGTGTAATAGTGGTTCTTCCTTCTCCTGTGAACACACAACGGGCTGCCAGTATGTCTCCATTTCTAACATCAATGGTGTTCGTGACTGGATAAAAGGCCTAAACACAAGTGAAGTTTATACGTTAGTTCAAACGAAAAATAGAAATTGGCATTGTCACCAAAACTGTAAGACTTTCATTCCTCTCCAAAACCCATGTCAAACACTTTTAATGAAACCTGAGAGATTTCGGCTCATAATTGAAAGTCAAGGAAACCAAAACGTTCAAGCTTCAAAAAGTAATCCATACAATTCTTTATAGACACGTTCACTTAATGAAGAAAGCAAACAGAAGATTATGCCTGCCTGCCTGCCAATAAATACCTTTATTTGTGTTTCAAAGAAAAACAAAGTCTAAATTGTTTGCAATGACAAGATGGTGAGAAAATAATGACAATGTTCTTTTTTTTGTTGAACTTAAAGGTACAGGTTGTAGGACCTGCTACTAGAGGGCGCACTATCAAAACAATAACAATTGCATGGTTTAACCCTCTGGAGTCTAAGGGTATTTTTGGGGCCTTGAGAAGTTTTGTCATGCCCTGACATTTGTGCTTTTTTCAGTTTCTTATAAATATCTAAACGGGTAAAGTCTAATATCACTGTAATCAGCACAAACTGGGCTATAATAATATGTGAAATGCATGCATGTACATGATTGTATTTTTGAGAAAAAAAATGTTATGCATGGTTAGTGAAAAACTAAAAATGTTAAATCACTTGAATAAGGCAATAAAACACATACATAAAATTGGTTGCCGAAAAAGTTGAGAACTGGAGCTTGTAGCCTAGAATTTTTCTTTCTGAATGATGTGAAAATCATCTTGTTTACTCACTCACAGAAAACAATATATTGATTTAAATTTTCTAAAACACTTTTTGTTGGTAAAAGTCATATGCGAGTAGGCGTCAACTATCATGAATATCATTGTGATTTACACCTGAGAAGACAAAGGCCTGCATAATGAGCTGCATAATGAGCCTCTCATTCAACTGTGCCACTCTGAGGGAGGACTTACAAGAAAGAATGTGAGAACAAAATAAAAGTATATAATTTTATGTTTGTAGTTTATTAAGAATATATTTAATTATCCCACAACATAATTTAATATCCACTTGGGGGAGCAGTTAAACAGTTTATTAGGAACAATCAAAGCTGACTTTCAAATTTTTTGGCATCCTTTCTCTAGTCACACAATCCTTCAGAAATCCTTTTAACAATCTTATTTTCTACCAAATAAACCCCATTTATTATCATCATCATTATTATTATTATTGTTATTATTAATGTTGAAAAGAGCTGATAATATTTTTCAGGTTTTTTTAGGGGGAATAAATCGAAAGAACTGCATTGTTTTTACATTTGTTAGAGCTATCTCTATTTGTCAAATTTATATTATTTACATCAAGCTTTTGAATGGTATAGTATTGTATATTGTTATTGAAACTTCATAATGTTTCACTTGATTATACATGAAGTCAGGAATTATAGTTTGGAAAAAGTATTTGGAAAAAGTCTAACTAGTAAAATGTTTACACCTTATGTGAAAACTAGTACAAATAAATAAAGAGAGACTTACTCTGTTTATGATCTCTGCTGAATAAAGTGCTTCATTCTTTTTTCTGAGGAAATCCATTTCTCAAATCCTCAACCACATCACATCTTTTTGGGGTGAATTATGTGTTAGTCCTCTCATCGCGAAGCAAACAGTAAAATAAAATAAAAACTTGAAGAATAGTCTGGCTGCTTTTTCTTCTGTGTGGGCGTATTCAAGCCGCGCGCTTCAGTTTGAATCTGAATAGCGCGTTCAGCGCGGGGGCGTGGTCACATTAGATATAATGAGCGGAGATATGAAAAACAGACATTGCGTTGTTTTCATATGGATTACTTTATCTCAGAATATTTGGTTTCGGCAGCACTTGTTTAGTTTAAAAGTAGACATTCCAGGCTTTCTATAGATATCTCTCTCATGTCTCTTCGTTGAGTATTCACGGAGTTACAGTTCATTTTAATGAAATGTTTGTACATGACGATCAGCGGAGACAAAGACTGTAGACAGCGCACCTTGTTTGTTATCTTTATTTTATAAGTGCACAAAAGTTTTTTGTTATTATGTCTGTATCCAAAAAAAACTAGACCCTTTACAGATTCGATTGATGTATTGCTCTTATCTGTACGATTAAAACTGAGAGTGTAATTTAAGTTCTTTTCGGGGTTATCAGGTGAAAATGACTCAAAACGCATATATGCGTTAATCGACTCGAAAGGGTTAATGTCGCTAAGAAGGAGTGTGGATGATGGGATTTGTTGTCTTCTACCCAACCGCAGACGGCAATCAATCAGAAGGAATAATAAATCATGGATTTAACGAGAGTTCAACGATTTGCACAAGTAGTTTACATACAAAGTCAATGCAACGACGCGATCAGACTATGGATCAGACGCATCCTCACGCGGGTCTAGAGACGCGAGGCCCCGCGTTTGGCGTGTATGCCCCATAATACTAATCCTGTTGATCATTATAATAGCATACATTTTCTGTATTGGATATTGCGCTTGCTGATCCCTCTTGTAACTGCCACAGACAGAGAGGAAACAGGTCTGACAGCAGGATAACAAATGGGTCATAACTCTTATCAGAGACAAATGATGCATTAACTTTCCTCTACAGATGCCACGCATTAATCATGCTCGATCAGGCAGAGTGGACACGTCCAATATACCTGTGGCAGCAGTGGAGACTGGCGTCCAATCTGAGTCCACTGTCCATTTCGAACCCTGTACCCACTCACAACTTTACCTGAAGAACAAGACACACAACAAGATCAAGATATGTTAGCGCCATAAAATGTAAAACCGTTTACTAAGACTAAATAAGAACCTAGTTCTTCAATAAAGCAGTATCTCACCGAGGCTGTGTGTGTGTGTCCTGAAGGCAAAGGGATACATCGGGGAAGATGGGTAAGTGCAAGCAATGTCTGCATTGGTAACTGCAAACACCAAAAACATCAGACGTCATAAATACACTGATAGCCAATCACAACATTCGAGATAAAGCTCAGACACTTTTCACAACCCCAAACGTCTACAAGACTGGAAAACAGTTGACATGTCACAGAGTGGGTGTACCTTTCTTCCCAGGAGGAATGACAGTGTCCACAGACATCATCAGATAAATGCCAGCAATAAAGGGCTGTCTGCACAGAGCACACAACAGTCAGCATTGAAATGCATTACAGTTAATAAAACACCACACTTTTATTGACTTCCATACTGAATTGCTTACAGATTACATCAAATTTACAGTCTATATGTAATATGTATATGACTACGTAAGGAATAACTAACAGCATCACATTATTGAAAAATAATGCACACCCCTACCCTAGTGAAAAAAATACTAAAACGTTTAAAATACATTCTACTACAAATACATACTGTATTTATGTGCTTAATAAAAATGCCCTGTAATTGGACTAGTTTAGTAACTGATATACTTAAAGTCTGCTAAATTGGAACAACTAATATAATGCTAAATGCACTTTAATAGTGCAAAAGTAGTAATGGAGTCATATCAGTAAGTGATGTCAATAAATGTGTTAATGGATTTGAAGTATACTTAGTATTAAATGTATTTTAAATCAATTATGGCATAGGGTTTTTTTTACTACGGTAAATATTTCCCTTTTAAATATAGCATCTACACTAGGTCAGCCACGTAAAAACTAAAATGGCTTTGTAACAATAAAATGAGGATGTCTTTTTACTGTATTGCATTCTCACCGATTTATGTACCTTTAACAAACATAACAAGCGTACATTATACTGTGTAAACTGCTCAGCCTGTATTTTGTGGTTTCTCCACTCACATTAAAACACGCTTAAGCAGATCAATGAGAACACAATGGACGTAATGGAAACAAGCACTCTGCAGTGATCTATATACACAGTAGAATGCCCCTTTTGACCAACCAGAATCAAGGAACTGATAAACAAACTAATGCACTGACAATAATACTGTCAGTTTCAGGTTCCATCAACACATTCATATTTTCCAAGACATGGACTTGGCTCATTTTCCAGTTGCAACCTAAAATAAGTGATTGTGCCCTTTGGCATGTGTGACACAAATCAGGACAGACATGAGCTGAACTGGAGCTGATTCAGTCGCTGTTTTACTCATGCTCAGTCAACACTTTATTTTCTTAGCATTTTACTTTCTGCAATGAGTTCTACTATGCTTCTGCATCTTTTTTAATCAAATTTAAGTTATTATTAACCCACAGATTCTTACCGCTTGGAAGTCATTCTTAAAGTGAGTCCTGAGCAGTCTCTATGATGATCTAAAATTGAAGACAAGACAAACACATTAGTCACATCTCATGTCACCAACTTTGCTCAAATACTGCTGTTTTATGCAGCACAGGCACACAGACAAAGAATTCTCTCACAATGAGAGGAGACTGAGTAAATGTTGAATGTTGGACATTTAACTAATGTCATCAATCATACACAGTCCATTTCAGATCAGCAGAAGATCAGCCCTGTGGTGTACATCAGTACATACCTCTGAAATTTTTGACATCACCATAGTGAATTTGCAGCACAAAGTAGTTAACTCTGGTGTTTCCTCCAACTTTAAAGCCAACATCTGAAGAAAAGAAGAATTGCAAAACAAGATGTGTTCAGTCTCTCATTGTTTTCAGAAGAGAGCCATTTACTCATGATCACTGGTAAGTTATTATAACAGCACGGGCTGAACCGAGGAGAAAGGAGAGCACCTTTGGGGAGTTTGGTTGGAGGAGCGTTCCTGGCCCAGGCGTACATGATCTTGGCCTGATCCCGACACGTCCCCAGCTCTTTCCCACAATCCCTAAACAATCCAACCAAAATATGTCAGAAATGAGTCATTATTACTCATTACAATATGGTCATTCTGTGTCAACTCAACCAGAGGTCCTCAGCTAAAAATATTGATTTTGTTATTTTTTTCAAGTGAAAGAAATGCATAAATGAAGAAAAAGGCTAAATATTAAATTCCTTGGATGAATATCTGCTATTTTGTAGAGGGCAGCCAAAATGACACTTTTCACCTGACATTTGAAGCTAAATGCCAGTGGGTGACTTTAGAAAGATAACAGCAGCTCTGTTATTTTACACAGGGATTGGTAGGTCTAGAAGTCTATTGATCTATTAGTAAAATATGTAGACTTTAACCATCTTTGTTGTATTCTTGCATTTGTTACACATGCCAATGGGAGAAAACAAAAAATGGTAAAAAGCACTTTTTGTGTGGTTTTTATTTTTTTAAGTTTTCCATGCTTGCAAGTCAAGAAACATAAAAGTCTAGAAACATTATATCTTTTCTTTTAGCATTTAAAGCGCCCTACATACTTCAGTTACACAGGTATGGGGTTTCTGATGTGGCTCACTGAGTAAATTGTTCAACTATACACACAACTGTACAACTACACAGTGGTCAAAAACCAAACCTAAGTCCCACATTTGATTGTTCAACCACTGAAAGGGGGTCACATTGAACAATTCTCACATGGAGACGCATTGTTACTCCTCCATGACATTTAATATTTGGGCTTTTAATCAAGAAAGAAAAATATTACCAAATCAATCATTTTAGCTGGGTAAGTCTAACAGAATGACAGAATTTTTCTAATATGTCTACAAAACTCAAATGTAGTAAACCTGATTGAACGACATCTATCGTATAACTACACAGCCTTGGCTGAACTCCAGTGTCACAGGCCGAGCCTATGAGCAGAACTGGTTGGGAAGCTCAAACACACATGCAGGTCTGAGTATTTAACCAGGTTCTGGTAACACTGTATTTTAAGGTGTCCTTGTTACACTTTACATGTACTATTATAATAACAATAAATTATGCATAATTACATGCAGGCAACCCTTAACCAAATCCAGATCCTAATCCTAACCCTAACAAAGTACATGTAGTTAAATAATTTTACTCAGTACTTAAATGTATAATTATACTGTAACAAGAGCACCTTAAGACAGTGTTTCCTGCACTGTTGCAAAAGGACATCCAACACATATGTATGTGTAACTTTTTTTGGTAACACTTTAGTATAGGGTCCAATTCACACTTATAGCTAGTTGCTTATTAGCATGTCTATTATTAACATATTACCTGTTTATTAGTGCTTATATAGTACATATGATGCATGACATCCATAATCCTACCCTATACCCTAAACTTAACAACTACCTTATAAACTATTAATAAGAAGCAAATAAGGAGTTAATTCAGGCAAAAGTCATAGTTAATGGTTAGTTACCCTTTTTTTTTTTACATTTTCAACATACAGGGGAGCAGGGAAAGTCATGGCCTAGTGGTTAGAGAGTTTGACTCCTAACCCTAGGGTTGTGGGTTTGAGTCTCGGGTTGGCAATACCATGACTGAGGTGCCCTTAAGCAAGGCACTGAACCCCCAATTGCTCCTCGGGTGCCGCAGCATAAATGATGCCCACTGCTCCGTGTGTGTGTGTGTGTGTGTTCACTGTTGTGTGAGTGCACTTTGGATGAGTTAAATGCAGAGCACAAATTCTGAGTATGGGACACATACTTGGCTTTATTTCACATCACTCACTTATTCTGTCATGTTCTAATGAGTAAACGTAAACGTCTAATAGAAACATGTTCACACCCTACCCTAAACATATCTGATGTTTTTATCCCCCTTTTTAAAACCTCTTTTAACTAGTTTTTGGTAGTGTACACCACTGCACTGCACAGATGACTCATGGCCTCTCTGAATCTAGTATTTCTGAACATTGGCCAGGAATGGTATAATTAGCCTATTTCATGCTGATCCTCAGCGCTTCTGAAGCCTCACATCTCTCACTGTGAAAGCATGCCATGCAAGCCACAAGAAGCACCCTGCAGTATCTACACGATTAGATCTTTTAAAGTTTATGAGTGACATTAAAGGTACTTGAATATGGCAAACCCTGACTTTATACCAAGAGTACATGTCTTTTTGAATATATTTGGAGTTATTGTGCTGAGGTTTGTTTATCAGGTAATATGGCTTTGGTACTGTAATTACTGCAATGTTTTTGTGTTCATTATATTGAAGGAAACTGAAGAAATGATGAGAACCAAGCCTGGATCTCCCCTCCCTTCAGGTCATCTCAGATGCTGTTGTCAAGGTGCACATGGTTGATATAGAAACAGGCAGCTCTGTTTCTTTTCTCTCTCTTCCTAAAGGGAACAGCACTGGCCAGAAGAAGGCTCAGATGAGATTTAGCGACACATTGGTGTATTCACAATTGCATGACTAGTACATTGAAAGCATTCTCGTATAAGTTTGCATTTGAGGGAATTTAAGTCAACACAGATGGAAAACTGTATACTTTTGTATAGATGTGTGCAAAGACAAATGTCATTACAAATGCAATGTCTTTTGTGCCACTTGAATCAGCAAGAAGACTAATAACAACAGAAGGTGTTTCCCAAGCTCTTCTACTTTCCCACACCCAACTGTCATTGGTCTGATAAACAGATCCTGTAATCAACCTCAAAACTCACTCTTCTGGTTGAATCAGAGACTAACACGTCGAACTGCCCTAATAAAGAGATTAATGTTCTGAAAGCACCACGAGGTCGAGAGAGAGACCGGAGACTGAACAAATAAAACACTTCATCCTGAACGCTGTAGTTACAGCTTGTGCAACTGTTGCATGCATGCACACTACCTTTCAAAAGCTTTATTTGATCATTTATACAATTGAAAAGTAATATTGGCCATTGTTATTACAATATATAACAGCTTTTTAAATCTCCTCCAGTCACTGTAGTTCTCAGAAGGGACTCACCAATATCCCTGGGTGGCGTAAGGGGTCTGGCAGCCGTATAAAATCATGTGGTGGGCTGTGTCCATAGTGGCATGGGGAACAAAGTCCACTGAGAAGAGAAAAGGGTTTTAAAGTCAGGAATGACATCTTAACATGGCACGATGGTAAGGTAAGCATCTTGATAAATCAGTGTTGCAGCATTTCTGCAAACAAACAAGCGCTGTTTAAAAGTGGTTTCACACACAAAGCAAGTTTTAAAACAACTATTTGACCCCTTAACCAAACATAATAACTCTGCACTGGAAATAGGTTGTTGTATTTAAATCAAGCATGACATTTTTAAGTATAAAGAATGAAACGGTATTTTCTTGTGTAACATACAATCATGAAACCTCTGTGAAGAAAGGATGAATGCTGTTTGCTCAGCATAAACCACAATGAACATCAATAAGCTACCTATATAAAAAGTGATGGATATCTCCAGAAAAGGCTTCTCCCTCTATTGAAGCTATGAATTATAGATGGGATGTTGATTGATGGCAGTAGCAGGACAGAGACAATGTAACTCTCAGAAACATGCAGACATCTGTGTGGACCTGTTACTGCCTCCTCTAAAGACCACCACAGTGAAACACGACACATTCATGGAAAGTTGAAGATTTCCACACAACCAGTCAGCGATTACAACGACTGAAATCCCACACATAAACAAAACACGCTTTGTTTCAAGATGGATATCGGTGAAAGTAATGATAAGGTGCAGTTTAATAAGTAACGGCTTTGATTGAGCGGGTCCCTTCGGTGAATGATTTACTTTCTGAATGATTCATCAAATACTCCCACTCAAATGAGTCATTTCCAGTGAATCAGACTACAAAGCTTGCACTGGATGTGTTTGTTTGTGCTCGAAAGGAGATTGTAGAAAGGCATGAACTGTCTTGTTACCTCATCACATGCATTTCAGCAACAATACTTGGTTGACATACTGACTTATTGTGTGAAAATATATATATATATTAATATTGTATATTGTCCATCCCTACTAAAATTATTATTATATGTTACAAAGGTATTCAGTGGCCACTCCTTGTCCAAACAACACAATGCACATGCACGCATAACAATAAAGAGGCCATGTTTAATTCATTGTGTATACGTCTAGTTTCATCTGTTGGCAGACGATTCATGTGATGAGTCTTAGTTCTTGCTCGCTCGTGTTTTTGGCTTTGGATGTTTATTTAGTGTCTGTGATGTCCCATTGTTGAGGATCATGTACTCACCTATGTAGGCCTCCTGTGACGTGGGGACAGGAACAGCCATACAGTAGTAGCTGTCAGACTGTTAGGAAACAAACACTTATCATCAGACCATGTTTACAAAAGCTGACCAAGTACTGAAGTACTACATGCTTTCCTAATTATTACTGCTGCTCGGTTATTAACAATGGGTGTTATTATTATTATTATTATTAATGTTTTTGCTGCTTAATATTTTGAGGAAACATTTTTTCAGGATTCTTTAAATGAGCAGAAAGTTCAAAAGAACAGCATTTATTTAAAATATTATTTATTTTTTTGGCTTTTGCTAATCTTATTCTGCAGAAAAATGCCACATGCGTCAGCTCACATTTTCAAAACTAATGTTTCTATATATGATGCAGTTTGTATAATTCCCCCAAATATTAAATAAATTCCCATCAATTCCAAAATTTTCCAAATTCCCCAACTTAACTTCCCGTTCTGGGAATTTACTGGATTTTCTTTACACCTCTTTGAAACCAGACTTTACTATCACTTTTGATCAATTTAATGCAAATTTGCTGAATAAAAGCATTTATTTCTATTAAAAACACAAACACACCAAGTATATCATAGTTTCCACATTAATATTAAGTAGCACAACTGTATTTAAGAAATGTTTCTTGAGCAGATTTCCCCTGAAGACTGGAGTTCATGTGCTTTTCTTGTTTTTCAGTCATTCTGATTCAAACCTGCTTGTAAATGCTGTAATTCTCTCTTTCTCCAGCTGTCTGAGTAACAGTACTGCACTACAAAACTTGAGACGCTAAAAGAGGTGCTTTGCTGCACATCATAGAAAACAATGTTAAAATCCATTCTTTATAGAAATTTCTTTATTATCCCTATAGTAAATTTGATGACTCATCTGTGTCTCATAGTCCTGAGACTGTGTGTCACTATCCTAGAACAAGACGATTCTTTTAAATATTCATAACATCATGCGTTTATTTCCTATGACAGATGCTTCAAACTCTTAAGATCGTGTACAGTAGTGGACAGACACTTTTATTGATTGCAGAGTGTTTTCGCCTCTCCGTAGACCCTGAGTATCCGACACAAATGTGATCCATCCACACATGCATGAAACCGTTGTTTCGGTTCCTCAATGCGACTGATCAAAGCCTTGAATGAACACCACAAAATATCTGTCTCAGAAGTTCTTAAATAAGCAACAGTGTGCCTATTTCTATTTCACACCCAGAGTACAAAAGCAAACGGCTGTGCATTTATTGTCTAGCTGTCACAGGATGTGTTTATTTAAACATGCATAATACATTTGTTCATTTTGCTGAAGGGAATGATGAAGTGCAGCATTCGTTTATGGGACGCTGTGATGCTTTTAACACAATATAAGTGAAATAAAACAGAAGACACTGTGCCTTCCCCTTCTCTCCATGAACTAACACGCTCACACTTTTAAAGCATTTTTCTAAACTGTGGTGAAAACTAAATGGAGATAAAGCAGGAGGAAAAGTGAAGAAACACACAAATCACAAAAAAGACAACCCTTACCTCTGTTGGAATCACCCCTGGGATGCGAATGTCGAGGGAAAAGTTGTAAGGATTGGACAGGACGAATGGCTGTCTGGTCCTGGAGCAGTCATTGGGGTCTGACCAGGCATCGGCCTGAAACCTGTTACCAAAAAACACAAGCTGCTAGGATGCATATGCATTTAATAAAATTAACATTCATTTAATTGACAATCAATGTCCAAAAAGTTGAATCAACTAGAAGAAATAACTCTTATAATACCTAGATACAGATATAGAGAGGTATATGGAGTGCACTATATACGATGCAATTAGTTAAAAATATTGAGTTATACACATTAAATTAAGGTAATCACTTCAGCTTTTGAAAGTAATATGTAATTACAGTTATACAATTCATTTATAGCAATAAATATATTTGGCACACAAAATGAGATGGCAGAGAAACTATTTCATTATTTAATTACCTAAAATATCTTTTTGTAAGTAATATAGATCATGAAGAAACAAAGTAAAGGTTAAGTGTTAAGATGTTTTATTTTTGGGATGAACTAATATTCACAACATAATCTCTCCTAAAATATCTCTAACCAAAACAGTCCTGGGTTGGATCAAGCTTTGGTCTCTGCAAACCAAACTATAACTTGAATTAAATGTTTTTCCCCCGCTAATAAAAATCATTTGCTAGCTCCACACTGAAGAGCTGCTTTATAACTGAAAGCTACCCTGACTCTGGGTTTTCATGTTTAATACTGTAAAGCTGCTTGATTTAAGGTTGTCTATTGCATAAAGTACTAAATAAATAAATGTGACGTTACTGAACTGCAGAGCTCGTGCAAACATCCACATTGTCAACATTAAAATAAAGCATTAGATATTCATTAAGTAACTGTAGTGTCTCACCTCTTGAACCTGAACATGGGGTCTTGGACACTGCGGCTGTGGCACTGAAAGAAGAGCGCAAACATGAGCACGGTGCACCCCAGAGCGCCCATCTCTGACCGGACGGAAGAGAGATCAACAACACAACTGAAGAGAGCCGGTGCGTTTCAATCCTGCCCTGCCGCCATAAGCCACAGCAACACACACGACTGGGATTCACTCTTCTCTCTCTTCAACAAAGTGCCATTAAACAGTCCACGTCTCCGTCGCCTCCACACTGAATGAAAGCAGAAACAGTGTGACACGGCCAAGTGTGATGAAGAGGAGGAGGAGGAGGAGAAAGGCTTCTAGCTTCTCACGTCGGGCAGTGCAATTCACGAACGCGAAATCAGGCTTCGGTCACAACCTGCAGACAAAAAAGAAAAGCTAAAAATAATACAAGTAACACATGATCCAGCAGAATCATCAGAGAGATCGGTTCTTACATCCCGACCAACATTCGAGAAATACACAAGCTCTCCATCTCGGAGGAGACAGAGGGAGAGGGAGCACACAATAATCCAATCAAAGAGGATTCCCCTAACAATACCCTGGGCTTGCTCTCTGGGAGACACAGGAAGTGAAGGGGCCTCAGCAGTGACCAGGGACGTCACTTCACTATACTCAAGATCTCTGCAAGAGTGAATGAGAAGCTCTTAACGGTATTCTCTGGCAGACGTCGGTGGTGAGATGATCTGGATTTAGAGTTAATGAGCCGGGCTGAGCCACAGGGAATTATGGGAGGTATGACCATGCCGTGTGTTTATCCTGAGAGCACCGTCACACAACACTGTACATCCACATCCAGTCAAGCATCAGAATGCAAAAACAGACGCTGCCACGCTAATCGTGTCTGATATCATTTGTGTAAAGGCAGATGTCTCATGATGAAGAGGAGAGGCCTATCCAAAGAAAGACTAATAAACGACAGGAAAAACAAGCCGACGGGGAGGAACCGAGGGATTACGCTCTTTCTGCGTAAGCTGAATTAATCGCTGAAATAATCCTCTCATCACTGTTGGAAATTAACATATTGCCAAGGAGCTGTTTGCTCTTTCTGGGCCATAAGATATCAAAAACATGCGCAACTTAACAAACGCAGCAAATTCAGACTCTTACCTTGCATATCTTTGCTAATCATCCACAAATAAATGAATTAATTAATTATAGTAAATATGGTCCAACTCTCGCTATTAGCTAACCGTTAACTATGACTTTTGCCTCAACAGACTTCTAATTTGCTGCTTATAAATATCTAATAGTTTACGTATTGTGTAGGATTAGCTCATGCAGAATATGTGCTTTATAAGAACTAATAAACAGCCAGTATGTTAATCATAAGCATGCTAATACACAACTAGTTAATAGTGAGAATTGGTCTCTTTACTAAAGTGTTACCATAAATATTAAATTGAATAACATTAAAAAAGGCACTCCATTCTGGCCATTTGATTTGATGAACCGTTTTTGATTTAAGGGGGCCTTTACATGATGACACATTTTTTTTATGAAAAAAAAAAAAAGAATACTTTTTATGTGCTTCACTTGATTATTTACACAACAATTGACATTTTGAGGGCATGAAAACAATGCCATTACTGTCTCATCAAAATTTGAAAACAAAAAACTACAAAACTCAATTTGTTAAAATTAATAACCATTGTCAATCTGCTTCAGACTTTAGGAAGTCTGTCTGATATGTTGTCTTTTTTTACACACTCAAAGAAAACAGCAGTCACAGGTTCCTAAGCATCATTTAGGTCACTTTCAAGAATGATGATGTGATCTATAGAGCGACATGCTTTCCTAAAACCACAGTGAGCATCACTTAAAACATCCATTCTCCATACAAGTCATTTATTAACCATTCGCTAACCATTGTCCATAAACAACTCATCAAGGTTATAGTAACTGGAATGAGCATTGTGATCCTTCCCTGCTTTTGAAGTATCAAACACCTCCACTTCTTTTCAACAGTTCTTCAAGGAAAGTACACAATGAGTGTAAAGTAAATTCTTTGAGAGCTGGATGTTGTTTGGATTAACAGCTGTATTATGTGATCTGTTGATGAAAGGTTGGTTATATGAAATTATCATAGAAACAAAAAACACCCTTATTTTCTTCTGCAGCACAAATTGTTTGAAAATCTTCATTTTTACCCCAAAATGTTTCAATATTAGCAATTTCTTGTTTTCTGGTTGATAATTAATCTCCAAGATTAATACACTTAATTGAAGGTCCCATCATAACACAAATCAGACTCCTTCTTCAATGCTGGATACAAATTATCATCACCTTTTAGCCTCATTCATTTCTCTGTGCTTGTGCTTATTTTAATGAGGTTCTCAGTTCTTCTCAAGATGTGCTCTCTTTGTTGTTGTGTTTTTGCACTTCTCTTTGAAGTATGCCAGACGACTGTGTTTCCTATTCGCTGATATTTTAGGAACAGCAGCATCTGATTTCTTCAGAAAAAGCATTAAATATTTTATACAGAGCCTGAAAAAGGCACAAGTATGCTTTTAAAGAATGCCATAACGGATGCACTTTTAATAATTAGAGTGGAAAATCTAATATATTTTGCACGCAAATTCTTCATTAAGCTATTATAAATTATTTAAGCTTGTTCTATTTGTTAGGCTATTAGTAAAGAACAGTTGTTTTTACAAATTGATTCCAAAATACATATTCAAATACATTAGTATGTTTGCATTTCAGTCATCACAAACTGACCCCATCTTCCTTTTTCTCATTCTCACATCTGAACAGAATCTGCAGATCAGTGAGTCGCATCACAAGGTGAGCATGAATCATCTCGCACGCGCAAGTCTGCACGTCATCCGTACCTGTTATGAAATATAAACTGCAGACTATAATCTCAAGAAAACATCCAGTGATGCTTTATCCTCTCAGAGAAATCCATTGCAAACAGCTGTTATTTGTTATATGGATGGATCACGGACGGAACGAGACAAGTAGCAGAAACAAACAGCCGTATCTAATGATCCCTGCACTTCCTCAAACACACACACTGATCATCCAGAGTCTCTCTGAATAAATGATCACTGATGCATTAAATCCCCACTGTATGAAGCAGCTCTTCTCATGAAGCATTCATTCTATACAGCCACTGCATTAAACCGAGAGAAAACAGCCTGCCTACCTCACTCACCCGTCACACTGAGATCTGAAGCACAGCAGAAACTGAGAGATGAACTGCTGCTGCTCCAGCACAGCCTGACTCACCGAGAGAGAGGGAGAGAGAGAGAGAGAGAGGGAGAGAGAGAGAGAGAGGGGGAGAGAGGGGGAGAGAGAGGGGGAGAGAGAGAGAGAGAGAGAGAGAGAGGGGGAGAGAGGGGGAGAGAGAGGGGGAGAGAGAGAGAGACAGCCCTGCACGCTGGCTGACATCATCATCACACCCAGGACCTGAAGAGAAGGTAACCATGGCAACCGCTGCATCATCAGTTACCATCGTGACGTTCCCCAAGAGTCCCTCCCTGCTCCATCCAAACACATTACAGCAAGAGCCTACTGATTTACAATGGAATTAAAAAACAAGAACATTTTAAGGTTTCTGCTAAATGCCTAACATGAGCAGCAGATGCAAGGAGAATGACTCTGATGACATCACTATGTAGACGTGGGCGGCTGCTGGGCTCTTTTGATGCAATATCCGTTTCCATGGAAACAGCAGCCTCTTTTCAGAGCTCATGGGTAATGTAGTTCTTCACTGGGGATTAGGTTATCACCCTTCATTTTAGATGAAGATCAAATCACTCTGACTCGAGGTTTCAACAGAAGCATGTTTCATTTCAGAGCTCGAGGTAGGTCTGGGTTGAAAATATACATTTTCAGTCATTTTCTATTTGCAAGCACTATGTTAAAAGTGCAAAGTAGGGATATGCTGGTATCAGATTTCCCTGTTGTGGTTAACTGCTAACTGCTTTTTTTTATAACAAAAATAACTGGACATTTAAATAAAGCAATACAGAAAAATATATAAAGTTTTACATATACACGTGCAAAAGAACTATAAAGACCCATAGGTATCACTTTATAATAAGACCTCATTAGTTAACCATTAACATTCACATTGAGCAATAGCTACATTTGATACAGTTTATGTTAACTAATGAATTAACTAATGATGCACTAAAGTAAAGTGTGAATGAACAATAAAGAATCAAAACACTTTCAAACAATATCTAGGGCATGTTGTAGTCCAGATTAAAAAGGAAAGTTAATAGCCTATTAAGTCTAAATATTTAAGTATTTGGGACTGTGGTGAACACTATAGCAAATCCACAAATCTGATTGGCTGTTTAAAATTATTTAAATATGTTTCAGAAAGTAGCACAGCTGCTTTATTTATGGGGTTTCCAGGGTAAAGTCATCATTTTCTGTAGTTTAGCGCCATCTGCTGTCAGAGAGTGAATGTGCTTTCATTCAGCGTGTTCCTCATGTGCTCCTCATGTGTTCCTCATGTGCTCCTCATGCTGCTTGTTTACATCAGAGCACAAACCTCTTTCAAGCAGCATACAGCCGTGTTGTGCTTGTTGACCAGTTGATGGGAATAGTATTCTTAAAATGCATCCCAAATTCTGAATAATTGTAATATATAATTCCGGTATTTAGAAGTGCCCACGATAACAATATCGTACATATTCATTACTGTTATATCGCATCATCGAATACTGGCACAAGTCTAGTGCAAAGAGTCCAATCGTGTATTTAATCATGTATTGCACTGCAGAGAGTGGGGAAAACCGCCCAACGCATCACAGCACAGAGAAAACACTCGCAGCATTCTCACCCTGACCACGGACTGTTTAACCTCCTGCCCTCCGAGAGGCGATGCAGGAGCCCCTGGACATGCCAGCAGACTCAGGAACAGCTTTCTCCCTACAGCTGTCTCCTTACTGAACTTCCCCAAGGAAAAATACAATGTATTTGGCCTTGTTATTTATAACGTTTGAATTATTTCATTACTATCTCTTCTATGTATATCATCTAATAAGGGACAAAAAAAACGTATGCACTTTTGAATTCAATAAGTCACACAAAATAGAAAATATTGAATTCAATGGGTCCTGAAACACTTTTAGATTTTAACAGTATCATATATGTTGCACATCATAGAACATAGTTTTATATTTAGGTTAAAGGTTAATTTTTGTTTTGTTTTGTTGTGGTATTTTCATCTTCCGTGGTAAAAATCTAGACTGTGTCAACAGGATGCGACAGCAGTGGTGATTTCCTCTGTGAGTTTGAGGGTTTTCTTCACAGTCACGGTTTCTGTGCAATCCATCTAGACTGCCTTATATTTGTGAAATATTTAATTACAAAAATTAATTAAGAGAGCAAGAAAAGAGAGATGTTTTTTTCATGCAATGGTAATTTGAAGTCTGTTATTTATGGAGATTAATGTTTTTACCTCAAAAGATAAAAACATATTGGTACTAAGGTGGTGCTGATGTGTCATCGTCCCTCTATTAGGACCCTGTTTTTATTTTATTTATTTTTTTTTTTTACTTGGCTTGCCAGCAAAAGATAGTGCTTTAACCACTAACCGGTTTCTACTCTGTGACAAACTCCGGTTACTCGCTAGAAAATGCATCCTTATTGAGAGGATTCGCTCTAGACCTCCATCTCTTATCCTTTGGTACCAAGAGATCTTCAGAATATCGCCTATGGACAGACGAACTGCAGTGGTCAGGAGACAGTGCCATGTGTGAAGAGATGTGGGGGCCTTCCAACCAGTTTACAAGAGATTATATTTAAGGGGAGATTTCTATTTGAATAAGGTTTTTTATACATTGTATGAGATAGATGAGGGGCAAACAGCTAAAAAATATTGATGGCTCGAGTTAATAATAAAAATAAAATCTATAATAGACGTGAGACTTACAAAATAAAACCGGCAAATATATTCCAAAACACAACACAAGTCACAATACACTAATGACACCATCAGTGATTAGAAACAGCATGAATAATATCAATGTTTCAAATGTAAACGTGATATATAAAACAATAATAGTTTTACCGTAATCCCGATTATTAAGATACATTTGTAAAAACCTTTATTTATTATAGTTTATAGTTTCATTAGAATAAGAAACAGCTGTCTTTTTAGCCACATCCATAACCTTTATTCAGTAGACCACTCTTTTTAGAATAAAACTTCACATTTGCTATAAAATACAACGGTGTAATAGTTGTAATAAACAACTTGTTAAAAGTTATATATTCAGTACAAGTCTGAAAGTAAACGGCTAACTTAAGTTGCATTGCTAACCGCTGACGTCGTACGAAGTTCAGTAAACTTCTCTGACACGGATCAAAAACTGAGAAAACACTGACCAAAACAAGGCTTATGTGAGAATAACTAAAGAGCATCAAATGATGATACTCTACTCTTAGAAAGGACAAGTTATTTACCTTGGTTTCCTGTGCTTGTTTTGCTCGTGTCAGTCAGACCAGTGTAATCGATACGTGAGCTCCTGAGCGTGCGACAATACCACGTGATCCTGCACGGATGAAAGTTATAAAAAACTAAATGAACAAAATAACTTTTTAAAAATTAAATCTGAAATATAGTTAAGTAAAATTATAAAATGGAAAAATTATTCATGGAAAAATAAATGTACATATGTGCGAAAAAAAAATTGGTAAACACATATTTTAATAAATCATAAGGACTTTAGCGTTTTGCTACAAATTTGTGCAATCACTCTATCATAACACATAGGCTAAATGACTCACGCACGCGTTCTTTTGTCGCTTGAACGAATCAATGAACAAATCTTTTTTTGTGAAAGAATTCAAAATAATCGACTCACTGGCTTGAATCAAAAGGCTCGTTTGAGAAGCAAATCATTGGATTAGTTTAATAATAATTATTCTGTACAAAAATGCACTGTCTGAGTGTTTGAGGGTCTCGGTTACGTATGTAACCATGGTTCCCTGAATAGGGAACGAGATGCTGCGGTGACGTCACCACGTATGGGAACACCTCCGGTGTGGCGAATGTCTGACGCCCTATACCATCCCGCCAATCCTATTGGCCAAATGGCGCATGGCACCACCCTACGCATGCGCACGCATGATATACCTGGGTGCAGCGCGCCATTTCGCTCAGATTTCATGACTGAAGATGAAGAAATTATCAAGGTACGGAACGGCCAGAACCGCAGCATCTCGTTCCCTATTCAGGGAACCATGGTTACATACGTAACCGAGATGTTCCCTATCATAGGTCACTTCGATGCTGCGGTGACGTCACCACGTATGGGAACGATATACCAAAACGCCTGACGTACCTGATAACTGAGATCCGAGGAACCATCTGCTCAAGCGGAGAGAACCCGGGAGCCAGGAGCCATCCTCACATCTAGACTGTAGGACTTGATAAAAGTGCTCGGTGAGGACCATCCTGCCGCAGCACAGATATCATCCATAGAAGATCCACTGAGAAAAGCTTGAGAAGAAGCCACAGCTCGAGTGGAATGAGCTTTAATTCCTAAGGGCGAAGCGAGTCCGCGCGCCTCATAGGCCAAAGAAATTGCCTCCACCAGCCAATGGGACATGCGCTGCTTTGTAACTGCATGGCCCTTACTTTTATGTCCAAAACAGACAAACAGCTGGTCAGATTCACGCCAAGGGGCTGTACGATCCACATAAGTCTTCAAAGCTCTAACAGGGCAAAGACTTAGATCTCCTGACCCAGCCTCAGCAGGTGAAAAAGCTTCCAGGACCACTTGCTGAAAGCGAAAGGGGTTAGATGCGACCTTAGGAACATAGTTAGGCCTGGGCCGCAGCAGCACCTTCACAGAGCCCGGTGCAAATTCCATGCATGAGGGTGAAACAGAAAGAGCCTGTAAATCCCCAACTCTCTTGAGGGAGGATAAAGCCATGAGAAGAAGTGTCTTCAGTGTCAAGAATTTATCCGATACGGTCTCCAAGGGCTCAAACGGATGCCCTGATAATCCTAGCAACACAATGGATAAATCCCATGAAGGAACTCGCACAGGGCGGAAAGGCCTCAGCCGTCGCGCACCCTGTATGAAACGAGAAACTAGTGGATGACGCCCCACAGAGGCACCGCCTATGTATTCGTTGTAAGCTGAAATGGCTGCCACGTAAACATTTAAAGTGGCTGGTGTAACGCCATCCGAAAAACGCTCCTGGAGGAACTCCAGCACTGAAGCCACTGGGCAGTAAACTGGATCCACATTATGATTGCCACACCAGGCTGTAAACAGTCTCCACTTGAAAGCATATAAGCGTCTCGTAGAAGCTGCTCTAGAATTCAATATAGTCTCAGTGGTTTCAACAGAAAGACCGGGACATACTAATGCACTCCGCTCAGTGGCCACGCCCACAGTTTCCACAGATCTGGCCTCGGGTGCCAAATCAGCCCCTGTGCTTGTGATAACAAATCCTGTCTGAGGGGAATCTCCCACGGAGAGCCCGCTAGCAGACTGATCAGATCCGCAAACCACGGCTGCGTGTGCCATCGCGGAGCCACCAGCAGCAGCTGTTCCACTCTGTCCCGGCGTAATCTGCATAATACCGCTGGGATCAAACGAATCGGAGGAAAAGCATACAGACTGGTCTTGGGCCAGCTGTGAGCTAACGCATCCACGCCCAGGGGCGATGGGGAGCTTAGGGAGAACCATAGCGGGCAATGCGTAGTCATGCTCGACGCGAATAAATCCACTTTCGCTTTGCCGAATATCCGCCATAAAAGATTCACCGTCTGGGGGTGTAATCTCCATTCTCCCTGTTCCAGAGCCTGTCTGGATAGCAAGTCCGCTCCGAAATTCAATCGTCCGGGGACATGAATGGCCCGGATCGACAGAAACTTGTCCCGAGACCACAGAAGAACATGCCTCGCCAGCCTGCACAGGGGGCGAGAGTGCAATCCTCCTTGATGGTTCAGGTAAGACACAACCGCTGTGTTGTCTGATCTGAGCAGCACATGACGGCCGATCAGCAGATCCGTGAAATACTGGAGAGCCCAAAAAACTGCCAGTAATTCCAGTCTGTTTATGTGCCAGCCGCGCTGAGCCGCTGTCCATACTCCGTGGGCTGGGCGCCCTCGACACACAGCTCCCCAACCAGTCAAAGACGCGTCCGTCGTGACAGTCTCTCGGAAAGCATAAATTCCCAGTCAAACTCCTGACAGGAGAAATTCGGTTGACATCCATAATTTTAGCGACATCACACACCGCGTGTCACCGAAATCGTTCGATGCGGAAGTCAACGGGGTGAAATATTCCACCTTTTTGTCCACCACTGAAAGGGGCGCATTTGAAGCAATCCCAGACGAATCACGGGGGATGCTGCTGCCATTAGACCTAAGAGCCTGAGGCACAATCTCACTGTCACCGTGCGACCCGCTTTGAAGTGCCGCACGCATGACGCAATCGACTGAGCGCGCGGGAGAGAAAGCTTCGCTGTCATCGCGCGAGAGTCCAGATCTATTCCCAGAAAAGTTATCCGTTGAGAGGGAGTTAAAACACTTTTCTTGAAATTTGTGAGTAAGCCCAGGTTGTTTAAATGATTCAGCACAAGATCTCGGTGAGAGTGTGCCTGAGTCTGCGATTGCGCTAGCACCAGCCAATCGTCCAAATAATTCAACATACGAACGCCCTGGAGCCGCAACGGGGCCAGAGCTGCGTCCATGCATTTGGAGAAAGTACGGGGCGCTAAAGCCAAGCCAAAGGGAAGAACGCGGTACTGATACGCTTTGCCCTCTAAAGCGAATCTGAGGAACTTCCTGTGTCTCTTGACGATGTGAATATGGAAATACGCATCCTTCAGATCGATCGTAATAAACCAATCATTTGGTCGGATCTGAGACAGAATAGATTTTACCGTCAACATCTTGAATTGAATGGTGTATCCGTGACAAATCGTACGTAACAACCATTGAGAAATGCCGGGCAAGCGTTCCCACGCGGCCCGAAACAATATTAGCGGTTTCAAAACTTCCGCTCCCTGCAACGCTGTCATATGCGTTAAAACGGCCGGACACGAAAAACCTGTGGTGTTCGTGCACCGGGGAAGCGTATGCGCAAGAGTCGTTGCGTCCCGTTGAGTATAATCCTGAAACGTGTCCACGGCAGGAATTAGGCCAACAGATGGAACATCGGGCTCTGCCACTAGCGAAAAAGCGGCGACTGTGCGAGCCGTCATAAACGGGCCGTTTGTGTAGGGTCCTTGAGTCGTCCCTCGAATTCCGAAAGCAGGATTGCGCAGAGTGTCTGAGGGAGCGTCTGACATTACAGCTCGATCCAATGCTGCTCGAGGCGCTGTTTGCGGCGAGACAGTCAATGTTTGAGCATGGGGACTGCAATGAGAGTGTAGGATGCGTGAAAGTGGTCCGACAGCGCTCTCTAGCGGAGGGCACAGTCCCTGGCAAGCAGCAAAAAGATCAGGAGCTGCTATTCGGTACCCGAGAACGAGAGGCTTTTGCCGTCGAGGTCAGGTTCAATCTCTTTCGTTGACGCTGGTGCGCCGGAGGAAAAACCCTAGGGCCCCAGTCCTTACGAGGAGGCGCCATAGGTGTGGGCTCCTCTCGAGAGGCTGCTCGCTGACGGTGAGAGGAGGTTGAGCGAGAACGCGCGGGCGCTTGGTCCTCCCTGGACCTCCCTGGGTCTGCGGGGAATCAGCTGGCGGAAAGCGGCTGATTGCTGTTTCGCTGCCCTGAACTTCTCCACTACCGACGTGACAGCCTCACCGAACAACCCATCCCTGGAGACAGGGGCATCCATAAGGAAAGATTTATCCTTCTCCTTAATATCGGTGAGATTAAGCCAGAGGTGGCGCTCAACCGAAATCAAACCGGCCATAGTACGGCCCACTGCACGAGCGGTATGTTTGGTAGCACGTAGCGCCAAATCCGTTGCTCTACGCAGTTCTTTCACTGCCTCCGGTGTGATGCCCTCACCTTCATCCAATTCCTTCAATAACTCCGCTTGGTAGGCCTGAAGGACCGCCATAGAGTGGAGTGAAGCAGCCGCTTGACCAGCCGCCATGTAGGATTTACCCACCAAACTAGACGTGACTCGACACGCCTTCGAAGGAAGAAGGGGGCGAGACTTCCATGCCGCGGCCGAACTAGGCGCAAGGTGTTCGGCGAGAGTCTCTTCCACCGGGGGCATCATTGTGTAGCCATGGTTCGCCATATCAGAAACGGTGGCGAAATCCGCGGCCGCAGCATTAGTGATCCGCGCCGAAAACGGCTGTTTCCAGGACCTCGAAACCTCCTGGTGGAGGTCCGGGAAAAAAGGTAAAGGCCTCCGGGGCTGTGTAGGTGTCCGACTAGTTAGAAAACGGTCGTCCAGCTTAGAAGAAGGTTGGGCCTCGGCCTTGTCAACCTCCCAGTCTAGCCCCAATTTACCCACCGCACAAGAAACCACGTCCAACAGCTCACTGTAGGAGGGGGAAACACGCCTCTCCTGTCCGCTAGGAGGAAGAGGGCTAGTGTCGGTCGCGAAGTCCTCAGACCCCGAGGCCGCGGTGGATAAAACGTCGTCGTCATAGCGTCCACAACCGAAGGAGATGGCGGCGCATGCCTCCGGTGTGGGAAGTAAATCCTCATTAGAGAAGACGACAGGCTCAGTATAATTTTTATTCTGCAGCAGGGTAGGGGAGAGCGAGCGATTTGGAGAATATTCCAGCGCTGCGCTGTCCACGAAATCCATGTCGCACGTGTCACCCCAGGCCCTCGCCTCGTGCGGTGCCTCGGCAGTCGCAGAGGTGACCTGACGGGGGTTAGACTCGAGGGCGACATTTGAGAATACTTCCACCCTAGAGCGCAGTACTCTGAGCCGCAGGCCATCACAATGGGGACAGGAAGAAAGGCCGCTAAGCGCCGCCTGTGCGTGATGTAGACCAAGACACACTACGCACCTGTCATGAGTGTCCCCCGCCGTGATGTACCTGGTACATGGCTCCTTGCATTTGCGAAAACTCATCGCGTCCGCGAAGAGGAGTTAACACTGCTCGAAGAGATCGCTGGAGAACGCGAGATGATAGGGCACAGATGATTCGCTATTCCTGAAGGAATGAAATCTGAGCGAAATGGCGCGCTGCACCCAGGTATATCATGCGTGCGCATGCGTAGGGTGGTGCTATGCGCCATTTGGCCAATAGGATTGGCGGGATGGTATAGGGCTTCAGACATTCGTCACACCGGAGGTGTTCCCATACGTGGTGACGTCACCACAGCATCGAAGTGACCTATGATAGGGAATCAAAAACGTACTTTATGCAAAAAAGTACATGAATTGAAAAGCACCTTTCTGACTAGCATATGCTTCTCGTGGGGATTCTACTTTTTAGGGATTCTTCCTATTTCTTCTTTTTCTTATTTTAAATTTTCCTTTTTAAAATAGCCTTCTCTTTAGCCTCCTAATAGCCTCCTGTGTTCGTGTTTGGATGTGCTGTCTGTGTCACTCATAGCACGTGTCTATATCATGCACTATATAAACATTTTTTATATCGTTATCGAAGAAGGTATTAAGTCAATAAATATCGATACCGTTTAACTCAATTTAAGATTCTACTTAACAGTTTAAAAACCCTGCAGGTCCTTTACAACCCTCAGTTTAGGAAACTTAATGTTTAGCACACTTCAGTTTGTTAATAACATTGAAAGGAAATATTTTCTTAATGGGGTCATAGGATCCAAAATTAACTTTTATTGTTGTTTGAACATAAATGTGTGTTGGAAGTGTGTGTACACATCCACCTTATAAAGATAAAAAAAATAATAATAATAAAATCCCTATTTTAAAATCCCCTTTCTCAAATCAGGCTGTTCTGAGATTCCTGTCAGGCCCCACCCACAATATCCGAATGACAAGGCCACCTTACTTTAGACCCGCCCTGAGTGAGCTGTGAGCAGGTGTTTTGTTATTGGATGTAATAATGAACATAGCAGTCGTCATTTACTCCCGACATCTGAGCCGCTGAAGAAGCAGAGGATTAATGCTACTTTCATTTTTGTAGCAAATGCGTTGATCCCCTATCTGCCCATCATTCGTGATCCAGCTTCAGCTACAGAAAGAGAGAGTATAAGGGATTTTATTAATCTTTGCAAATCACCTTTCCTATTATATGATAGTTAGCAAGTTTCGCAGCTGAAGTTCACAGTCTGCTCCTCACACCACTGAAGAGAGGGGCGGGGTCAGTACAGCTCATTAGCATTTAAAGCAACATGGACTAGAAGAACAACATGCTGAAGACAGAGCTGATTTTGACAGGGTGAAAAAGGTGTTTTTTATATTACCATTGAGAAATTTTAACCAAAGTATTTTATAGTCTTTTCTTGATCAAAAAAAAATCATATCAACTTGTAAAAAAAGGGGCATCCGATGACCCCTTTAAGAGAGTGTCTATTTAACTGAAAAATAGCCTGCCTTGTTGGCAGAGGCTATTTAAACTAACTCCGCCCAGCAATTTGTGATTTGCTTGCCAATCTTACAAAAACAATCAATTGTTGTCAGCTCCAGTGGAGCAGATCATAAAATGTGTGATGCATTCATTTTAAAGTAATCAACCCGGGTTCAAAGCTGCCCTCTGTTGAACTTTTTCCTCTCGTTTTAAATTTCAAATCACATCAGAAATACATATATTTTCAATGTAAATGAAGAATATAATCAAAAAGTTGAAAATAAGGTATCAGGTAGGGTTAGGGTAGGGGCGGGAGGGCTTTATTGTCCCAATAAGTTGGCATCCATTTAATAATTTGAATTAAACACTCAATAAGTTATTATTGCATACTGTTTTATAATGTACTATAATACTCAGATAATCGAAACTATTTGCAATAAGTAGAATAAAAAGCAGAAAATCCTGCTATTTTAGCATAGAGTAAATAGAATCTATTGCTGTTTGCACTTAGTATGAACAGCATCTAATTGCTATTCTTAGTGTGTTAATGCAAAACATCTATTGCTATTTGCTGTTAGTTAAAATAGCCGCTGACTTTTCTTAATCTTTGTATTTTTATATCAAAATGGTACAATCTCAACCAATCTTTGATCTCAACCGAGTGTCAACTACTGCTACTCACATATCAGGCGACCAACTGGACCTTATTTACACACGACACTACTCCACTGATCATGTAATGGTTACTTGTCTTAATCCTTTTCTTTTTAAAAAAATAAAGGGGTCTGCTTAATGATTAAATGTAAATGTAAATGTTACTTCACTGCACACCTCGGATCACTTCCTCCTCCCTCTTAACCTCAGCATGATCCCTGACACATCACCACATCACCCCTCCACAAGTCATCTTTCGACATAACCTACACTCACTCTCACTCATCTGCTATGGTTTCATCTATTCCTTCCCCTACACTGTTTGCATCTTTTGATGCTAACAGTGCTACTGATACTTTCTTCTCCACTCTTACATCTTTGTTTAGACACTGTTTGCCCCTTATCTTCCAGGCCAGCCCTTCTGCCCCTTAGTTATCTGATGTTGTGAACACCGTTCTAAGCTTAGAGCTGCTGAAAGGGTGTGGCGCAAGTCCAAAAATACTACTGACCTTAATGTGTATCAGTCACTCCTTCTCTTCCTTCTCTGCTAATGTCTCCACTGCTGAAAGCACATCCTACCATAACAAAATTCAAAACAATTTGTCTCTTTTATGCTTTTTAAAACATTTTCCTCACTTCTTTGTCCTCCTCCTGCATCAACCCTAATAGCTGACGACGTTGCCACATTTTTCATTAATAAAATTAAAAACATCAGTACACAATTTTCCACACCACAATCAGTCAAGCACATCTCACCAGCAAACATACACTCATTCACATCCTTCTGAAGCAGAAGTCTCCAAACTCGTCATTTCTAATCATCCTACAACTTGCCTGCTTGATCCAATTCCATCTCATCTCCTTCAAGACATTTCTCCTGCAGTTATACCTGCACTCACTCACATCATTAACACATCCCTGCACACTGGTGTTTTTCCCTCATCATTTAGACAGGCTCGTACAACTCAACTACTTAAGAAACCAACCCTCAACTCATCTCTTTTAGTGAAATACAGACAAATTTCCCCTCTTTCTTTCATTGCAAAAACACTTGAACGAGCTGTGTTCAACCAAGTTTCTGTCTTTTTCACATAGAACAACCTCCTCAACAGCCTTACTTATTAGAGTCTTACTTATTAGATAGGCCCTTCAAAGTATCTTGGAGAGGAGAGGTGTCCAAGTCACAACATCTAACTACTGGGGTACCTCAGGGCTCAGTTCTTCTACCACTTCTCTTGTCTGTCTACATGGCATCATTAGGTTCTGTCATTCAGAAACATTGCTTTTCATACTACTGCTATGCTGATGACACTCAACTCTACCTCTCATTCCATCCTGATGATCTGACGGTAGCTATTCGCATCTCAGCTTGTGTAACAGACATTTCTTGCTGGATGATGGACCATCACCTTCAACTCAACCTTGCCAAGACAGAATTGCTTAGCAATCCACTACTAGCTCTGCACCCATTTACCTAAATTCATTACTTCTGACTTATGTGCCCTCTAAAAGCTTGCATTATGCAAGTGTACGTCAGTTGATTGTACCATCCCAAAGCAGCACAAAGTCACTTTTAAGGACTTTTAAATTAAATGTTCCCTCCTGGTGGAATTAAAACTCAATCTGAGCAGAGTCCTTAGCCATCTTCAAGAATCATCTTAAAACACATCTCTTCCATCTTTATTTGACCCTCTAACTTTAGCTCCCACTATTATAATTCTATTCTTTAAAAAAAAAATATTTTTGTATTCTATCTGTTTTCTTTTCACGTATTATACAATTAACAAAAGCAAGCATTAACAAACCTCTAACCCTAGCTTGCCCTATTCTTTTTTGTATTCTATCGGTTTTCTTTTGCTTTATTATGTTATTTAAAAGCCCTTGCTACGTGTACTGCTTTAAGCTAACTGAGATTTGTTATATACTTGCATATCATTGCTCTTTTGTTGATTTTGATTGCTTCCATTGTCCTCATTTGTAAGTCGCTTTGGCTAAAAGCATCTGCTAAATAACTAAATGTAAATGTAATGTACAAGATTAAGATTAAGATGGGTTAAAGTAATCTAACAATAATCTTGTGTTAGCCTGAGTGTAATGTAGGTAGCTACTGGACAACGTTATAATTTCCTTTATGTAATTTGGAATCAGAACCGGATGACAGCTCTGCTCGCGACTGGTTCGATTAGAAATTTATTATTCATAGCATGGAGCCTGAGTTATTGGCTCCTGTACGTGTCACTCACAGCCCGCGCGCGCGCGTGTGTGTGTGTTAGAGAGAGAGAGAGAGAGAGAGAGAGAGAGAGAGAGAGAGAGAGAGAGAGAGTTGTTGTGTGCACTACAGCTGAGCACGCTTTCTTTCTTGTCATCTCCACACACTTTCGCTCGATTCGTGTGTGAAATGCGACTTACACGGAAACGGTGGACTATCTGCACCATAAGCATCCTGCTGATAGTCTACAAGACGAGAGAAATGGGCAGAAATGAAGCGCATCAGAAGACGGGACTGACAGGGTGAGGGCTCTTCTGCTGTTACAGAATTAGCGCTCCTCTTCTAATGAACATCGAGTCTGATTAAGGTGTAGCTTATATGTGTATCTCATTAAACAAGACACCCATTTATGTTCGTTTATTTAATGGTTTGTTTCATAAACCTCCTATTGTGAACTATAGTTCATGTGCCCCGCTGTTGTTCCATCTCAATTAAATTAAGATCGATTCACACTAACTGCCCTTTGTTTGAGTCGAAATAGCCATTTTATTCTTACACCCCAGTTGTGAAAAAGACGTGTAATTCATTGAATGTGCCATTGTATATAGACTACTAGACTACTTAAGTATATTTTAGACACTTTTATACATTAATAAACTGTATTTGAAAATACTATATCATTAATTAACTTAAATCTTTTTATTATTAGTAGTAGAAGCCTGTTTTAAAGTATGCTAAAATGTATACAAGGCCTTCATACCTACATTGACTTTTCATGAAATTGAAATGTCAAATCTTTTAATCAGTATATCTATTATTATAATGCCTAAACAGAAGTGTTTGTCAAAATGAGTTGCAGTTTCCCAGGGCTCTTGAAATTGAGTTTTGTGTAAACATTTTTCCAAATGTTTTAAGTTTGAAATGCATGGGAAATTTAGATGAATCACTGACAAACTTGCACTTGTTTTGTTCCAGGAACTGAAAAAAAAATGTGGTCAAGTTCATACTTGCTCATAATCTGCTTCACTTCAGAATACACGCGCTCAGAATTGGGCAATTTTAGTTTTTCACCACTGATGAGTTAATGAACTTTATCTTTGTGCCATAAAAACATAGAATGCGCACTTCTTTTTAGATGACTTTGTGATTTGCTTCTGACATGTGTGTGTGTGTGTTGTCGGGTAAGTGAGAGGACAGTAGACAGCTTCTGCTCATCAGATGTGGTTTCCTTTTGTTTTGTTTTTGTCTCATTACGCATTATTTAAAAACAGAAGTGGAAAAAAACTGCTTCTGAAGATGAGTCTGCTGTCATGTTTCGATTTGATTTCATATTATATAAATCTTTTAACGCCTTGCAGAAACAGTTTGCTCATTTTCAACATGCAGATCTAAAAACTCACCTCTCAAAGAAAAAAAAAAGTTTGTTAATAAGTGATAACAAGAACAAGAAGATTGTTTTTTTAGTACAAATATGTACAAATTAAATCAAGATGCATTTAGAAGCAAAACTACGGTAAGTGTTATTCTCTAAATATGTATCAAACTTAAGTTTATGAGTTTGTTTACAAAAAGAATCTAAATTAAAAAAAAATCTATCAAGGTAAGAAAAATAACAATCAATCAATTAAGTTTTTTCCCATTAATTTTCAAATGTATCTTGGTTTAAGAATATTATTTGTATTTGTACTTATTTGTAAATATATTTGTACTGGAAAACAAGACAAAAATACTGAGTAAAAAATGTTTTACTTATTTATTTATTTATTTTTTGCTGAGTAATAATGTAATAGCATGGTAGATGAAGGATTGTAAGAAATGTATTTATTGATGAAAACAAAACTCAGGAACACAGGACTGCAGAGAATATACCACAGCATTTTACAAAAACACACAAAAAGCCAAACAAGACTGGACAAATGACACCTGAAACACAATATATTGGATAATGAGAACAAGAAGCTGATGTGCAACAGGGTTATTAAGGTTAAATTAAACTAAAACCAATAATAAAGAAACATTTTCATTACTTGAAGTAAACATTAATTGAAATAAAATTGTAAAAATTATTATTTCATTTCAACTATTTGCAAGGCAATATTTATAATTTAGGTTAAGTACCAAAAATAACTAAAACTTAAATTGAAACAGGAAAATATAAAAAAAAGGTCACTTTATTTTAAGGATCGGTTTTTACTAACATGCATATCACTAGCATATTGGTTGTTTATTAGTACTTATAAAGCACATTTTCTGATATTTTAGATCCCTTAATCCACCCAATACTTAATACTTTACTGTCAATAAATAAGCAGCTAATTAGGAGTTTAGTGAGACAAAAGTAATTGTTAATAGTTAATAGTGAGAATTGGGCCTTAAAATTAAGTGTGATCAAATTCTACTTAAAAATATTAACAATATCAATATCACTGATACTAAATAACAATGATATGCAAAATAGATGACAAGAAAACCAATCAAAAACAAATACATAAATAAATAAAAAAAAGACAGATACAACATACAAAATACAAATTAAGAGTCCACAACTGCTTCAAAATAAGAGTCCAAAATAAGAACAAAATGTACTTTGTAATGTGTCAAATGCACTGGTCTCTGCATAGAGGTTTGGTTGAGTGATATTTCTGTTATTTGATGAGGCTGATGGCAACGTCTTAAACTAACTTCTTTCTTTCTTTTTTTCTTTCTTTCTATAGATAGATAGATAGATAGATAGATACCTTGATGGAAACCAGTACTGTACCGTGTATATGATCCTTTGTTTTTGTTTTTGAGTGTAACTACATGAACACAATATCAAACCCAACAGAATTATCAGCACTAGTGTGTATAGTTACTATGCCACATTTCCATTGGAACAGGAAGTCTGAGCCCAGCTCTACTAGACTGATGGTCAACGGCTCCGATAAACTGTTCGGCTTTAGTTTAAGTGATCTGAGTGATATGGGAGTGGGATGGAAGATTAATGCCACCCTTGGGACCATTATAAGGTGAGTAACCTGCACGAATTTAAAATGCATACAGCACATAAAGCACAGTTTTGAGAGGGAAGAGTGTTAGAGATATTCAGTGCTATGACTCACTCAGAGCATGACTTCATAGGGTCATTTCTAGAGCATGTTTGGATGGTATGGTTATGAACTAATGAGTCATCTATTGTCCTGATCTGCTTCAACCTGTGGAAGGAAGGACGTGCTTCGCTTCTTGGATGCAGAGAGAGACGTGTCTGTAATCAAGAGCAGTTTCAAACCGGGCGATACCATCCACTATGTTCTGGACCGGCGCAGGACATTCAATATTTCTCAGACTCTACACAGTTTACTTCCCGAAGTCTCTCCACTGAAGAACAAGACGTTCAAGACCTGTGCTGTGGTGGGAAACTCAGGTGTTCTCCTGAAGAGCGGATGTGGGAAGGAGATAGACAGCCATGGATTTGTTATACGGTAATGTATTTACGTCTTTACAGTGATCTAATCATTACCGTCTTATGGCAAGGCATGCAGTCTAACAAGGTCTAAACGCTAATTTTTCCTCTCACTGAATAAGTGTTTTCCTGCTGGTAACTTGACTCGAATACTATTTGATCCCATTTTTGGAAATTTGAACCAGGAACAAAAGCTCAAAGTAATTTAGAGCTTCACATGACTTGTACATTCTGTAGTACTGAATTATTTGCACTGTTATCACCCCAAAATGAAGGTCAAATTCTTGCATTTACAAACCATTAACTAT